>NC_087581.1:64945223-65266528 GCF_036250125.1 Pseudopipra pipra
AACTACTCACTAGTGAACAAAGATTACTGGATTAGCTCAGCCCACATGCTCCGGAGCTCAGTACCAGTCAGCTTCCACTGAATAGATGGGTTTTTAGAAACAAAAAGCTGACTTGTTTCAGTGCACGCATTCGTGAGATTGTCCTTTTTCTGTTTTCTGGTCATTACAATAGTCTGGGAACTACATACACAGACATGAAGGAAAATAAATTAGTATAGGTAAATTTGGCTTTTTGGACATTGAGGGAGATACTCCTTTGCAAGGAGCCTATATACTTCAGAGCTCATGGCAGATGAGAAATTTCTCCTCTTTCTTTGTTCTGCTTAGTAACACTTTGGACTACAAATTTTTCATTTCACATAATGCTGAAGCAATTCTCAAACATATATCAATTTAATCACACAGCTTATAAATTAAGAGAAGGATAATATGACAAATATTACAGATGCTGCATTAAGACTCAGAGAGAAACTAGCTTATTTGTCTAAAATTCAGTACAAAACCTGTGACAAGCATTGGTTTTCAAATGCTTTCCATCCACATCTGCAAATTCTTTCAAGAGTTCCCTAAATTCTAGGCTATTCTTCTTTTTAGCCATTAACACTTAAAAGCCTTACAATCAGACTCTTAAACTCAAGTGCATGAAGTAATCAAAATAATTTGGTCTAAGAAGCAGTACTGCTACACCTACTGGGAATTTTTCACAAGAGTTATTTTTTCTCCTCATCATATCAGGTCTTTTTTTGCCAAGACTTCACATCAGTTCCATTAATCTCAGTATGAAAAGGACTTTTGGTAGTTAAGGAGACTAGAAGAGCCTGTGTTCTAGTGTCTGGGACACAGGATCATTTGTGCTGCCTGAGTTGAGCTAAAAACTCAAATCCAGATCGATTCATTAATGCTGAAGCTCTCAATGGGGGCAAAGCACGTTTCTCCCTCTTATTTTTCCATTAAAAATTAAAAACATACTTTGGTCCTATTCTCATGTCCTATTAAGAAAAAAACCCCAAACAAACATATTATTAAGGTCTCAAAAACTTTAAAAAGAAGTATTTTAAAACATGTACCTCAAGTTTCTCCTATTATTAGGAAAATGGTCCAATAAGGCTAATCAAAAGCCTAAAGAACAAGTTCATGAAAACAGATTTAATGCTTTCATTTAATGAATTAACTTTTGAGATAGTATTAAAAATGGAAGAATTTATTTTTTCTTGAAGTCTACCCACCAGGACACATTCAAACACCAAATGTGAGATTGTTTTCAAACACATCTGCCACAGCATGGTTAAAGCTGACCATAGATAAATAAGCTTTTTATATAATCAGATTAAAAGAGAAAATTCCAAAAGCAAGAATCAATCACATCTTATTATGCACATATTACAAAAGCGCACCAAAAAATCTGTGAAAAGACTTGTGGTCATACCCAGTAACTAGCATGCTTTAGCAATAACACCCTGTGTTTTTCAAAGACATAAAGAAAACATTTATTTATAAGGATATACATTTGTTGTACAATACAGCATGGGAAGAATAGCTCAAAACCAACAGTATGATCCCTAAATCCAGTCAATACACCCAACAATTGAATTGACTTCATAAAGAAATTTTGATTCACCAAACCTTGAACATCAGGATGTCAGCACAGGAAAATCTTACACAGCAAATCTTACAGGAAAATTGACAAAACACATCAGTCAAAACCTTCCAGGAGTTCTCCTCTGTCATTAACACCTATTTCAAGGTCAGTGGACCTCACAAAGCTATATGATATATCCTCTTTATCGGAAAATAATAACTTTTACAAAGTACATTTTCACTGGGGGGGGAAGTGAAAAACAGATAAATTCCTAAATCTCATAAGAAAATGTGTGTTTTTATAGAGAAGGAAAAAATTATGGTATTAGTAAGCACACTGGTTAAGTAGAAGACAAAAGCTGCTATGTGTCTGTTTAAAAAAAATATAGCATTACTTTCCTGTGACAGATTGAGTCAAATGACATTTTGTCTGACCTTTGGGAAAAGAAAGTATGTGGTAGATTTCTCTTTGATTTTGAAGTAACTGCTGCTACACACAGACAAGGTGCTCAAGACGTTCTGCAATGACTATGGCATACGCTGAGATCTATCATTATAACTTCTTCCATGATATTTTGAACCTCTGTGCAGACTGCAGTGTTAAATTCTCATTAGGGGAAAACATGCTTATGGCAAAACACTTTCTGTTTTGTCAAAATTTGTGAACACATTTGCATAGGGAACGAAAAACATGCACCAAAGATCATGGACAGGTTTGTATCACTAATTAGCTTAATATAGGAACTAAGTACAAACACGTCAGTCTATGAAGGTAAGGGAACATGGAGAAAAGCTGGATACAGTGATCAAAGGTGTCACAACTATGTTTTAAAAAATGTGAACACACACATAAGCATACATAAGCAAAATTTCAAACTATAGATAGTTCAATGTGGTAGTTAATTCCTCTCTGAATTAAAAAACAAAACAAAACAAAACAAACAAACAACCCCCCTAAAACCTAAAACAAAACAAAACAATACATTGTGAAACATATCACAGTCTTTAAGGGCTGGTTTGGAGGGTTCTTGGGGGGAGTTATCAGCAAGCAGAAAAGGATAATGGGAAATACCTTAAAACATAAACACACACACAAAAAAAGGATGCATTTATTCTTCATGCAAAAATCAAATTGCCTTTCAATGCCAGGACACCTGTATATACACATATAGCAATCCAATTTATTTACATTTATCCTACATACGCATTTTGTTGCTTTTGTTTATTTTAAATAATTTTAAATGTAGACCTCAGTTTGCAGTATTTCTCAGTTTTCAGCATTCCTTATTTGGTACCAGCCATGGTGAAACACAAACTACATGATATTCAGCATTAGAAATCCCATGATTTCATTTTTACATGCCTGTTCTGAGGAAATAACAGAGATATTAAAAATAGGGCCAATCTTGATCTCCTGCCCAGAAATAAATTATAGTTTCTGTGTTATAATCTCTCATACAAATACTTGCCAAACTGGCTTGTCTCTTCTTGCCCTGACTGCCAATCTCTCTGCATTTCACTAATGCCATCTTACTTAATGTAAGAACATATTTAAAGAATGAAAAAGAAAACACTATATACAGAGATGTATAGATATAAATATAGGTGCTATCGATACATGTGTGTATATATATGTATGTGCATATATAGGTTAGATAAAGATAGAGGTAGAGATAGAGAGGATAGAGATAGGGATGATGGAGATAAAAAAAGAGACAAATATGACGTAGATTAGATATAGATGATAGAGATGAGAGGGATGAGAGAGATGAGAGAGAGAGATAGAGATAGAGATGATAGAGATGAGAGAGAGAGATGAGAGAGATGAGAGAGATGAGAGGGAGAGAGAGAGAGAAATGGTGATGAGATTAGATAAGAGGGGAAAGAGAGAGAGGTAGACAGACAGACAGACAGAGAAAGAGAGAAAGAGACGTAGCTACAGATGCAGACAGAAATCCTGCGTCTTCCTTAGAAAAAAGATAATTAACATATTCTAAGTAAACCTTATAGGGAGCTGTGAGGTTAAATTGTGTCTCAGAGTTTGCCTGAGGTTGAGAGAGGTTAGTAGTGACACTGTGAGGAAGCTGCAATGATCACAACCTGTAATCTTTCATCATTTAACACTGCCACATAGGTGACACTGCTGATACTTTCCTGTGATGGATTTACCTGAGTCCAAGTCCCTTAAGGCAAAATGTTTAAAAAAAAATTTAAAAAATAGACATGAAAGGAACATAGTATGAGTTTTCACAATTCTAAGAGGATATTGGATGTTCTTACTCAAATACAGTAAAGTTTCTCATTCCTCTGTTCTGAGTAAGAAAATACACTGACAATATAATAACCCTGTTTTAGGGGCACTGCTATTGATTTTAGAAGGGCATTCTTCATTTGAATTTATTGCTTTCCCAGTTTGCTTCACCTCGGGTTCCAATAATATTTTGCCCCAAGAAAATTTATTTCTCCTCCAGCTAAGTGTGTGTTTTTCCCACTTCACCAGGAAAATAATGATGTAAATGCAGTGTAAAGAAACAAAGCAGTGCATTAGAGCCACACAGTTGCAAAGGAACTCTCTTCCTTCAGGCAAGACATCTAGCGATGTAGTAATGCATACTTGTCTTGTGAGCCAAAAGAAGAAAATAAACATTTCATCACATATTATCTGCCTCATTTAATCCACAGTGTCTTTAATAGATAATATTCTGAACACAGTGTGCTTGAATAAGCGTGGCATTTATTGTCCTTGAACACTTACTTGGACAGGCTTGAAGCTATATGAAAGCAATTAACATTTATCATAAATCAAACCAGGCTTTTATGGCAACCAAAAGAGCACTGCTGGAAATGCCATTTATCAGACCACCACAAGGAGATGAAGAAATGGAAAAATCTTCCTTTTTTTTTTTTTTTTTCAATTAGTAAACCTTTCACCCAGTTAACTGAAAATCAATTGACTACTTCCAAAAACTTTGACAATTCGAAGTGATATGACATCATACACACGCAGAATAATAACTACCACAAAAGTATAAACAAGACCAAAATTGTTCAATGCTATTCAGGATACTGTAGGGAAGGTGCTGCCTAGGTGCTTATTAACAAGTGTCCTTTAAGGTGCATGATAAACAGAAACAGTAGCTTATGCAAACTGTAGCACAGAGAAATCTGATGAGATCAGAAATCCAAAGTATTTCACATGTGTATTGTCATTTGGGGCAGTAACCAGCTGGAGAAAACGGGGGATAAATGTGGCAGATATGCTACCATAACTTACAAAACTAGAAGAAAAGTCTGACTTCACAGAAATTTAGAAAATCAGCTAGATGTCAAAAATTCACAGGCAGGAACCTAAGAATTTGATGTTAGTGCCTCATTTGTTTTCTTTTTGCAGCACTGACAATTCAACTTTTCTGTTTCTTGACCCTTTGTCGTGTGAAGGTCTGCTGTCGCAATATCCGGTCTTTATTAAACTTTCAGAAAAGTGATTTTTTTTCTCCAGTGTAAAATTTTCTCTTTAATAGTTTCTTTCTCTACTCAGATATCATTGTCAGCCTAATGACTTACACAGAGTATATGTTATTTCCCTTTCAGAATATTTCTTTCAAGTGCGTCTTGTACTCCTGTAGCTGTAATGAGCAGAGTAACTTTATCTCAATGTCAGCATATTTAGGAATGGAAAATGTACTTGCTTCAAATGCAACTATGAGATACATCTATATTAAAATTATACTGAACTGTAAAAAACCTACAAACTGTTAAAAAAAACCTAAACAAAAAAATCCCCAACAAACCAGAAAAAACAAAAACCAAAACTAATGAACAGATTTCTGTTAACCTCACCAACAGTCTGATTTCAAAATTACAAAGGAAATGTGAAGGAATGTGAAGAGAAAAATCCACCCATTTAATAAAAATTAACATTATATAGGTACCTTAATACATTTTAAATAAATTGAAATACTAAAAGCTAACCGCTTGTATTTCAACATACACCTGTAAAGCAGAAGCTTGTTAACAAGATAACTAGTATGCAAATGAATCAGAAGAGGTTTTGTGGAGAATCAATGATATCATAACATATATTCTGTGAATTTTCATTGCAATGCCTATCAATGTCATTTACAAATTGTGTGTTCACCTTAAATTATGCAATATTTGCATATTTTTACAAGTTCATGTCAACTATTTTCAAGCTCCATTTTCCAAAAGGATATGAACATTCCTATTGCTAAACTGTTTTGATATTTGAACAGCAAATGAAAGTGACCACCCTGAAAATAGGTCATTCTACTCATATCATAGAATCATTGAATGGTCTGGGTTGGAAAGGACCTTAAAGATCATCTAGTTCCAACACCCCTGCCATGGGCAGGGACACCTTGCACTAGAGCAGGTTGCTCAGAGTTCCATCCAACCTGGCTTTGACAAGTCCAGGGATGGGGTTTTCACGACTTCTCTGGGCAAACCTGTTACAATGCCTCCCAACCCTCACAGTAATATCTAATATCCTAACATCTAAACCTACTCTCTTTCAGTTTGAAGCCATTCCCCCTTGTCCTGTCACTACATGGTCTTGTAAATAATATCTCCATCTTTCTTGCAGGCTCCCTTCAGGTACTGGAAGGTCAAAGTTAGGTCACCCTAAAGCCTTCTTTTTTCCAGGCTGAACAAACCCCAAAATTTCAGCACCTGTAATCTTTTCCTGAATGCCACTATGCAAAAAGGACAAACATTCATTCATACCTGTCTGATTGAGAGGAGTGCATATTCGCTATCTAAACAATCTAGGCCTAAATAGTCGTTGAAAAACCTGGGGGTAAGGAAGCAAAAGAACAATTATAACAAACCTGATAGTAGTTCATGTGATACAGAGTCCAGCTGAGATCCTACAAAAGTAAAATATAAAACTATGAGAGCTAAGAGAGTTGGGTTTGCACATCGTCAATTTATTGTTGGCACCAGGTGTATCTTTTCAATGCTTATATCTCACTCAAACCTGAATTGGAGGTCTACCTTAATATTTGTGCTCTTAAAAGACTTTCATTCCTTCAGCATGCAAACTAGTTTTGATTGAGAATAAAATATTTGGACAACCAATGGAAAGGTCTTCATAAATACTGGCATCATCAGTTGAAGTACGGGGAACGCATTATTGTGATATAGACTTATTTTTTTTTAATTGTAACCCAAATATTTCACCTGTTCCATTTGTACTCACCACTAGAGTATCTGGTTTTCTCAGCACCCTTAACATTTCTGTCACAGAATTTCAGAATAATAAGAAATTTAAGGGTGTATAAGGAAACAGTTTGACATATCATTGTATATTGGCTGCCTTATGCAAGGTTTGTGCACCTTTCATGTATATTTCAACTGTCTTTCCATTGTCTTAGGGTTTATTTCCCCCACAGTGATTAACATAAACATTAAGCATTACACTTAGCATCCTTATTGCTTTAAATGATGAACCATTTTGAACAATAGTTTGCAGCACCATTTTGTTTGCAATTTTTAGACTTCTAAGCATGCAAATAGTACGGACCTGTGTTTTACCCATCCCTGTGTTCCATACTTTATATTTGTCCAGGACAAGTTTAAGGATCAACTGAGTATACAGAATACTTTGATCCTGACTAAATCAAGAAGCACAATCACTACGTTCACACACCCTTGGGTTGTCACAGATATGTATAACACTGACAGAGACAACAAAGCCTTAGCCTATACAAACAGAGTTCATATTTGAGAAAGCTGTTACATTTCAAACTTTGAAAAACAAAAAGCTATTACTCTAAAAAAATCTAATACCTTCACACAAAGATTTTTCATGTATGTGACAAGAACAGAGCAGGACCTTGAGGAACATATCAGGATTGAGGTCAGTTTCCTAGGCTGAAAGATTCCATCACTCCAAACTCACAGCACTACCACACAATAACACTAATTATTGCTCTCAGGAAAATTCCTAAATTCTTTCCTCCAGTTATGAAGAAAATGCTCCATGTCTGAAGGCATAATGAGAATTTGTACATGGGAAAACCAGTGTAGATCTTAAGAACTAGGCACAGGAGACACGTATTTATGAATCCAGCTGGCACATCCTTTCACTGTGCTAGTGGAGACATCTATGACCTGTGAACTGTAAAGTGCTCTTCTGCAAAATCCTGCTTACTCCCTCTTCCATGGATCCCTCCAGAAAATGCACCATAAGGAGCCAGGGATCCGACCTGAGTCTCCAGCCTCTAAATGTAACAGGGGGAATCTTTAAATTTAAGTCTAATTGGTCACTTCATCAGAAGGTTTTGACTTGATGCAACTGATACAGTTGAGTGAATATAGTAAAAATGCCCTTAAGGAAAGTAACAAAATGTCTTTTTTCTTTCATGTTGGTTTCTTTGAGATTGAATAATCTTTCATTTTTCTTTTGTTACACTATCTGCCTAAAAGAAAAAATCCTCCATCTTTGATATCAAAAATTCATATTCTTGGGATTGAACCTCTCTCTACAAGATTTCTCTGTAGAGAAATCAACAAAACAGACATTGATACTAAGCATTTTTTACAGCTTTTAGAAGCACTGCAGGAATAAGTTTTACCTTTGTTTACTTTTTCTATGCTTCATCCTACTTCTGCAAAAATGGCTATTTGTGGCAGCATTCCTGTTTCAGGATTCAGGCTTATCCTGTGTAACACTGAGGACAGCTGTTGTGTGACAGACGAGTTGGTCACCGATTGATGCAGTAACTGGTTATACTTTCTTTGTACAGCAAGATCCCCAAAGAATAACAGTGTACACCCTTACACACTAAAAATAATTTTAAATTAAATTAATCAACCTTTGAATTATAGTAAACAGAAATCTTCATACTTTGCCTTCCCCTTCACCCATGGCATCCCTGCCTTAAGACTTGGATTTATTCATGCAAGTTTTCTTTGCTGAATCAAGGAGATTTGGAACATACCTCCCTAGTCCACTAGGGATTTTTACTATCACCTTTAACGTACACATTGCAATGAAATCATATGTCCAGCTGTCAAGATAAGAACAGTAAAAGAACTTTTACAAAGATAGTACAGACTAAAGTTGTACCATATTGACACCAGAATTCCTTAGGCTTTCTTGATTTTCCCCTTATTCACATTTTTCCCAAGAAATGTTGATGTTTCTGAGATGAATCTGCACAGTATCAGAAGGAGATAAAGAAAAATGTGCTTTAAAGTGTGTGCCTACAACGTGCAAAGAGTGAAAAGGATAGAATAAATGTGAAAAAGCAAATACTCAAACCTGTATAAAATGCACATGTAGCATATGAGTTTAGGGGAAATGAGAAGGGGACTTTCTGAGAAAAATAATTCTGTTTATTATAGATACTTGTCTTCAAGAATAGGGGACTGATTTTAGAGAGACATTTGTAGAAATATAACTTCCATAGGAGAGGCAGTTTTAGGTTTTTTATGTTTAATAAGAGCTAGATTATCAGTCTTAATCACACAGATTCATTGCAAATCTATACTATACTAATGAACATTTCCTTCCAAACAAGCTTTCATGAGTTTATTTAAATTGCTGTGACAAAACAACATAATGAAATCGTGTGTCATCACCTTTTATACTTCAACTGCAAGGAGAGAATTTCATTTCACAGTACTGTCAATCTACCTGCACTCACGTTAAAGAGAGAATTGTAGTTCTAGTTACCCATGAGCTCATTTTTTGACATTTTATATACACCTTTTTATTTGTGTGTGTGTCCATCAGTTAAATGCTCATGTGTCATCTTGAGCTGGGTGGACAGATGATGCTGAACTTCTGGCTGAAATCTGAAGTCCTGGAAGAGCATGGTCACCACAGCCCTCAGTTCTAGCTGCTGATCTTGTTTAAACTTTTTCTTACCTTCAAGATAGTTAAGACATTCTATGCTGATTTAGAGGCTTTAAACCCTAGCAAGTGAATATTTTACAGGCTAGCAGGAACTGCACATATTTACTTATCCCGACAGACATTTGCCAAGAAGCAGAACACAAGGAATAGTGTAAATCTTGTCATTTTCTCGTGTTTCACATCCTTTTTTTCATGGTCCATTAATCCTCTCAGCTCCACAGAGCCAGAGGCAAAGAAAGGCTAAAACTGATCAAGTGCGTGGCCTGATCTCTCTTGCTTTAAGAGGAAACTATATGAACTCTTGGTGTCATTCTCTAATTGCACTGAAAATGAAACTGAGTTCCCCCTGTATGAGGTAATTACTGACCCAATAGACCTTGGTTCAGCCTCACAAAATTACAAGAAATCTTCTAGAAAACAATATCAAGAAAAGCAGTAAATGGAGGAACAATGACTTAAGAGGATGTTTTCTTGAGACTGAAGGCACTGACTTTGAAAAGGTAAAATATTCATTTTAGTGAGTTACTTCAAAAGAAATGTTAGCAATTACTTAGCTACTCTTTGTGCTTGGCCACTTAGATCCTGAAATTACTGCTTCACTCCAAAGAGTGGTTTGATGCTTTTAGCCTCTAAAAAGAGACTCCAATCTAAGATAGATTCATAGTCATTGTGTGTGGTTCTGTGACTAATTTGGTGCTTCAGGCTCCCAGTCGAAAAAAAAAATGAGGACAATATCATTGTTATATTAACCTTGGTAGAATCTGGAGCAAGCACTAAATGAGCATTGATTTATTTCTGCAACAAAACTAGCAGCAGATATATACATTCCAGATTATCATGACTCCAGACATCCCTGGATACTTGCTGCCTTTCAAATAAGTGGTCAATCTAATATCCATGTTAGTGGAAATTTTTCCATCTATTTCCTGAAGTGCTAGGCATCCTTAAAAATGCTGAGGGTGAAGATTTTAGAAAAAAAAATTAAGTGAAGCAAAGATATATTTTTTTGATATATTTTTGTAAATTACTTCCTATCACTCTACTATCCAGATTTAAGGCTGTCAATGCCAGGCAGAAAACTGACATTTTCAGTATATGTAACAAAACAAAACCCCTAATTTTTGCCAATTTTGAATATGACTAGGAAAATTGATGTTTAAACTTACAACACAAAATAATTTATATCCAGTTTTATATACATGAATTGATGGAATTTGTCACACTTGCTGATAAAACTGACCGAAAAAAGTGTGTAATAGGTTAAAAGTTATTTGCTACACTGCTTTATCAGAGAACCTTTTGAAAAATATTTTCTTATAATCTAGTTTTAGCATGAAAGAAATCCAGCAAAGCTATTCCTTTCTCCACAAAGCTATTCCAAACATTTGTGTCAGACCTAAGTTACATAAGCTGCCCTTCCTCTTTTTTTTTCTTAACCTGAACAAGCATGTAGTTTTTTAAGTGAAAGAATTGAATAATAGAAATGAAGTTTTTAAAATATTTTTTAAAAAATAATCACTATTGTCTATTTCAAGCACACAAAAATTACAATCAAATGACCCTGTACCATATATCTGAATTAAAATTTATAAATATATTAAAGATCCATATTGCTTTTTCTGTCTTTTAAACTTGCCTTCCTGCTTGAGCATTCCTGCTAACACTTTTTGGTATTTTCTTTCTTTATTAACAACCTATGGGGGAAAGTGGGCTTGGTTTTGGTTTTGTTTTTTTTAATCTATAGCCCTAAGAAATTTCTGCACAAAACTTTAGACTTGAAGTAAAGCTCCAGGTGGAAGCATTACTGATCACCATAACAATGACAGAAATGCATTTCTGTGTTTAAATAAAAAGCATCTCTGATGTTCTCAAATTTTCCCCTCTAATGTATGTGAGAACAATACTCTCATGTAAAATATGTAATTTAATTTCAGAGCCAACAAGCTCTAAAATATTCTAAGCTGAACACTCTTCTTCTCAACTGACAAGGTCATATTGCTCTGTTCAGAAATAAGTGCTTCAGCAGGAGAAAATTAATATGGGCAAATCAGTCTCAATCCAGTAAATACTTGAGAGAAAAATAATTGTACGTCTAAATTTTAGAATACAAAGACTTGTCCACCTTTAGTACAATAGACTAAATAACTACACACAGAAAAATTATCATTTTATTCTTGGGAGAAAAATATAATAATAGTCCCTATGAGACACACAGTAATGAGGGGAATTTTCATTTCTATCCAAATACGTTAATAGTGCATTCCTCAAAACATACAAAGGATTTAAGTGCATTAGACAATGTAGTCCCTGTTAAATTATATATAGAACTCCCATAAAATGCCTTTCAATGTAAAGCTTATATTCCAAGCTGCATTGTAAGAACTCTTTGAAGTTAATCATATAAATTAATGCAATACAACTGGCTTAGGAAATTGCAGTGTTTGCTGGAGTACACTTTCCTCAGCGTCTGTTGGTTGCACTGGAAATACATCATGCTTTCTGCAAAAGTGGCAAATGTCAAGGCTCAGACACACGGCTTTAACAATTGTTCACCACATAGAACAGCTCTAGCTAAGAACCATGAACCCTCAGAATGCCAGAAAAAAATAAGCTTCTAAAAACTGATTTACATGTTTTATAGCTATTAGCATGTTAATCCTTATTCCAGCTTCTAAACTCTTGAAAAAATAGATTTCAGTAAGAAAGACTCCTAAAGTTGATCCATTGCTGTAAGAAATTTTACTCCCAGTACTTTTCTTTACTTTAGCTTTGGTAGAAGTTGATGAAGTATGGGATATATACTTGGACACGGAGGTGGCTTGGAAATTGGATGAACTATTGGGCTCAGAGGATAATGATCAATATCACAGAGTCCAGCTGGAGGTTAGTCATTAGCAGTAGTAGACCAGAGGGGGATACTGAGGCAAATATTGCCTAACCTCTCCATGAAGCATGTGGAAGACAGGTCAGGATGTACCATCAACAAGTTCACTGATGATACAAATTGGGAGGAGTAATTGGTAGAGCTGATGTGTGTATTGTCATTCAGAGGGACCTCAAAAGGCTAGAGAAATGGACTGGCAGTAACATTCTGAGGTTCAACACAGGGAAGTGCAAAATCTTCCACTTGGAAAGGAATGTTTCCAGGCACTAGGTGAGGCTGGAGCAGTGCAGCTGGAGCTTCTAGCTGACCCAGGAGACGAGGGAGAAGGTCTGGTGAAAGGAGGACTTTCCCTTAATGAGGCACATTGAGTTAGAGACCATTTAATCAAACTTCAAATCCACAAGTACACGGGCCCTGGTGGAAGCGCTGAAGGAACTGTCAGACATAGAATCATAGAATATGCTAACTTGGAAGGAACTGAAAGGATCACGGAATTCCAACTTGTGGCCCCTGCACAGGACCACCCCAAGAATCTCATCATGTGCCTGAGAACATTGTACAAATGCTTCTTAAACTTTATCGGGCTTGGTGCTGTGACCATGTCCCTGAGGAGCCTGTTCCAGCCCCATGACATCTTTGCTAGGCCAATCTTAATATCATCTTTGAAAGGTCATGGCCATCAGCAGAGATGCCCAAGAACTGAAAATAAAGTAAATGTCACTTCAGTCTTCAAAAAGGGAAAGAAGGAGGGCACAGGGAGCTACAGGTCATCGGTCTCACCTCCATTCCTGGAAGGGTGATGGAATGCCACATTCTGGAGGCCATCTCTAAGCATGTGGTAGACAAGATTATGAGGAGTAGTCAGCATTGATGCACCAAAGGGAAATCACAGAATTGTTTAGCTTGGAAAAGATCTCTAAGATCATCAAGTCCAATTTTTGACCAATCACCACCTTGTCAACTAGATCAGAGCACTAACTGCCACATCCAGTTGTTTCTTGAATACCTCCAGCGGTGTTGACTCCATCACCTGCCTGTGCAGCCTGTTCCAATGGTTAATAACACTTTCTGTGAGTCATGGAAACCATGTTTAACCAACCTGATTGTCTTCTACAATGGGACAGCTGACTGAATAAATAAGAGGAGAGCAGTCGCTTTTATCTACCTGGATTTCAGCAAGCCTTTCAATGCTGTATCCCATCATATCCTCATCGACAAGGTCAGAAAGTGCAGCCTGGACGAGTGAAGAGTGAGGTGGATTGAGAAACAGGTGAATAGTTGGTCACTGAGGTTTGGGATCAGTGGCACAAATCAGAAGCGGCACAAGAGTCTAGTTGGAGACCCGTCACAGGTGGTGTCCTCCAAGGTTCAATAGTGGCCCTGGTATTGCTTAACTTGTTCATCAGTTAGTTGAATGAAGGGGCAGATGCCTCCTTCAGCAAGTTCACTAATGACAAAAAGCTAGGAGAAGCGGCCAAAACGCCAGAGGGCTGTGCAGCCCTTCAGAAAGACTTTGACAGGTGGAGAGTTGGGCAGAGAACAGTCTGAAATTCAACAAAGGCAAATGCGGGGTCCTGCACCCAGAAAGGAACAACCTCAGGCACCAGTACAGGTTGGAACTGCACCAATTGCTTAAAAAAAAGAAAAAAGGGAAAGAGGAAAAAAATCCCCAACCCAACAACACCCATTCAGGTTTCTTTATGGTTTAAGAATCATTTTCTTTCAAAAGAAAATATGCATCTGTGTTCAAGTAGCATTGCCTGCGTGAAGGAAATTTGTCTTCAGCAAGTGCTGTTTGCTGAATAGTTCACAACTGAACATGACAGTTAAATACATCAGAAGCAATGGATCTGAAAGATGCAAGTAGGAGCTGGAAGGTATAAAAGAAGAGAGACAAGCAAGGTTTGTTTTCCATATTGGGATAATTTTCCATACTGAGGGAATTTCCCAAATATTTTATCTGCTGGAAGTTAAGGAGACATTTGCAATACACTGTCTAACATATGAAGACCGAAAACTTAGCACTGTGCTTCCAGACCAAAACCACATGATCTCCAAAGACAGACAATACTGCTTAGCATAAACAGAATTAAGTCAGTGGGGTTTTTGTTTGTTCATCTTTTTATACCTGTTTAAAGCCCTGTTCCTTGAGAAGTTAGTGTTAAAAACATAGGGCGCTTATTCAGTGCTATAACACACTGAGACAGAGAGAGTACTGAAGTCCAGTGCCTTCATCAGAGGAAGCAAATGAAACCGAAATGATCTGACTTCATCAGCCAGGCTCTGAAGGCTGATGTACAATTGCTACAATTTTGTAGCTGAGCAATAAATATCTGAAAAGACAGCAAGAGATAGCAAAATATCTTTCCGTCGGTCTGCTTTATAAGTTGTCTTGTACGCTGTAATGATTTTCTGTTAGTAAAAATGACTTCACAAACTTTAAGTTATGATGTACCAGATCTATAAGAAAGCAATATTTAAATAGACTGAAGGTCTTTTCAGATTAAAAGCACAAACAGAAACAAAAGCTTGAGATGGTAGGAAGGAATCAGGCACTTAGAAAAGGAAGGAAAACTTGATAACAATATTATTCCAAAAGTTCTCTGTGGATGCTGTATACCCATGGTTTCTTATGCCCTGTACCAGAGAAGCAAAACATCATCATCCTGATAAAAACTGCAAATCCAAGGCTTAAAATGACTGGGATGTTAAATGTTATTGATTTTATCTTTGTTATCAGTTTTGTGCAAGTGGTGGAAGGTTACATTGCCAATGGCTGGGTGCCCTGTATCCCTTTCTCAGGCATATTCTGCTTAATAGACAAGGTGAACGATGATTAATGATCTCCCCTCTGTTCACCCTCTATATGGCATAGGAGGTATTTAGGAACTCATTCAGATAAAATATATTCATAGGAACACAGACTATTTGTGTCATAGCTGTATTCAAGAAAGTTTATGTGAAAGAATTTGCACAAAAGGCAGTACCTACCAGAGAGACTAAAATCTATAGAGATAAAAGAGTGAGAAAGAGAAATTACTGTCTCTGGATGTCAAAGAAGGAATAACAAAGTATAAAGAGATTATCAAAACAGCATAGGCAAACATTAACTGGTTCGTTCTTGTTTTGCTCATTAAGATTTCAAAGCCCCATTTGAATGTCCAAAACCAAACTCACGTCTAGTAGCCAGTATGCAGCTATGTTTTAGATTTGTGCTGGAAACAGTCCTTTTTGCCACCCAACATGGGGCTCACAAGGTTCAAGATAATGACAGGTTAGGTTGGGATGTGCTAGACCGAATTTATAGCTGTCACTGCAGTTCAAGAGTAAATGAGGAGGCTCCTCATTTACCCCCGTGGAGTGCTTGCCATGGGGGTCTCTTGCCTGGCTGTAAGTTGGAGTCTAGTGCTTTCACCACTTGCTGCAGTGCTGTGCTGATGATCACTTCATTCTGCTGTGCCTGGGATTGTTTTGATAACAGCCTGGCAATGCTCCTGGGCTGGCAGGTGGCCAGGGCACTGCTGCTGTGTTTGTGCTGCTGTACTGGACAGGCTGGAGCTTCAGTGTGAACTTGAATCAAAGGGACTGTGACCTATAGGTGAGTTAATGGCTGAGCAGGACATTCCACAGCATCTGTGGCTGTGGATAAGTCCATATGAGAGCAGATACATCTCAAAGCACCTGTGGCCATGGTTGTGTCTGTGTGGCAGCAGGTATAGCTTTGAAACGATTCTGACCCAAGAGTAAGTCCATCCTGAGGAAGGTACACCTCAAAACATCTCTGAGTGTCTCTGCTGCATCAAGTACACCTTGAAAAGTCAGTGGTTGTGCATGAGGTTATGCTGGAGCACTTCAAAGTGTGTGGCTATGGATAAGCCCACAAAAGAGCAGGCACAACCCTGGAGGGACTGCAAACAGAGGTAAGATCATGTTGAAGCAGGTTTTTCTGAAGGGACTATGGCTGTAGTTAAGGCTATGCTGGAGCAGGTATATCTCTTAGGGATTAGGGCCTGTGGAGAAGACCATGCTGGAACAGTGCACCTCAGAGTGGATGTGGTAAGTCTATGCCTGAAGAGACTGTGGCTCATACATAAGGCTCTCCTTGGAGCAGCTACACCCCTAAGGGACTGTAGTCTCTGAATAACTCCAAGCCAGAACAGGGGCAAGGAAAAGAGTTCATTACAATGTTAAACCTGGTAATCTGGTCGAAAGAGACCAGGGACAATTTAACGGAAACACTTTTAAATTTTTGTAACCTGTGTTTGGAGTTGCACCTTATGGGGGTTGCTATAACATGAATCTCTTGTTAGTAGCCAGGCCAGGAGCAAGGGGAGGAGTTCATTGCCATGTTAAACCTGATGATCTGGTCCGAAGGGGCCACGGATGGAGATTGTAGTGGATATACCTTTACATTGTTGCAACCAATGATTTGAATCACAGAATCACTAGGGTTGGAAAAGACCTCTAAACTCATTGAGTCCAACTATTACCTAGCACATCAATGTTAGTGAAACATACCTCCAGGTCCAAAATCCACACATTTTTTTGAACACTTTTAGGGATGGTGACTCCACTACTTCCCTGGAAAGCTTGTTCCAATGCCTGGTCATCACTTCAGTGAAAATTTTTTCCTAATATCTAATATTTATTAATAAATAGGCCCAAAGGATGTAATCTCTCATTTTCCTAGTCAACACAGGTACCACTTAGGAGCTCAAATACCCCATTAGCACACTGCCAGAACTGTTAAGACTGTAGGCTTTGGAAGCATGCAAATACTCCAAGATGGCCTGCTTTTCCAATATTCTAATATTTCACGTTTCACTTCTTTGCTATATCACTTTTCCATCTGATTTTTGTCAATGATATAAGACTTCTAAACCCAATTTCTTACTATTTACAGAATAAGACTTCTTTTATTTTTATTTTTTTAGAGAAGAGCTAAAATTTCTGTTCTTTGCATGTTTATCTTACTTTCTCTTAGCAACTTACATTTGTTTTATATGATCTTTAGTCATGCATGCTCCAGTTTGCGAGTAAAGCCCTTGGTTCTCACAAGTATGCAATATTAGTAGCTTTGTTTCAAAACAAAGCATGTGGATGAGTCAGTAGGTTATAGAAATCCACTGCAACACAATTAGACTGACAACAACTATAACTGTGGTTGAACAGAGAAAGTAAGGAAGAGGGAGGATGTAAACAGATGTTCCAAAGACCAAGTAATCATTTATTAAAAGAAAATAAGTGTATGTTTTTCTTTTCTGTTCAATGAATTCAAAGGCAAGATAAGTACTGGTTTTTTAAGTCATTGTGACTGTGTCCCAGGGAGAAAGCTATATTTTATCAAATTCAGTCTGATATCTTGTAGCAATTTTCAACTTTTGTGCTTTTGCTTGCATTCTTACATGGATACTTTTTCTCAGATCTATTGAAATAACCTCACCTTTGTTTTCTCCCCTGATAACAGTGATTCATCAGTTAGATTATTTGGGACACAGTTTTGAGGATATATAACACACATTCTTAGTTCAAAACAAGATGCTTTTTGAGATTTTAATGGTGTAAATGAGTCAGCAAAAAAAATCTGCTGTTTGCTCCAAGGTCTACAACAGCAATGCTGTGTTTTGGCATGTAAAAGGTACATATCTGAATACTTGAATTGTTGTCTTGTCACAAAGGGAGGTCTAAGTACATGCCAGGAGATCAAGTAGTGGAAAATCTGGAAAAACACTTAACATAATCTACAAAATTTGAAATGAAAAAAAGTCATCCACTTTGTCCTCTTTTACACATATAAGGCTGGGCAACACGTGCAAAATCCCAAGTGCACAGCTTTCATAATTAAGCCTAAGAATAGAGAACATTTGATTTAATGCAAGTTATTGATCTAGCAGTAATAAAGATGGTGAGTGTATTGGGTTTGGGTGGGTTTTAAAAACATTTTCAAAAATATATTTTTCTTTCATCAAGCTGGTTTTGAAAGGAATTATTCTGGAATTGTAATGCTTTCTGCATTCTGTTTCTCTTCAGTCTGTTTGTCACCCAATGGACTCGGGCACAAATGTAACCAGCTTTGAGAGGTAACCAGTGGAAACCACTCCTTCAAAGCAGAAAAGCCAAACATATTGCACAAGTAAAAGAAGAGGAAGATAATAACAGCCAATTTTAAACCCCCACATAACTAATATGCCTAAACACATAAACTGCAGCAGCTGAAATTAGAATTGCACTCAACATAGCAAGAAAAAAAAAAAAAGGAACCAAAAAATCATGAATGTTATTTTGTATCTATGGGGCGAAGAAGCAACATACTAAGCAAGAACTAAGACTTGAAACCAAAGTCAGGCCACAGCCTATGGGAATATGGAGTAGAAAATATAACAAAAACTTACCAAAAGGAAAAAGTAAAAATTATGCAGAAGAGTACTGCTAAACTCAATTGTGAAATTGCTCTCCATTTGGGAAAAATCTAGCTTTTCACTTGGTCACAGAACACATCCATTTCTGGTAAGTCTCTGAACCTTACACTGCTGTTTTTCTCCCAGAAGAAACTCCTAATTGTAGGTGACAAAAGGGCAAGGAAGTCCTGAAAAAGCAACACTGAAAAACAATACTGATATTCCTAGTAATTTCTGTGTTTCTTCAGATCTTTGAGGGACTTTGATCCAGAATCTTTCTCTCCTACAGTTCCATTTACTTTTTCAGTCAACATGCTGTCTTAGCTAAGAAGGATTTGAAACAGCTGCTTTTTAACAATCTTGAATCTGTAGCCCAAGTGTTTGTTTCACAAAAATCTGAGTAAAAAGTAGCTGTCTGATCTGAATAGGTTTGCATATATTGGATTATAAAATCCATTTAACAGTTGTAATCTGTGTCTATAAACAACCAGCTTGGCCTATCACAAGCCTGCAAATCAGCTCTATGAGCCTATGCTGAGGTGCTTTTAATATCTGACTAAACTTCACACTCAAACAAGTTTTCCTTTTCATCCACGTTATCAGCAATGACAACTTGACATTGTTAAAGATCAAGTCAGTGAGTTTTCCTAAAAACATCAACCTAAATGGTGTTTCCTAAAAAAAATTAACTAAAAAAACCCCCAAGCCCCAACAGTTTTCCTAAAAACATTGCCTGTTTATCATTCTGCCACCTGGTAGTGCATCTCCTAGTAGCAACCAGTTATCTTGTAAATCTAAGGGTGTTTTAGTTCCTTCCATGAATTTCTAATATGTACAGCAATAATTATAGTGCTAGAGGAAGAAAGTGGGGTGACATAGATGAGTAATGCAGAACAGTATGATTTAGAGCACCAACTCTACATTTTTTGAATGTTTCAAGATATTTATGAATCTGGAATTCTCAACTTGTAAGCAAGAAGGGAAAAAAAATTATGTAAACTTTGTAAACCCAAGCTTACTGGCCAGTTTTCAGAATTTGAAAAGAACATTTATTAATCATCCTTTCTACAGTGGGGAACAGATGAAGTATTTCACCTGGACTGTCTGTTTCTTTCTCTGTTTTAAACTGCTTTTTATGCTCCCGTAAAAATATTAATCTATAAAGTTATTAAAATGGGTCAATTACTCATGCCAGTGTGATTCTAATCAGATGCAGAATTAAAGAAATTATTTTTTATATTTCTCTCTGACTGATTGTTTGTTGTGTGGTTTTTTTCACAAAACTGTATGTGAACACTCAGTCATTCCTTTCCATAACTTTCAGTTTTCTGTTTCTGTCAAGGCTCTTCCATATATTATTTCATTTTTTAAGAATCACTGTTTGTTGTGGCTAAATCCCAGTGGTAGCTAAGTATCTCGAAACTGCTAGGTCATGTCTGCCTCCATACCCAGTAGTCTGAGGAAAAGGAAAGGAAGAATAAGTCAGTATAAAACAAACAAACTAGCATGTTATGAAGAAAATTAATTCTATGCTAGGCAGGTCCAGTACATTGTTATAATTAAACACTAAGATATTAATTCCTCTACCTCATCTTACATGACAGAGAAAAGATTTTTCTGGGGCAGAACAAATGCTAACATTGTAAAAATTTACAGTTTTACAAGAAAATACAACAGACTCAATAAAAAATATATTGTGAAAAAAAAAAAAAAAGCCTTACTGAATAAAACATACATTCTCTGTCTTACCTACAAGTTTAATATACATTTAATGACATCATATGGTAGGGAGAATCCCTTGGGTTAGTTCAAGTCAGCTGTCTCAGTTTTGTCCCCTCCCAGCCTCCAGTGTCCTTCCAGCCTGCTCACCTGTGGGTGGAGAGCATGGAAAAAGAACGTCTCGACAGTGTACGTGCACAGTTCAGCAATAACTTCATTGTGTTATGAACACTGTTTCAGTCACAAATACAAACCACAGCACCACAAGGCTCTACAAAGAAAATCAGCTCTATCTCAGCCAGACCCAGTAGAATACCGAATGAAAAATAAAAAGCTCAGCGGGAAAAGTCCGCATGATTTTATGATACTATTGTATACTTAAGACTCCACAACCATACCAAAGTGCCCTTGACATTTAAAGGCATTACTCTCAAATAGGGATTAGTTTTGCTGTTTCTGCTACCCTTCCATGGCTGGGCTTCGCGAACGAAGATTTGGGAAGGGCTCTACCCACGTTTGCTACAAGCGCACTGGTGGCTAAAAAGGCCAATATGAGACAGGCACGTCCGGTTGCAAAAGGAACAGCAGAGAGACTCCTTAGGTGGTATATTCAGCAAGACACGATGCTTTCTGTGTTGTCTTTTCTCCTCAAAATTTCTGCTATAAACATTACTGCAATGAGTTGCTCCTAGCAACCATGTGTCTTGTAGGTCTTCATCTCAACAGTGCAGCACAAAAAAAAGAAAAAAGTCAGTGGTAGAAAGCCACGTTTTCACTAAGAGGGAAAACCATCACTGAATTAAGTTGTACACTTGAAATTACTTTCTACTCTACTGTTTGTGTATTTCTTTTAAATGTTAAAACAAATACAAAAAGTGGCACCACACAGATTAGAGCCCTAAATACTTTTATCATTAAAAATGGGGGAAAAGCTTATTAACTGAAAATTGATAATATAGTCCTCATCATTTAAACTCCTTCATTGATAGCTAGTCCACACCACTTGTGTTATGCAGATATTTTCTGGTAAGTAACAACATCCTTAGTGCTTTCAGTATGTGTTATTCAAATTAGGATAAATGTATTGTGGCATTAGGTGTAAGATGGAATTAAAAATATCAGGTGCTACAACAACTTTTTCTTTTTCTTCTATTTCCCCAGTTAATAAAGAGGTCATTATCATAAAGACCTTCAGTACCTTTGCAAAGCTAAGGTTCTTGACAGAACCAAGAAAAAAATCTCATAGAAAAAAAAAATAACCAGAGTACAGAGCATATTTATGTTTCCTGGTACTCTTGTTTAGCTATCACAGATTTTGTCAGTCTTAGAGTGTTTGTCTGGCAAATGCTTGGAGCTGTGTGAACTTAACAAGTTGCTTTACTGAACGATTTCATCAGATATAGGAATATGATTAAATTCACACAGAGAAATAATTACAGGCAGAAAAGTCCATTCAGAACTTAATCCTGGAAATTCCAAACATAGATCTGCTTCTCCATACTCATTTCTAAACTATTGCATAACTGTATACAAAAGAGTTTTTATATAAAATTTCAGAGGAAAGGTATCACAATCTTTATCTAAATAAATCCAGTGGTGCTTTCATGGGTAAAAATTTATAATTTCCATAGGTTGTAAACTATCAGCAAAACCCTGAGCAGAACTGTGTCAAGGAGCTGAAAAGCTTGTTTTGAACAGCACAATGCCTGTGCAAGCCTGCATAATATCAAAATCAAAAGCATTTTTAGTACTTCAGATTCACAGTATGATTAAATAATACCCAGACTTGAGTATTAATAATACATGAGAAATCTTAGAGATGTATGGGATTCTCTTCTTTGAAGAGAATATACTTCTTTGAAGTATATTTATATGTGCTGTTGCTACAGTATGTATGAAATACTTAAGTTTGTTAGTGGGTAACATGTTCTTTTAACATCTAAAAAAGAGACATTTCAGATGTTGGATTTTAGGGGGTTTTTCTCTTCATGTTGGCATTTGTGCTTACAAAAGGCAACTGTTTGTTTTCAAATATAGGTAAAGTGTAACAGCAACTCTCCAAAATAGCTGTTTCTTGATATACACTTGTCAGTAAAGTTCAAAATACAGTGCATCCAGAACCAACCTTTCAGAGACTCTGTTTGCAAACCTGACTCAACAAAACAAAACAAAATCAACCTGCGTGCACAACACTAAGCAACAAACCCCAGTACACATGCACAAACTTTCAACGTGCTGCCAACACACAATTAAGAGACTATGTAATAATCTAAACACAGTATAATATCTAGTTGTTGTATGATTGGTGTGAAAAAAACTAAGATACCTTGGACAACTTTATCCTGTTGGATTTTTTTCTGTTAATCACTGTAGAGGCAAAAAAGTTAGATCTTTTACGACTAGGAAGTGACATGTCCGTCACTATTCATTAAAATAGTACAGAAACTTTGATTACTTTTAACTCTGTCTTTGAGTGTATTCTGTATTTATGAAATGTGGGTTATTCACATAGAAAAGAAATAGCTCAAAAGTATATCCTGACAAAACTATCATACCAGCTCCTGTTTTTATTCTGATTACAATCCCGTTATTTCTGCAGATTTTTCCTAAATGTTTTGGGCTGTCTCCTTCTGAGGGAAGACCAGTGCTTTTAAAAAGTATACTTATCTATTCAGGAAATTAGTCTAAAAAATCAGATACAAATTCTAAAAGAAAAATAATTTCTGGCTATCAACAAAGAAGATAGAGCTTTCTTCAAACATGTCTCCACTCAGGAACCTGAAATTCCAGCTGTTCATGGGTCTATTTACTATCTCCCAATCAAACTGTACTTTGTCTGTGAGCATATTATCCCCATCTGCCTCCAAATACAGATCACATCAAACATAAATTATTCTAACCCCTTATTTTCAGATGTTCTGTTTTTTCACTACAGCCAAAGTGCCAGTTATACAAGACAGGTTACTAATACACAAGATATGTATGGAAGCTATGGTGATCAGTTGTTGCTGAAGAAATTATTGTACTGTCAAAAAATGCAAAAAGCAAACAGCAGAGCAAACAAAGTTAACAAAATCCCTAACAATCCAAAATGTCCTCCTGGCTCTGGTCATGCCTTTGACTGTAAGCATATGAACAAATGTAATGCCCAAGAACCCAGACAATACAAGACCAAGTCACGTACAGTGCCACAGTCAGAAATATTCAAAGTCCAATTGTGTCTCTCATTTAATACGGTTACTATGATTTCAGTTGTATGTTTTGGCTAAAGATTTGTCACTCAACGGCATACATTTAGTGTCTTTTACATATGTATACATATATATTTAATTTATCATCTCTAATGAGATTTATTACAGTCCCACTTCATTAATTCATTAACTTCTAGAAGATCTGCAGCCTAAGGACTCAGTTTTTTCCCAAAGAAAAAAAACCAACAAACAAAAAGTCAAACCAAAACAAAAAAGGAACAGCTGTACTAACTTCTGCTAAATTTTTCGTTGTTTTTCAGACACCAATTTAAGTAGAAATTTAGGAAATAATATTTTTGGGAAAAAAAGTATTTGCATCAGTATAAAGAAGGAAATTTTTGAAATTTAGAGAAAGCCATTGAGTAGTTTAAAGCAAACACTGAACTTTGTTAAAAAAGAAAAGAGACTTCAGGATGTAAACTTTTTTTCTTTAATTCTCCTTCTCCACTTTCTCTCCCTGTCTTTTCTCTTACCCTCCCATCACTTGTCCTCAATTTGTCCTAAACACAGTCTCATTGATGATTTGTCCTATATTACTCATCTTCCAACACAGTACCACTCACACTTTTTTATTTGCATTTCTAATTACTTTCTGGTTGATGTCTTTTTATATTAAAACAGTAGGGAACTGCAGGTGTAGATGATAATACCTAACTTTAGTGTAATGCATATTTTACTGCTCTGTAGAGGTTAGAGAACAGATGTTGTGAGGTGTTATGTCAGCCTAGATACTTTATTAATTATAATGCTTAATAAAAAAGAAGTACTATACAAAAAATAATCTCCTGTTTCTTCAGGGACTACTCCATGCACTGGTATATCTTCTGCTAGTGAGAGATCTACCAATGCTTATGGAAACATGCAGCTCTATTTACTTTCAGTAAGCAGCCTGATGTGTTTTACAGGACAAAAATCCACCACAAAATTAATGACTACTAGCACTTCTGTTATTGCAAAATTTACTGAGACTTGGCTAATTTCCTCCTGGAAAAGCTTGTCAAACTATTTCTATCCCAAGCTTTCTTTGAGTAAATACCTATAATCCTGTTGCTGTAACAATGTGGACATGCGATGAATATTTAGCACTTACAAAAGATATCTCTTCTGAAAGCATAATGCTCTGGAAAACATTTCAAAAAATACCAGCTAATTTGCCTTCCTACTGCCTGAATCGAGCAAGGGGTTTTGATTTGTTTAAACAATTGGACAGATGGAAGTGGACAGAGTTTAATAGAAAGGTGCAAGAATATTTGGCATCTGAGTCAGGATCAAAGCTTAGGAATATCTGAAATTTGTAACTGCTGATGAAAGGTAACTCATATTAAGCTATCTTTTTATCTGGAGTGGCTGCAAAAGTCACAGAGGGTTGTACTGCTTTTCCTCCTCTCGTAGCATTGATTGCACAGTGCAGGAAGTTTCCAAAAAACTGCGCATGATAACCTGTGTATATCCAAGCAGTTCATCTGCTTGTGGGCTTTACATCCTAGAGCACTTCAAAAAGCTCCAGTAAGAGATGCTAAGGAAACCTAATGGCTCTAAAATTGCACAAAAGATTAGCATGTTATCTCCATGAAATAGCTGGATATTCCAGTTATTTTGTTTTGACATCTCTGCCACTCAAAGTCTCAGGCTCCATATATTGTGACTTTTCCTATCACTCACATATCAGGGACTAGGAAAGGGAGTATGTCATGGGCAACAGGGTTTAAATACAGCAGATAGTCCCATGTTGTCAGTGACTAGTGGTTTCAGCCAGCATAGTCTGAGGCAATCCCTTGGGAAGTTGTGCACACCAGTGCTACACAACCACAAGTGGCTCAAGCTTTCCATAAGTATAAAAAAACTTCACAAAGCATACTGCAAAAAAGACTGGGAACCCGCTTGATCATAAATCTCAAGCTGTATAAAATACCTATCTTCAAAAGACCATGGTCCTGTCCTCATGACACAACATAAAGAGATAAATATTGGCATGTTTGTAGCTTTTAATCACTTTTTTTTCTATCTACTAGTGAGTTCATCAAATGGCAAGCTTTGTTGCATATAAACGCTGCTTCATTTACAATGTCAGACAGCTACTAAAATGCACCCTAAAGGCATCAGAAGAATTTAATTCTGTTTCTAGTTTTAATTTAGGTAATAGTTTTCTATCTAGTTCCCATAATATTGAGAAATTATTTCTTCAATAAATAACAAATTTAATTAATATTTTATAGAGCATATATCTCTGGAAAATAAATTGGTTTTAATGGGGTTTTCAGCAAAACCTCAAGCTGTTTTCATTCCACTGGACTGCTGACCCCCATGCACTTCACATACAACTCCACCCCCCTATTCCCACCCCCTGCAAATACCCATGAAAAGTGGAAATTTAAGGATTTCTTTTCACCAGGAATGGAGTACACCATCATTCATTGCATAACTGACACCTTTCTTAAGCGTTGTTTAAAAAGTAAAGTCCTTTTAGGTATAATGGTTAAAATACAGGTGTCTCCTCTTTCTATAGCATGTATTTTACATGTAGCTCCTTCAAGTTGCATTCCTTTTAATACTGAATTCTCCTTCTACACACATGCACACAGACACACACACATGCATTAATGGACCACACAGCACACATTCTTCCTCAGCTTCTAAAGTACAATCAGAATAGAGATATTTGCATGAAATTTTTCTAAATGCAGTAACCAAGCAAAAGATGTTTAGTCTTAAGTTTGACTACAAAGCATCATATAATTCTGTGTCCAAGGGGATAACCTTCTTTCTGCTAGTGTTGCACATAATAAAAATTCCTCAATCAGAGAGAGAAAAGAAATAAGGCAGCTTAAATTTTAAATTGGTGTCATGGTTTGAGAGGGCCCCAACTTTCAAATCTCCACAAATTTGTTCAAAGGTGAGGGAAGTTTCGAGACAGGCAGAACAGACTCAGCATGGGGAAATAATATCAAAATTTATTACTAACAGAATAAAAACTAAAAAGTTATATATACAACAGTCCTAACTAATTCTCCTATGATGACAAATCTATGTATTTATACAAATCACCCCTTCTCCCCCCATATCAGTCCAGGAAGAGAAAGAAGTCTCTCCTTCACTCTCAGGGCCACAGCTCTGATTCGTTGTAGATGTAAAATTTCTTTCTTTCTCTCTCTTATAGGGTGTGGCGCCTCAGTACCCTGCCTCTAACCAGTCGGCTCCCACTGAGGGTGCACCATGGGCTTCAAGGGAAACACTCATTATCACCATGTCTTCACCACGGAGTACAGGGAGTTTAAGCTCCCTGCTATGTGGAGGTTGCCTTCCACTTTCAGGGGTCACCCCAAGTTTGGGGGCCACCCCTCCTCCCCGGGTCAAAGGTTCTGGGGTTTTGGCTCAGTCCCACTCCAGAACGCTCCAGCTTTGCTTCTCTCTCTCTACCGTGTTGCAAGTTCTCTCTGCAGGGCGTCCCCACATCTCTTGGTCTGGCTCCAGCTGGCTGCTGGTACCATCTCGGCCACTCCAGGCCTGCTCCGCTCCCTGCTGTGCTTTGCTGCTGCTTCTGCTTTGCTGCTGCTGCTGTGGCTGCTCCTGCTGACTAAGGGTCTGGCCATTCTGGTCCAGCTCGCAGGATGCCTCCAGGCCCCTTGGCCCATCTCTGCTGCTCTGCCGTGGCGGGGCAGGTGGCAGCAAGAATGCTTGAAGTTTCTCTCTCCTCTGCCTGGAATTCTTTCTGCTCTGCTTCGCGATCGCGGCTGTCCCTGCTCGCAGTGCGGGGAGGGAAATGGCAGGGAAACTGCTGCAGCTCTGGCCCAGTCAGGCACACAGAGGCCCAGGGACTCCCCCAGTTCAGGGTCCCCTCTCGGCCACCCCTGGAGCTAATTCTTTCCGCGTTCACGTCTCAGCCAGGGGCCCCACTTGGCTTCAGTGCCGCGCCTGGCCCCGAGCCGGGAGGGGAAAGCCCCTGACCCCTGCAGGCCATATGGCCCTCTCTCTCTCTCTACCTCATGGTCTCTAATTCCTACTGCGCAACCAGTTTCTCTTCCGGTGTATCAAAATATGTCATTTTGCAGAGGCGTAACTACAGCTTTCGATTGCCTCTGCATCGGAAGAGCCACTCTGGAGCAAACCATTTTCAGCCCCCCCAGGGCGGAGCCTCTCAAACCACGACAATTGGTGCCATAAGAGAAGCAGATAACTGAGAAAACTTACAACAGGAAAAATTCTTTCACCAATGGGTCACCAGCCCATAAATGTTATGTTCAGTTTGCCATGTGCAGTCCTAGGCAGATCTGTCCCTAACTGGCAGTAATCTGGAGAAACATGTATCTGCAAAAGAATGAACCAGACAAACACATATCTAATAATAATTATTAATCTTCAAAACTAAAAATACTGCTTGCCAGGTCTTCAAGGGGAAAAAAAAATTGGAGCAGCTGTATTATTTTGTTTATTCTGATTTTGCTTTTTTTTATAGTTGAGTACCTCTATGCCAACTTGTTCTCTCTTGACCATATATTTCTGACATAGAATCAGTGTTTGGTAAAATTCTGGAAACCACTAAAGTGACTCAAGAATTTGGAATTAGAACCCTAAAAGCCACAAAAACAAAGTGTTCTTGTCATGAGTGGAAAAGAAGCTATTGTTCCCTTATGACAAAAATTTGAGTTACACTTTGTCCTCTAGCTTCAGATTTGAATCTGTACTTCTTTGCTTAATGCTTAGAGATCATTTCAGGTTCCTATCTCCACCTCATATACTCTTGTATACGGTAACTTGTAGGAGCTTAAATGCTGTGTGATGTAAGATAAGTGCTTTTGACTAAAATCTGACAAATCACTAAGAAGCTGAGAGAACTTATTTTTTAAAGTATTTCAATATTATTTTTGAAATTATCTGGAGGATCCTGAGCAGTGCATCTAAAAAAACTTGAATTTAGCTTTGCCTGTAGGGAAGTCATGATCCAGTCTTTGTCCCTCATACTTTCTGTAACTTATAAGAAAGAAGATTGATTATTGTCACATAGAAAATAGATTGTTTAAAAGTAAGAAAAAGGTTGTTTAAATGAAGGACTGTCATTTTTCCTTAAGAATGTTTAAAGTGGTACCCAGGGTTGTTACACTGGTAGAACAAGAAGATGTTGATGGAAGTATCCCAGTTACAGATTTGCAAGTGAAAGGAAAAGACAAATAGCCTCTTTCTGAGATTTGCACGTTTTGTTGAAAGAGATGACACATTCTCTATTTTATTGATCTTCTTTGTTCACCTTCCATGGTCTTTTCTTGACTGGCAGATAATATACTCTCTCTTCACCCCTGAAAAAAAGTGATTTACTTCTCTGCTTAGTCAAAAAAAAAAGAAAAAAAAGATAAAAATCCCTCCTACTGAAGTAGTGTCACTGCAACAGCAAAGAATATTAGTTTTAACAGGAAGAAAAAAGACCAATGGAAGTATGACTCAGTGATTTCGAAAGGACCAGTCCTATGTTCTGGTCTCACTGACCCAGTAGTTCACGAAACAAAAGAATTGAAAAGAGAGTTTTACTGCCTGAATCTAGCAGTTTGAGTAAAGAAGATTTTCAGTAGAGTATGGCCTCTAAGAAGTATAACATTTCCTGCTGCTAGTGGACTCTACTGTAATATCTAGGAGATTACCAATGATTTTGGGAAAAAAAATGCTGTGCACTCTTCTTATAACACTTTTCATGACAGCTGACATGTACCTGAAAAGAAAAAAGTGCCAGATGATTCTTAAAAGATTTCTTCTGTCAGATTAAAAAGAAAAAAACAACCAGAAACTGGTTGAAGAGATAAGACAAATTTAAGAACCAAGACAACTGTTTTTCCTTTTTAACCCAATAACAATAGCTAACAAGTCTCAGAACAAATTAATTTTAAATCTTTTTCTTTTTAATAGTTGCGCTAGCAGTGTTCTAGCTATTGAAATGCATAACAGGTTCTAGGGGGCTGAAGTTAATCTTAAATTTCTTTAATATAACATTGAAACAAAGACCTTCACAAAAGACTTAAGTAAAGATAATAATTGGCTGCCTTTCCAGTGTAGTAAACAATCATGCTACCTTTCATAGTTCTGTGTTTTATGAGAAATTTTTTTTTTAAATTTAAAAAAAAAAAATCTAAAAAAATTTCTAAAAAAATCTTACCCCACACCTCCCTCCTTTTTGGGCTCAACTTTACTCATAATTTCCCTAACTCCTCCTTCTCATTGGCCCAGTGGGACTGGGAATGGGACCTATGGTAAGTTCATCACATGTTATCTCTGCTGCTCCTTTCTCCGCGAGGTTAGAATTCCTCACATACTTCCCCTGCTGCGATGTGGGGACTCTTCCACAGGAGACAGTCCTCCATGAACTTCTACCACGTGATTCCTTCCTACGAGATGTCGTTCTTTCTGAATTGCTCCAGCATGGGTCCCTTGCACAGGATACAATCCTTGAGGAACATACTGCTCCAGCTGGGCTCCCTGCAGGGTCACAAGCCCTCTATGGGCTGCAGGGGTACCTGGGCTGCAGGGGGACAGCCTGCCTCATCACAGTCTTCATGATGGCCTGCAGGGAAATCTCTTCTCTGGTGCTTGGAGCACCTCTTCCCTTACTTTCTCCACTGGCCTTAGTGTCTGTAGGACTGTTTCTCTTGCATTTCTTAGTCTCAGCTGCATTGTATAGATTTCGTCACATCTTCTTAAAATACTTTATGCAAAAGGTGCTACCACCATCACTCAGCATGGTCCAGCAGTTGGGTCTGTCTTGGAGACAGATGGCATTGGCTCCAACTTCTAACAGCTTCTCATAGAAGCTACCCCTCTAGCACCCACCTGAAAAACCTTTCAATGCAAACCAAATACACACAGAGAACATTTTACTGTTCAAGAAGATTTACTCATTTCAGTACAAACCAGCTCCCCCCCTAGTTACTGGCCTCCAATTTTGAAGGGTGACATTTTGAACAATTACATATTTCCTTGACAGTAAAGGAAATGATAGCCATACAAACACATTCGCACACACACACACACAGACACTCGCTATCAATAGATCTATCAATCAATATGGAGATTAATCTTAACCTCAGTAAGTCATGTCGATAGCCCATAAGATGGTAGGTAATTTTTGTAAATATTTCCTTGTAGTTTCATATGGGCATAAATTCCCAAACAAGAATTATCCATGTGATGTTCTTGTTCTTCATCAGGCTTGCAGTCTGCTCCAAGCCCTCAGTATCATCCTGAGAAAATAAACTTTCCCTTTGCTGTGTGGACATCTGACTGATCTATGCTTACCTCTTATTTCTTGAGAAGGGAGGCTATACTACAGATCTAAAATATAATTGCAACACAAAGAGTTACAAATAGAGTGGTAACATTTATTTCTAATTCAATTTTTTAGATTTCAATTAAGAAGAAGATGGTAGATCTCTGGCCCTACACTCAGAGTAGGTGAACTACAAGGGAAAAAAATAAGTCGTAGAGATTTAGATGAGTTATATTATTTTCAACAAATTAAGTTCTTAATCGATTAGTTCTCCAAAATTTTATTTCTAAATTCAAATAAAAAATCTGAACATCTGGGTCTCAATTTTTCATGGAAAAAGAGCTTGTTTATGAGCTAATTTCAGCTGTAGTAGCATTCATAAAGTAATATAAAAGAATTGTATGAACAAGGCTAAAAAAAGCACCAGGGAACTGAAAAAACCCAACACATATTGGTTCAAAATCATTAATGTAAAACAGGTCCTTGTAAAAAAAATTATGCAAGTTAGAAATGACAAGTATGGAAATATGACTATGAGTGTTCCTAGGAAGCTTGGAACATAATTTAGAGTAAAATGAATATATCATAAATCAAAGATCAACATAGACTAAAAGGGATCTCAGCAGTTTATGTAGATCAAAGGATCCCTCTAGTTCATACGGTCCAAATGCCTGATCCTGAAAGTGCCACTTAATAGATTACTTATTGCTTTATCCTATCATGTTTTGAGTATCTCCATGGATGGAGATCCAAGCATTTCTCTGCAGTCAGAGAGCAACACTCCTGATAAAGATTTTTTTTTACTTGTATCTACTGAGAATTCCTTTGTACTTTCATCATGCACCTCCAGCAAGATTGTGTTTCCCTCCTTGTAGCCTCTCACCAGGCAGTTGCAAACAGCACTAAGGTCTCCTCTTCCAGGCTGAACCAGTCTAGCACCCACCACCTCCCACTGTGCACCCCATGTTCCAGCCCTGACCATCACAGGGACCCTGCACTGCCCTATAGCAGAGTGGTTTCGTGGCTTGTCACAAAGTTCATTTCCGTAGTACAAATCTTAACAAACATTAAAAGAAATAAGGTAAATCAACCAGAGCTGAGCTGATGCTGTAGAACAAAACCATTAACTCTGAAACACCCCTTATCTCAACCTTATTTCTTAGTCTCGAAGTGACCTGTGGTAACTCGCTATCCCCCAGAAGGCAGGATGAGGAAGTAGGTGTGTCAGCAAAGTTGCTTACAAAATCCCTTACTTTGGGATTTTGTATGCTGTGTTGTAAATTTGGACTGCACCAAGAGAGAACAAATGCTTAGAAAAGGCAATTTAAAAATACCGGTTTGTTGGTTACTGGGGAGCATAAGAATAAAAACTTTATTGGAAAATTGGTCTTGTTAAAAATACTTCAATTCACTTAAGTGTTCTTTATAATGTAGCTAGGCTGACTTTACAAGGTATTAAGACAACTTGGAACCATAAAGTCAAATGCTATTCATCCAGCTTCACAGAATGGATTTTAAAATCCTCAGCGTTAGGAGGCTAAGTCTAGGAGACTAAATTTAAAGGCATGGCTTTTCTAATGGATACTGTCAAAACACGGGTAGTAGTGGAAAAAAATCTGTAATATGCTTGTAAAAAATGGTATGTGGGATTTCTTTTATCTTAAAATATGCTTTAAAAATTTTTATTATGATCTATTTTTTAAAGTAGAACCGTAAATATATATTGAAAAAGAACTTTGACATCAGGATAAAACTCAAGAAAAATATGGTATTTGAGACATAATCCATATGCCATTAGTGTGCATATGTATATGTGTAAACCTATATATAAGTATATGTTTCTGTAAAACCGCAGTCAAATAATTGTTTCTGTAACAATCCAAGGGATTTCTTTTCCCATTTTTCACATTTTCCTGTTATTCATTCATGAACCACATTCTGTGTTCTCTGAGTGAATTCTAACACAACAGGGAACAAAATCCCAGAGCCTTTAGATTCAGTACAAGCATTAAACGTAAGAATGTTCTTTCCTGACTCTGATCCCTGGGAGCACACTGCAAGTCCTCATCTTGCAGAGCTCTGCTACAAGAAGTTCTGCTATGATATGTCACACACTGTCAAGTACCTCTGACTTGTGGGTCTTAACCACAGGCACTGTCACAGCCAATACCTGGCCAAGACCTAGAGAAGCTCTTTAGGAAGAGTTTTTGATTCTTTGAAGGTCCCTATACGTTTGCAGTTGCTTAGTTCAACTTATCAGCTATTCTGGAAGCCAGAAGACTATTATAATAAAGTACAGAAGCGAGTTTTTGCATTTTCCATTTCACTGTAAGGCATGAGTGTAGTGACAGAGAAATTAAGTGAGGAAGATATATTTGAGGAAGAAAAAGCGTTTTCACCCAAGGAAGTTTTCGCTGCTAGGAAAACTAGGCCTAGAAAAATCAGTATGGGAAAATATAATTTGTTACAGCCACTGATATTTATTCTCTGCCTGTTTTGAGAAGTAGGATTTCTGTGTAGAGATAACACTTTCTCACAGATACACGGTGAGGGCCCTGCTGGGAGAGAGGGAGTCCAGAAAAAGCACAGGGGAGAACACAACCTTGAAGTCATGCATGTGCAAAAGGTGTTATTATAAAAGCACCAGGGCAGAGACGTGCACACAAGTCTCTCACCTGCTGTATGATCATTCAGTGATACACTGCAATGTATTCAGGTCCTCCGACTTCAAAATAAACTTTTCCTTAATACCTGAACCATGGTTTGGTTCTCTGGCTTTATCTGCGTGCGTATTGATTCTTACTATGGGATAACCAAGAGAAGTACAAATCCTATGCCCCTTTTGCTCCTCACTCTCCCCATGAAGATCACCTGATGAGACATGCATTCGCTTTTCAGGGGATTGGAACATGCTTCCCAGCATGAAGTACAGTATGGGTTAAGTAATTCAAACTGCATACGTCAAAGGTGGCATTTTAAAAATCATTACCTCAGTGATCAAGGCTACAGTTGGTGCATTCACAGTGCAAGGCAGGTTTGTTGTGCCCTAGACATCTATTTCCAGTATAGGTACCATGGCCACATGTTGGTTGTACAGCTGGATAAGGCCACTTAAGGGGCTTGTGCCCCACTTAAGGGCACAAGCACTGAGTCCGTAAAAACATCAACCCTTTTGGATAGTGCAAAAGCCAGGATTGAAAGATGCAAAACAGAACACATGCTGTACATAACACACACAGTACACAAATTAATCAGATTTGCCAACTCTCAACAGAAGCTTTTTCCACAGCTTTCATATTATCTGATGGACCAGATCTACTTCACAAATATCACTAAAACAATAGTATTTAGTCATATATTGACTGAAGCACTGCATCCATTAGGCTGGTTCAAATACAGGATTAAGAAATATTAGCACAAATTCTTTCCAGTGGACTGTTACATCAATAATCCACACAAATTCAATATTCAGATTCATATCCAAATACAAACTTTATGACTGGAGAACAGCTCTCTAAAACAATAATGCTCAGCCCTTCGGTGGTCACACAAAGGCCCTCATGAATCAATTGTTTTCCTCACAAAAAGCTCATGAATAAACTGGAGAGAAATGCAAAAAGAAGAAAAAATTCACGCCTGAATGGAAACTATATAACAGGTCCTGAAGATGGATAGGTAGTCACTTTGTTTTTCTTTTTTATAGCCATCAGGAAACTTAACTGTGTCATTCTTAATCATAACAGCACATTATATTTTTGTACAAACCAGAATTTTCTAATACCTAAATAATAAATAATATTTTAATTACTTTTGCTACCATCTACCAAGCAGTAATGGGGAGATCTATGCACTGTTTTTAAAAGTGAAGTGGTCCTTCAGTAATAAAAGGTTGAGAAACACAACTCTAGAAAAAGAATTATTAACCATGGGAACTTTTGAGAGGACAAAAATATTCACAAATGTTATATTTTTCCCCAGTCTCCTCTATCCTGGGTATATAATTTAATAAAAGACTTAACACTTTTCTTGAAACTGAAGGGCATACTGAATTACCTATTCATTTCCATTTAATCAGCATGACTAATGTATTTATTAAATTAGTTTGAATTCAAATACTGTAGTGCAAGAGTATATTAATTAAACTTAATTAGAGTAATCTTATCTGTAACAATAGTTCTTACTCCTTCATGCTTTTTGTTTGCTTATTGAAAAACCTCTGTTGCAAGATAATAAGGAATTTATAATTGCTGAACTACATATCCCTGCCACTCACACATGTTTCCTGATGCAGCCTTGTTGATTTAAATGTGACAAACTGGTCTGCCTATGTCCGGGAGGAGAGTGTGATCCCAGAAGAGTGGGAGCTCTTAATCAAAAGTTAAAGGTGACTTCAGAAAGTCCCATCTAACCTTGAGTTCAGAACCAGTGCTAGTTTAGTCACATCCCTTTGTAAGTATCTCTGGTGACAACACATTTACTTATGGGGACCCAGCAGAGTGATGGACACCTCATTCTTGGCCAAACCATTCCACATGCTGTTTCAAAAGGAATGCAATACAGCTATTCCTCATAATAAGAAAGGTAGCTGAAACCAAACCCAGGGTGTGAATAAGTCTAGGTTTTTGTCCAATATCCATTTTAAATGCTTCCTGTAACAAAACTGTCAGTGGCACCACAACAGGCTTTTGATCTTCCTTGTATAAAATATTAATCTCTCCTCTGGATACAGTTAAGCTTTCACAGAGTATTTTTATTTTTGGAAAGTGGCACCATGGTTACCAGACAGTAAAGGGGAATATAGTCTTTTTCGTGGTGAAGACAGGAGGATGCTGCTGCACACAACTGGCTTTCACTGTCCCTCCTCTCGAGATTTCTTCAGTGACATTAAAAAAGTTATTTTGACTGATGGTTCACAGTAACAATCGCACTGCCTTCTCCGTTTTCTAATGCATAATATAAATTAGCAGGGCCCTATTTTGAGGTTGAGCCAGCTACTAACCTCTGACCTGAAGTTAAATAGAGATAAAGAATAAAGATGCTAAACAAAGCAAAAACATTGTGAAAAGAGAAACAAACAAAAAAAAAAGAAAAAAAAAAAAGGTCAGTGTCCTCAGCTGGAGATCCTGAAATGGTTGTAACACCATCTCAACTCTCTAGAAGCCTGAGCAGTAAAGAGTGAATGAATTACTATTCCCCAAGCACCAATGAACCAATGACAAAATCATGGAATCACATAGAATCTTTTAGGTTAGAGAAGACTTCAGAGATCATCTAGTTAAACCTTTGACTATCATCACCTTTTCAACTAGACCATGGCACTGCTTCTTGAACACCCCAAGGAATGGTGACTCCACCACCTCCTTGGGCTGTTCATTCCAAAGTTTATCAAGTCTTTCCATGAAGAAATTCCTTTCGATGACCGTTCAAGTAGACTAATTAGAACGGAATGTGCCTTGAAAGGGGGCTATACGAAGGTATGGTAACCCCTTCTTGGAGTTAGTTTTCCTGTTCAGGTCTGTGGTGACTGTATAACATACAGTGCAAGAACAGAAGTGTGATCAAGGAGAAGGTAAGACCAATAGAGGGGGATTGAGACCCCCAAAAGCCCCTCAAAACACTTCCAGAAAGCTATAGAAATATAGAGAAAGACTAGACTGTGCTTACTAACTTATTTATGTGAAGATGGAGAAACATAACCCCGGGGTGGACAAAACTTACCTATGGGAAGGTGCCTTCACTAAGCCCATGTGGCATGCCTGCAGGACTCTGGGCACACTGTAGGCAGGATCTATGGTGGACCCAGACTGATGATTCCCTTTTTCTCTCCTCTCCCACCTCTCTTTCATCTTTTGTCCCTGTTTCTTCTCTCTTTATTTTTATTCTATTACTATTATAGTTGTTATTAGTATTGCTGTTATTATTATCTATATTATCAATGTTCTTAATATTATTGAAAAATATTAATATTATTATATGGGGTATAAGATATAACAAATTCTATGCCAAGTGTGTAGTTTGCTAATAAAACTTCCTGAGATTTTTCTTGGACCCTTTTCCCATTCTTTTTCCACCACCACCTATGAATCCTAGGTGCTCCTTTCCATGTAGGAGTGGGACACAACAGCCTCCCAGGGGCACTGTGAAGATAAATGGACTGTGCATCACTGAGGCACTCAGGTTTGAGGAGGAGATGAACAAATTGTCAAGGGAGCATCTGAACAACGTGTGGAAAACAAGACTTGGACCACACACTGACTGATGTGGCAAAAAACAAAATGCAGCATAGCAACCCGGGGGTTTTTACTACCGTTTGTTCTGAAGCAGTGATCATGTGGCTGGGGATAAGACAATGCATCAGTTTGCATCACATGCAGGTGTGAAAGAAACCACGATAAAGTTCCTTGGGAAGACTAATTTGGAGTTTCCACAGGTTTCAGAGGTTTAATTTTGCTTCCTGATTTCCATTTTATTACTTGTACATGCTGAGGTTCTCACTGCTTTCTGAGGTGTACTAATATTAAAGACTACTTTCTGTCAATTTTCAAGCTCTGAATCACAGTCTACTTCCATAACACTCTTGATTGTTTCAGATCCTAAGGCAATACAGAAGGAGCTTATCCCTCTCAGGTCCATGGCAGCTGCATCAATTTGCATCTGTGAAGGACGTTAGCCTAACAACTCAGATCTGATTGGACTTTGATGACCACATATCAATTTACAGCAGAAAAAAAAATCTGCCAGGTTTAATCAGAATTATCTCAAATTGCAGAATCATAGAGTCATAGAATACCCTGACTTGGAAGGATCTACAATATCATTGAAATCCACTCCCTGGCCCTGCACAGGACAGCCCCAAGAATCACACCACGTGCCTGAATGCATTGTCCAAATGCTTCTTGAACTCTGTCGGCCTTGGTGCTGTGACCACTTCCCTGGGGTGCCTGTCCATGCTCAACCACTCTCTAGGTGAAGAATCTTTTTCTAACATTCAGTCTAAAGCTCCCCTGATACACCTTCAGGCCATTTCCACAGGTGCTGTCACTGGTCACAGTGAGGAGGAGATCAGTGTCTGCCCTTCCTCTCACAAGGACATTGTTGACTGCCATGAGGTCTCCCCTCAGTCTCCTCTTCTCCAGGCTGAACAAGCCAAGTGACTTCAGCCACTCCTCATATGGCTTACCCTGGACCATTCTCCATCTTCATAGCTCTCCTTTGGATGTTTTCTAATTAGTTCTCAGATAGCTCACCTTCTCCTTTAATTCAGCCACTTTGCATAAGTCATGTAGGGGTTTTGTTCAATATTAACAAAGTACTTTGCATGACTAAATGTCAGGATCTCAGTTACAGATATGAGACTTGGATCTTCTCTTTGGAGACAGAACAGATTACAAATCCTAGTAGGAATTACGTGAACTTTTAAAGTGCTTGTGCTGACCTTTGGTAAGTCACTCTCCAAGTATTTTTCCCATCTGTTCAATATATTCAACAATCCTTAGCATGTTTTTAGTTACATCTGAGATCCACAGGTAAAATTTTATTGCATAAGACCAAAGTTGTTTTGCTGCTGGTAGGCTTGATGGTATAGCTGGAGCGGGTGCAGAGGAGATCCCAACAAGGTTTTTCTCTTGCTTAACCAAGCATCACAAAGGTAGAGAATGAAAGCAGACTTACTGGGTGATCTGTGTTTGTACAGGAACTTTTGACATAGGTTCTTCAGAGAGTAGCATAATACTGTTTTTTGTCATCTAGTGCGAATTCCTTGACAGTCATTATCATACATATATATATATAAATACATTTTATATATGTATCACTTATAAATTCATCACTTATTCTGCTTTCTTCCTAGTTAAAACAATGAATTCTAAAAGAACTTATAATGTTTATTTTAATGACATCAAAAGAAAAATTGTAGTTTTAATTTCCCACACACCTGAACCAGAACAACCACCTTCTGGAGCTGCCACAGTTTGTATAGCAGTTTTACATCAAATTTTTCTTTTAAATACCTTTCTTTCAGTAAATTTGCTTAATCCATTTTAAGCAACAAACTCCATGCTGACTCAGTGTGTTTGTTTCAAATGCAAATATGTTTTAGAAGCTTGTTTTAAATAATGGATGATAAGTCACATCTGCTGGTTTTCTAGAATTAAACAAAATAGGATATTGTAGACATACTGATGATGAAAGACTTAATAGACTACTGTGCCTGAAGGCTTGCTTATTTTCCAGCTCCATCAGGTGGGCTAACAAAACTCACTACCAGCTCACTGCTGAGGGGTTGGACTAGATGATCTTTAAAGGTCCCTTCCAACCCAACTGTTTTGTCAATCCTCCCTCCCACAGTAATGAGGATGGATTTAAGGAACACAGTCACCAATCTTAAAGAATAAGTATATAAGTTTACTACAGTGCAAAACAGTAAAGAATTACAAAGGAAGCAGTGACTTATGAAAGTATACACTTAGCAATGCATCCAATCATTACTACAAAAAAAGCCTTATAGGGATTAAGAGAGAGAGAGAGATACATCACCAGTCACCCTAAACACACCACCACAATCATAATGCAGACCACACTTCATCTGGGGAGCCCTGATCACAGCAAAGGCCTGGAGAATCCCTTCCTGGTAACTGGGAAATCCTACACAGTGTGTCCACTCGCAGATGAGGTGTCCATCTTCCCTGTGAGAGGGTCCAGCTTATGCAGTGTTTAACAAACCATCTTACATCACTTAATTGGTGTGGAAAACAATCTGTCTTTCTTGCTCCGTTGCTATTTCCCTGAGGATTGGCCAAGGCCCAGATAGAGACCAAGGGAGCATCTACTATCAAATGCTCCAGGGCCTTGATTAGTCACTAAATACAGAACGTATGGATACACTGATATCTCAAATATGAATCAAGTGCTATCACGTGAGTCTTACTGTTGTTTTCGTGGCCTTGGCTGAAAAGAAAAAACCATACTTATAAAACATTACTAAGGATTACATAGCGTCTTGATTATTAAGCATATATATGGCTAAATACAAGACTAGGTTGGAGAGTTCATCTTACAGGTCAACTTTGGCTCAGGGCTGGTTCTTCAGGACCCAGAATTACACCAACTCATTCTATGAGCCTGTGATTCTACATTCCCCTACAAAGTATGAGACACTACAGAGATGTTGGTTTCATATTGAAGATGTAGTAACAAACTGCACAAGCTGAATACTGACTAGACTAAAGGACTGCGTATTCTTTTGTTTTCTTTCTCTGAAATTGGGGTAGTTAAGGCTTCAGACAAACAACAAACCATCACAGGCATGTTCGCACACACACATACAGGCACACACACACACACACACATACGTGCTTCCAACCATCTAAATCCAGCTCACTTGCCATGCTACCCATTACTGTGTAGTCACAACTTGCCTCACATTCATCGTGTCTATTTTCCCATTCTAAAGCATTCTTCTGTGAGAATGTTCGTATTCTTTCATTTTGCTTTGCTTCATTTCCTAACATCTTTGCTTTCTACCTTTGTACAAACCAATATTTCCTTTAGAGACTGCAGCCTAATTGTCTGCAGCATCTGTCTCCTGGTAAAAGAGCAGGGTTAATATTCACAAATGATGGTTATATACTTGCTTTATTCCCTATGATACAGTTCTGAAGAGCAGGTATCTCATGATAATTATACATTTTTTAAGTATCAGAAGCAACAAGGCAATAAACAAAACCAGATTTTCTTAAATTTCCAGATTGTGTATAACAGAATTTGATGTCCCATTTCAAATAACCACTGTTTTACTTGGAGCAATCCTATTCCTACTTAAAGGAGTTCTGTACAAAGTAAGAGACGCATCTCAATACAAAACCAAAATCTATTTCTTAATGGAAAATACTGTTTGTTATATAATTGCTAATATGATTTTTCAGAAATTCTTTAAATTTGTAAACCCAAGGCTACATCTTTCTTGCATTTAAAATCTGTAAGATCAGCCCTTCTTCTCCTTTCCCAGCTATGCCCCAGGGTGTTTGACTTTGCTGTGGGGAAGTCCTCATTGCCAGAAACAGAATTCCTTTCCTGCATGAACACTTTCTGCTGTGTAAAACAAAGGAATAAACAAACAAGCAAAAACAACAAAGACATGAACAGCAGCCAATGTAAATAATAACCTTGAGAGGGTTCTGAACTAGTCAGGCTTCTACAATTTTTCATTATTCAGTTCTAACCAATGGAGGGGGAAAAGCGTTCATAGATCTTAATCTCCCATATCATTCATGCCATTGAGTCTTTTTATACCAACAGTGCTAATGGGATGCAGCAGAGGAAAGAAAGAAAGAGAAGAAAGAAAGAAGGAAAGAAAGAGAAGAAAGAAAGAAGGAAAGAAAGAAGGAAAAAAAGAGAAGAAAAGGAAAGAAAGAAAGAAGGAATTCCACAAACTTTTAAAGTTTCATAAAGTCCCCATAAAGTTACAAATATTAACTAAGTATTAACTTACTCCTGAAAGAAGTCCTATGGTCTCAAAATTCATGTCAAGTATGTATAGTCAAGGTTTTGTTTACACTAGGGTTTATACAGTACAAACAGGTAACTAACCAAGGTTAATGTCAGCTCTTATGTGGCATCCCAGAATGTATTGTTTATTGTTGCTGTGAGAAAATACATAAATTTGCAAGTCAGACAAAGCTGGACATGAATTAAAAAAACTAAGCTTGCACAGCATTAACTCATCCTCCTTCTACTTTTCATTTCAGCAAGAGATCATGGGATCTGCCTTTGTGTAATATTACAGGGTTTTCTTTATTCAGGGTCTGAGAAAATATGCACACCTAACTTCCAAGACAATAGGCCGTGTCTAACACATCAGGTTCAGAAACTGGAGAGAAGTCACAGCACCCCAACGAGAAAGTGTGTCTCATCCATACCACAAACAGAGAGACAGAGGAAAACAGCTAGTCAACAGGAGGGCAAGAACTTGGGAGTCTAAATTCCCTGAAAGTCCATGTTTCACCAAATGATATATCAAAACCCTTTTCCTGAATTTATTTCCACCACTGCAGTTGTTATTTCACTAATATCTATGATTGCTATCTATTATGTAAATTGTCATGTTTTCTACACATGGACACATGCATCATTTTCTTCTTTGTTTCAATTGTCTTGCATCTCAGTGAGTCTGGGGTTTCATCGTCTCTTGAATTTCATAAGTAGTAATAGTTAAAATGTCATATGTCCACTTGTAAAAGTTTTAAGGATTTAATTCTGCATAAAAGTCTACCAGTAAAAACAAATTACTTAATTTATTCTGTTCAAAACTTATTGGATTCTCCAAATCCCCAAGAGTGTTTGAAACCTCAGTTTCACTCAGATCTTCAAATAAAGTGATCTGAGTCCTTGAAAACTCCACATATAATTTTTGCAAATATGGAGACACGACAGCATTGTGGCCCAAGCTGCATGACAAAGAGTTACATAAAACTTTCTTGCATAAATTGGAATGTGCTTTGTCTTCTCTCTTCACATTGTGGTCAGGGATTTTCAAACACATCTACCTAGCAAAACAGAAGGCCACATGTAGGTGGTAGATGTTGTTATCTCACATGTGATATGCTATATCTGCTTCTTTCTCTCTTGGAAAGGCCTACCTAGCTTTCCCCCACAGGAACAGAGAGCATAGTAATGCACAAGCATAAGGATCTGAATTACAATAATTTCTTTCCTGTGTATGCCGTCTGATAATAAGCTAAACAAACAAATCCTGCTGACTGACAGGGTTTCTTTCACAAGGATTATAGGACATTATACAGCCTTGAAAAACAAGGCAAAAAGTGGAAAAGGAGTGCTACAAATCTGAAAAGTGACAGCCATCTCTTGTGAAATATAACCCCAACGACGATTTGAAATATTACAATTACTTTTCTTAGATTTCTCTTTACCAATACCACCTATTGCAAAGGGCAAACTGGATCACTTGTCAAGTACCATGTTCAATAATTGCACACCTTTGATTGCAGCTGACTACTGCAATCATGTAGAATAATGAGAATCATGTAATATTCAGAACAGACCAGGAAATCATAACTCTTCAGATGTATCATCCCGTGAAATGGCTGACGGAGGTCCTGTGCCATCATGTTTCGTGAGCAAACTTATGGCATCCAGGGGTAGAGATTAAGTTACATTGGTTTATGTATGTAGTTTTCAGTTTTATTCTGATGTGAATGTTTTCAAGAGTCTCTCACTGTAACTAAGCAGGCAGGCTTCCAAATGCTTCCCAAATCAGTGTGTTTGCATCAGTAGCATGTAACAGTGACCGTGGGGCAAGAGATCATAAGTTGGTCTGTTGTTTTCATTTTGTGTCACACCAAAACTCAAGCCTTTGAAAGTCTTTTGTTAGTGACAGAGAACTTTATTCCACACACCACCCATCTATCAGCACAGACAAATATTGAGGTGCTGACACCCCGCTATTAAAAAAGCAGAATGATGGTGTCAGAATGATTTATTTCTAATGGGTTTCTGACAGCTTCCTCTATGTTAAGACAGCTCTCACACAAGAGAATATGACAGTCATGTTGGCATGTCCCTTATAATGTGTGTTATTAATGGACCTTCAGTTTACTGATTTCCCAGATAGGTAATCATTCCTGAGTGGCTGCAGACTGCTGTCTGAGATGAATAGTAGATGGCACTAAAAATTACTGGGCAGTATATAGCAAGCCAAGGGATGTGGCAAAAGGAAGTTCTGGCTGATACATAAATGTATTCAAGAAGCTAAAACTGTCAAATGCAAAATATCATATGATTAATTACTCTATTATATTTGTATGGGGAGAGAAACTATAAAAGAAAACTTGGGAGGGAAAGGTGAGAAAAAAGCTACTTAGTGCAAATCCATTTACATACATTGTCTTCCATTTTTGCATGGCTCATGGCTTACACAAAGTTGAAAAAAATATTTCATTAAAGCTGGATGCAAAGATAGTATCTAAACTCAAAGACATTGTTCCAAGTACCCAGCTATTGAAAATATAGATCATCATACGTAAGCACATGATCTAACTTCTCATTACCTACCTTTGGTCTTTTTCCAGAGATGGCTTTTACCCAGACTTTCTAAAGAACAGCCTTTCAAGGAATTGCACTGCATGTGTACAGTACTGTCATCACAGAAACTCACTGTTGTCTTTGAGCAGCGTGTGAAGCAAGCAGTTTATTTTACAAGTGACAGCAGATGCAACACTGGTATGTGCAAGCAATCCTTGAAAGAGGAGAATTTCAGAGACTGTTATTGCTGATTTATATTTCTACTAATTATATTGTTAAAAGCATTTAAATTCTCAATTAAACTTCTTTATTTCTGAAGAACCAAGCTGGCATTTCAGAAACAGTAAATCTATCCAAATTAACACTTGAGAATGACATCCAAACCCCATCCTTTGGACATGAAAGGACACAGGGAGGAGGCATGCAAGTCCCTTTGGAGGCTAGGTAGATTGTAAACCCAGCTTTTTTCCTATGGTGTATGACATAATGGGTTTTTTTAAAACTAGAACTCTACGAAACGCAATTAATTTTAACTTGTTATTCTCGATCAAGAAAAAGTATACTAAAACTCAGGAAACGTAGTGGGGGAACCTGTTTTGCTATTTCTAAACCTTCATTTAAAGGTTAAGGCGGTATCATCAGGGGTTGTTATCACCTGAGAGTAAAAAATTAATTGCTAATGCCAAGCCAGTTCCTGCACAATTAGTACTATCCGTAGGTGTGTCTCTTTAACTGGCATAACTAAACTTTACTTTTAAGTCGATGCAGCTATGCTGATTAATGACGGCTGTAGATCTGACAGAGGCACTACAAAGATGAACTAGAAATCAGCAAGGATAACCCTTGAACTCCTGAAGAAGTTTTTATATTGCTGCTTTATAGGTGGTCTTTGGATAAAATCAGCAGAGTTCTGACTCAGTTTGGCTAGGCCTGTGTGGCATGGAAGAAAGCAGTGGGCAAGCTGCTCATCATATATTAAACAAACCTGTTGCGCTACTTCTGACAGCACTACTCTTACCTGTGCCTTACTCCTTACCTGTAAAGGAGGTCATCCATTTATAGTAATTGAAATTTTAGTTTAAAAAAAAAAATGTTGCTACACTAGGCAGAAATTAATTTGTTTACTGAATGAAACAGGCTACAAGAAGGCTAACATGTAAAATTCAGGTGTTCAGTACAGATGAAAACTGGTAATGATTAAAAAGAGGTGATTTGTTTCCAGCTTTTTCCAGCAGATTCAAGACTGTTTGGGGTTTCTTGTCTGATTGGTGGGACTGGGGTTTTTTTGTACTTAGGCAGATATGGGTACATGCTATTTAGCTGCTCAGAAAATAAGCAGCTTTTCACTCAAGAATCAAAGCCAATATTTACTCATTGCTGGTTTTCCTTTGGAGATTTTAGGATGCAAACATCCCGCTGTACAGCAAGTTTAAAGGTCAAAACTGATTTCATGCCATTTGCAGAGTCTTGTGTCAATCCCATGTGGCCCCTATGGAGTATGACTCACAGATAGAGATAACTTTAGTATTCAATGCCTTTTCACTGTTAGTTAAAGCTTTAGAGTGGCTCCAAAACTTCTGATCGTTTTCTATTTCTCCCAAGTGTACACATATTTCTGTAATACACAGCACTTCACTCTACTGAGTTCTTAATAAATTTTGATTTCTAGCTGTGAGAGAAGTAAGCCTACCAGAAATCTGAGGGTCACTGGGGTACACTTCAATGAACAATCAGAAAAAATATGCTAGAAAATATAGTATAATCCTTCCTTAAGAGATACACTAGAATTAATCATACCCTGTAGAAATATCACAAGATCCTAATCAATCTGTGTGGATGCAACTATTTTTTGAAACTGAATCTGCTAGATGTGTTAATCTTTTTAGCTTCAGTGACTCTACCTAGGTAAATTACCTCATATACTCCCAACTGGATGTGCAAAGGACATAGCACTGGGCCTTCACAAAATGTGATATTCTAGTTCCCTGCTTTAGATTAGTTTTTATTCACCTTTCAAAGAGGTAATGACTTCACTGCTGAATAATAACCTGTGACTTACAGACTGTATACATTAACAGTTATTCAGCAACTGACTGTATGTGGTATCACTCTCCTAACAATACTTAAAAAGATGCTAGACTTAGCACTGTAATTACAGTAATTTAAACTAGACTATGCATTCCAGTTAAATTAATGAAACGTAAATTAAAAATAGTTCTTGTATTCTCATCATAAACTACTGAAAGTCCTAGAGCTAAACCAAAAAAATACGAGAAATTTGAGGTCTTAAGTAAAATACTATTGCTTCTACATTTTTTTCGAATAACGTCTACATTCCTAGAGAGTACTGCAGTATGGCAGCGTAGCAATGTGTTTGTAAAAGTGTAAACTTCACCAGTTTCAAACAATAGCCACATCCAATGAAATGCAAAAGAAAATTTTATTCATTTCATCAGTCCTTCGGCCCTTGCAGTTGCTAACATTAAGTACCTCTTCAGACAGCTCTTCTTAACCATTGCCTAAAATTGCACATATGCTCACATGTGGAGATGCGTTACGGGACTAGAGCTGCCTGCAACAGCTTCTTATTGTCACTCAAAACCAGCTGAGTTATTCTGGCTATTCATACTCTTGGGATCAGACAACTCTGCCTCTTTAAGAAGAAAGGATTATTTTCCCTTCATACTTCATACCCCTCTGTAGAATCAATTCTTTTTTTCTACCTTCTATAATTAAAGGACCATCAAATCACATATGGTTTCTGGAGCAGGCCTGAAATTAACAAGCTCAGAAGTGTCACCGAAAGCTCTTTTTAAAGGATGTGAAACAGAACAAAGTAAATGCAAGCCAATATGTTTAGGTTGTTAATATTTGACATTTACAAAAAAGTATTGGAACAGATTTAGCACTTGACCACTACCTTGGGGCAAAGAGTACTTCTTATTTCTGACACAACACTTGTCCCCTTTTTTGAGACTTCAAAAACGTAAGTTTCAGAGATTGATACTCTTTCATGGGTATTTGCCATACCAATTACTTCCTACTTTGCACCGTCCCTTGTGAAAATGGGGTCTGAGCAGCACTCCAGACTTAAAATAAAATTAATTCTTATGACAAATGGGGGAAGTAATAATTTAGCCATCAGTAAATGCCTTCAGAAGTGCTAGTCTACATCTTTAGTTCTCTGAATACCATAAAGATTTTCAACAAGAGGATCATACGCTTTTGACCTTTTGGTCTGATTTTATCACAGTGCAACTCTAAGAAAAGAAAGAGGTTGTGCAAATCAAATATGAAGAGTATATAGCAAGTATACCAGATGTCAATTTGGAACATGCATCAAAGAATCATAGAATCATAGAATCGACCAGGTTGGAAAAGACCTCCGAGATCATCAAGTCCAACCCTTGATCCAACACCACCATGGTTACCCAGCCACGGCACCAAGTGCCACATCCAGTCTCATCCTAAAAACCTCCAGGGATGGTGAATCCACCACCTCCCTGGGCAGCCCATTCCAATGTCTGATTACCCTCTCTATAAAAATTCTCTTCTTAATATTCAACCTAAACCTCCCCTGGCAGAGTTTCAGATCATGCCCTCTTGTCTTGCTGATAGCTGCCTGGGAGAAGAGACCAACACCCATTTGGCTACAACCTCCTGTCAGGGAGCTATAGAGAGTGAGGAGGTCTCCCCTGAGTCTCCTCTTCTCCAGGCTAAACAGCCCCAGCTACCTCAGCCTCTCCTCATAGGACTTGTGTTCAAGTCCCTTCACCAGCCTTGTTGCTCTTCTCTGGACCTGCTCCAGCCCCTCAATGTCCTTCCTGAACTGAGGGGCCCAGAACTGGACACAGCACTCCAGGTGTGATCTCACCAGTGCTGAGTACAGGGGAAGAATCACTTCCCTGGACCTGTTGGCCACGCTGTTCCTGATCCAGGCCAGGATGCCATTGGCCTTCTTGGCCACCTGGGCACACTGCTGGCTCATGTTCAGCTTCCTGTCAATCCAGACTCCCAGGTCCCTTCCTGCCTGGCTGCTCTCCAGCCACTCTGTCCCCAGCCTGTAGCACTGCAGGGGGTTGTTGTGGCCAAAGTGCAGGACCCGGCACTTGGCCTTGTTGAACCTCATCCCATTGGAATCGACCCAACTCTCCAGCCTGTCCAGGTCCCTCTGAGAACCCTCTTGCCTTCCAGCAGATCAACACTCCGACCACCACATCAGACACATATTTTGTGGAGAACTATTCCAAACCACATGAAGATGCAGTATTGCCCATTAGAATGTGTAATTTAAAAACACCATAGATGTGTTGAGAAAAGTGAGAAACATTTTCACTTTACACGTGGGAAAGCTATGCACAGACTGAATACAAATTTTTACCTACGTTTCTTGTCAATACCCATTTTGCTGATTTGACTGGTGCACCACTTCAATAGTGATGGTTGTACTGAACCTGTGCAAGGAAAGAATTTGATCCTGGATCTGCATGCAAGAAAACAGCTATTTTTGGCTCAATGAGTGTATTGTTCATAGGGAGAGAAGATAAAAACACGCCCAAGAGATTTTTTAACTGACTGAGAAAACCACTAAGGTTATTCAGGATAAATGTGAAAAAATGTAAAAGAAACAGTTTTGAAATTTATTTAATGAATTAATTTCGTAATTACTTAAATATGCAATATTTACTTTCCCCAAAACTCAGGAATAAACTCCTTGAGTCCGTGGATCTTCCTTTTCCTGAAGGAATTCACAAAAAATCAAGCTGTTGAGTGATTTGTCAGGAACATCTCAAGGCCACTTACATAGATATTTTCAATATTATACAGCACATTATAAAACTCATTACTTTTACAGTAGGCATGTATTTCATTTGCCTGTCACTGACTTGGTAATGAAAACATTAGAACTAAATAAAAAAAATCTGTTAACAGTGGATTCACCGTCCCAGATTATTTACTATGTATTATTTGACTGCTTAACTATCACAGACCATGCATCAGGGAAAAAAAAAAAAAAAAAACACACACAAATTTTCATTACTATACTTCCTGATTTTTTGTTTGGTTTGCTTTGTTTTCTCTTTTAGGTGTTCCTCATGCTGTCACCATAATTAAATCATGTAAATAAATAAGAGAAAACTAAACAAAGGCTGCAGATGTGCAGTCACTATAGTGCAAAGATTTTAACAGAGAATATTCTACTCCAGGAATATCTCAAAGTTTTTGTTTCTTCCTTATAACTTTTTTTTATTATTCTCCTCCATATATGATAAACTTCAGTCTAACTCTGTGGCTTTCTGTAGCAGAAGGCAGTTTGACTGCACACCATGCTCAGATAATATACAGCAAAGTTTCTGTACTCTCTTCTCACATCATTGGTAGTGATGACAACTGATCCTCATATTCATGGAGTCACAGAATAGCTCCTGTGAATGTCATGGAGTTCAATCCCCTACTCGGTCACAAACAGATTACCCAGGTCTGTCTCCAGCTGGGCCTTTGATATCTCTGAGGATGTGAGGATGGAGACCCCAAAATCTCTGTAAGCAAACTGTCCCACTGTCTTAACACTTTCTGTTAAAATATTTTCTTTGCCCTGTATTCAGATGGAATTTAGAGTCTTTTATTTTGTGGCCATTGTCACTGAGCACCACTGGAAAGAGCCTGGTTTCATTATCTTTGCACTCTTCCTTCGGGTGTTTGCAAAAAATTGATAATATCCCACCTAAGCCTTCTCTTCTCCAGGCTGAACAGTGCCAAGTCACTTGACTTCTCTTCAAGAAAGAAATGCACTAGTCTCTTCATCACATTTGTGGTCCTTGCACAGGCTTCCTTCTGGTAAGTCCATATGTTTGTACGGGGCAGCACAGAGCTGGACACAGTGCCCCAGATGTGTCCTATGAGCACTGAGTAGAAGGAAACATGACCTTCCTTGACCTGTTGACAGTGCTCCTACTAATGCAAAACAGGAGGCAGCATTACCTGGCTAGTACTGAGCTGCTGCACTTCACATCAAGTAGGAGTCTCCAGATTGTACACTTTTTCCCCAGCATTTGCAAAAATAGTTGCATAAAAGGACTGTTGATTTGTCCAACATGAAATTAAAAAGCATACCTGTGGACTGAAAAAGGTTATCAATAAAAATGATATATAGAGTACTACTATTTGATGATTCTTTATCCCATTTGGATTTTAACTTGCTCATATATGTATACCTAGTAAAACATAATGGCCAGTGGGACTCTGGTAATAGGACAGGCAGAACTTCTTTTGCCATTAATTCCCCTCTGTTACACATAGAACATCTCAGGGCGGCAACCTACTTCTTCCTTCTGCATTATATGTGGTTGAAAAAAGTAACGGATTTATCATCTTACACAGCTGAAAATAAGATGTGAAAATCAATCTCCATAAAAAAGGAGTAAGGTATGTAGCAAAATTAACAACCTAATGCCAATGGTTTTTGCTGTAATTTCCTCCTGGGAATGATTGAGTTTGTTTAAACATGTACTACTCATTTCTGTAGCAAACCTACTCTTTTTGCCCTTTCAACTTATTTGACAATAAAATAGAAATGTGTCTATTTTTATTATGCAAAATGCTGTCATTCCCTATGAAAGTGAATGATATAGAGTTATTCATACTGATACTGTAAAATTAAATTAAAGCTTCATAAATATTTTAAATAAAAGATTCCCTGTACTGAAAATCTACAGAATTAAATCTTAAAAGTAACCCTAAAAGCTTTATTTTGGAAATATATTGCTTTTACTATATAGTCATTATTTGAAACAAGCATACAGAATCACATCTTCTTTTAGGGGTATTTGGAAGAACATAACCAAATAAACTTGCTTAATCCCAGCTTTCTGAACTGGAAGTCTATTACATATCGTGTTCAGATGTAGCAAAACCAGCAAGGCATCTTCCCTTCCAATACACTTTTTACTGTGTGGTGTGAGGAATGAGAAGGAGAAACAATGAAGAATCAGGATCATTCAGTGACCAATGGACCAATTTTTCCATGCTTGGATACTTTGGTTCTTATGTATTATATAGAAAAATAAGAGTTGTAGCAGTACTTGTGTTACTGTTGTTGCTGTACTTCAAAAAAAAAAAAATAATTCAAGTGTTCTTAAAATCTTCACATGAAGAGGAGCCGTCAGTTGTCTGAATGCTTGTGACACATACCCATGGAAGCAGACAAGGTTTTAAATAGAAAAGAGTTGTCATTCTGCAACCAAGACAGGTTAAAGATAATAGTTCAGGAATGACTCATGAGGTACAATAATGGGAGGGTCATTTTTAATACCATCACAAGTTTATCTATGATTAAAGATGTAAAGATCCATGACATTTGAGATGGGTCAGCATAAAATGTACCAAAAAATTCAGGCATGAGATCACTTCACTCTTACTGCAAAATACAGAAGCTGGAAATATGATTGCATTCTCCATGTTAGAAGTAAACGGAGAGAAGTATTCTGACTCACTATAGAAATATATTCATATGCCTGCTTCACACAATCACTGAAGTGTGTTCCTTAACAACAAAGGATGTTCTTCATTATCTATGGCACCTGATTTTTCCAATACAACTTTAAACAATTTAGACTAGGCAAGACTGAATTTATGAAGCCAGACCTCATCCAGAACCCAGATATTCTCAATGTGTATGCCAAATTACATGAGTAATGCAGTATACACCAGCTGATAATTTAGTAAGAATTTAGGTTTATAAACTCCACAGATAATCCCTTAAAGAAGAGGGAAACTAAAAACATTTTTTACTATATTTGTTTATTCTCTAGTAAATTTCCACAGTTTCTAAGCTTTTACAAAGGAATACTTTAAGGAAATTCTTTAACTATTTCCTTAAATTATATTATGCTTTAAAATACTGTAATTGTCATTCAAGCACATGAGATTCTGATTACAGGGCCAAATTTACAACTTTAGGTATCAAAAGGAACTTCTTAAATTTGGTATCTGGATTCTAAACAGGCTGTAAACCCCACTGAATTCCAGCATGATCTGTACCTCAGTTCTCTGCTCAGTATAAATAATTACTGGCATTTACTCCCATAATTAGCAAAGGGAGTGGAGCAAGGATTATCCACCTTTACAGAACCTTAAACGAGAGGAACTGCCTTGGGCATTACATTTAACTGAAACTTGCAGTCATCATTATTGCTAAAGATTATAGAGCTAACTTATTTTTTGCTGAATTCACACAGCAAGTTCTCTGCCAGACAACTAATTGGTCAGTTCCCAGAATATGATGTCGCTGATGTTAGTGAGACTTGGTGCAATGAGTCCCACACCTGGAGTTCTGGGATGGAGAGCTACAGGTTTTTTCAGGAGGGATAGGCAGGCCAGCCAATGTGTAGGACTTCCACTGTATGAACAGAAGATGTTTGACCATTCAGTCCTTACCTTTAGCAATGATATGGTTGAGTGACTTTGGGTTAGGGGGATGGAAAACAAAGGAGATGTTGTAGTGGTTGTCTGCTACCAATGTGAAGTTTGTAGGAGATAATTTGTGAAGTTTGTAGGAGATAACATCTTGCTAGAAGTACTCAATGAGTCAGCTAGGAAAGACACCCTCCTGAACTTCCTATTTGTGAATAGAGAAGGACTCATGGGAGATGCAATGATAGGTGGCTGTCTGCCACAGTTGTCAGGAAATGGTTGAGTTTAAAATTTTCAGTGTAATGAGTAAAAGGGTCAGCAGAGTTGCTATCGTGGGTTTCAAGACACAAAACTTAAACTGCTCAGGGAGCTACTTAGCAGTGAACACTGAGAATCTGCCTTTGACGATTTAGGAGTCTATGAGTGCTGGTAATTTTTAAGAACCACTTTTAAAAGTTCAAGACCAGTCGATATGTCACAAGTCAAGCAAATGGGACAGAAGACCAGCTTGACTGAACAGGGTACTCCCCATGGAACTCAAGAGGAAAAAAACTGGACAATGGATCAGTCCTCAAGCCTATCAGTGTTCAAGAGGCATTTGGTGAATGCCCTTACTAACTTTTGGTCAGCCCTGAAGTGGTCAGGAATTTGGACTAAATGATCGTTCTAGGTCCTTTTCAGTTGAACTATTTTATTCTGCTTTGAAATGATGCTACTTTTCTGTTTTCATATAATCATAGAATCAGTGAATTTCCTGAGTTGAAAGAGACCCAAAACCTAATACTTGTCTGACACAGCCCCCGGCCATTCCCACAGGTCTTATTACTCGTCGTCAGAGAGAGAAGAGAGCAGTGCCTGCCGCTCCTCTTTCCCTCATGAGGAAGTTGTAACTGTGATGAGATCTCCCTTCAATCTCCTCTTCTCCAGGCTGAACAAGATAAGTGACCCCAGCTGCTCCTCCTAAGGCTTCACCTTTAGACCCTTCTCCACCTTTGTAGCCCTTCTTTGGACACTCTCTCGTAGCTCTGTATCTTTCTTACATTGTGGTGCCCAAACTGCACACAATATTCAAGGAGAGGCTGCCCCAGTGCAGAGCAGAGCAGGACAATCCCCTCCCTCAACTGGCTGGGGATGCTTTGCCTGATGCCCCCAGGACACGATTGTCCCTCCTGGCTGCCAGGGCACTGCTGACTCAAATTCAATTTCTCATTGACCAGGACTCCCAGGTTCCTTTCCACAGTACTGCTCTCCAGCCCCTCATTCCTCAGTCTGTACATACATCCAGGGTTGTCCCATCCCAGGTGCAGAATCGGGCACTCTCCCTTGTTAAGTGATCACCAGTTGGTGATTGCCCAGCCCTCTAATTTGTCAAGATCTCTCTGCAGGGCCCCTCTGCCTTTGAGAGAGTGAATGTACCATCCCAAATTACCCCAATTTAGTATTTTAAGAGGTTGTGATGAGTTTATTCAATATTATGCAAGCCATAGAAATATAATAATTATCCCATCATCATTCTTAATAAATTAAGATTTTTCTCACTGGGAATAGCGATCTTGCAGTCAGTTCAAGATAAATGGCTTATATTACATTTAGTAGCTCTACAGCCTAATATGACAACTCCAAATGTTTTCTGAAGAACAATATTTATTCACTTTATTATCACATATTGAAGAATTTCATTAAATTAACCTGTATACTGTATTCAAGAGAATGACTATAGATCAGATGAAAGAAGCAAAAATAAAAGGCAGGGTTTTTTGGATTTTTTTTTTGAGTAAGATAAAATGTAAAATGTTACAGAGATCAAATAATTTTAATTTAGAAGAAAGCATTATGTCAGAGATATTGAAAATTTACTCGGCAGGATTCAAAAGCTCAGACACCTCTAGTGAGAGGTTGGGTTGCATTCATTGCAAACATTTTCCCCACATGTTTTAAAAGTTTTTAATCTGAATTGTGAAAAGAAAAATTAATGGTATCTCCTACCTGAGACGTGAATGACATTTCTGCTTTATTATTAAAGTTGTTGTTTTTTCTCACTGCATAAACTGGTCTGTGTGTTTTGTCACCTATTTCTCGGTCCTATTCTGAGCTGTGAATAAATGGTTAAAAGTAAGCCCTCTCTTCCCACTTCCAGTATCATTGTAGAAATAGGCCCATGCTTTGAACATATGATAGAAACGGAGCCTGAATAATTTTTAAAACCTTTTACAATTCCTTTCATATTTATTCTGAGCACAGGGTCAAACATATCATCTACATAGCCTCTAAAGACCACTTGTAGCAACAGTTTAAATACAACTCAATCAATCTTTGTATTAGCTTGGCACAGGTATGAAATTCACTCAGAACGAAGAATTTACTTAAAAGGTTCTGCATTCATCACCAGCCTGAATATTGAAATATTAGAAATACATTGTCACTTTCTTAAGTATGTAAGAGTAAGTAGATAGTGTCATCTTCATCATCTTTTTGGTCTTGTGAAAAATTGCTCATTAATTGAATTAAAAAATTTATTGAGTACATTTTATTACGTCCATTTCTCTATCATCACCATGAAAAATGCAATACCACATATCATTATACCTTGTTGGTATAATTTCTGGACATACAGTCACCTGAGAGAAAATAATTGCAGAAAAGAAGCTTTTTGACCCTCATTCAGCAAATTACTGAATTACAAGCAAGCTGTAGCTCCTAGAGAGAACATTCAACTGGCAACAGAACCAATACTTTGAGCAAACATAACTGATTTCTCCAAGTGAAAAAAAAAAAATGGAGGTGGGATTAATTTCTGCTTCCAGAAAATCTCTATTTTGAAAAAAAATTTCTTTATTTTTTATCTCTTTCATGCTTCATTTTCTTGTGCATCCTATGTTTAGGCTGCACATCACAAGAACAACACACTAAATAAACTGACCCAGTATTCATAGGTTCAGGATTTCTACTTTGGTCAAACTCTTTGTATGTTCCTGAGGAAGGAAGGATGGTAAAAAGAATTACTCCCTTCACCAACTGTTGTGGTTCAATGCCAGCCAGTAGCTAAGCACCCCACAGCCACTCACTCACTCACTTACTGTTCAGCAGCAACAAAAACATCCCTCTGTTATCAGCACTGTTTTCAGCACAAATCTGAAGCCCCATACTGGACACTATGAAGAAAACTAACTTTACCCCAACCAAAACCAGCACACCAACAAATGAAAAGGAGTCCACAATGATACTTAAACTAATATCTAAGATCAAATTTGTATCAGCTTTGCCAAAATTAATTAAGTCTTCCTCCCATTGTGTTTTCAAAACTATAGATATTGCTGCTGAAATAAGGATGCTCACTGGTTCTATCCATTTGCATTTTGGCATCAGGATTTTGCGGAGCTTCAGTGACTTCCACCATGCGTATGTAAAACCTTTAGCAAAATGAAGTTCTGATACTTATGGTTTTTCTGTGAGCAATAAATTACAACACACACACTGGCCTATAGCATCTTACAACCTTGTAAGGTAAAACATACGCAGATATTCTTCTGAAGAATGCCAAGGCAGTGGAAGGATTAAAAAAAAAAAAGGTTTATTTCAGATGCAAGGACCATTTCTGAACCATGGTGCACAGAGGTCCTCCAGGGAAAAAGGTCGTGCCCCGCCTTCTCTGAGGCTTTTTGTATCTTCTCTCTCTGCTCACCCACCGTCTCTGGCCCGAGGAGGCCTTGTGCATGTCTGCAAACATGTTATCTCTGTGCATACCAGGGACAGAGACAGCTTGCTCACAACTTCTCCCTGAGACTTTCTCTGAAATGCATAAGGGAGGAAAAAAACCAACATCTAACCCGTTTCAGAAGGCATTTTGCCATCTTCCTAAGGGAGACCAGTTCTAGCTTTTCGTTACAAATTCTTCTGAAATTGTACCTGTCACTACAAATATATATGTGCCAGAAAGGTAGAATAGAAACTGCAAAACATTGCTTGGCAAAAGGAGGAAAAAATATTTCAAATTCTCTAAGTCTGATATGGTTTTCCCACAAAAAATAAACTAAACTCATACTGCAAATGATGACCTTATTTTAAAAGAATGAAATAGATTTAGGTAGTAATATATTTGATTAAATAAGGAATGAATTTAATTTAAAGGGTAAATATAGTCTGAGAGGAACTTCTATCACACGGCTAGTGAGAAAAATCATCAGGACTTCTTAAGCAAGCTTTATCCATCTTCTAATTCAAATAATATTTATACAGCAAAAGCCCAAACAAATTTGGTATTCTGCTTGCCAGTAGACTAATACCCTTTCCTATATAAATGGGAAACTAAAGTCTGTTAAACCATGATACAGATCACAGGAAAGTGATAGAAGTCCCAGTAAGAACAGTTTAGATGGTAACAGCAAGGCTACACTCAAAAGTCCAGGTTTTGTGGGTGCACTGACCCATAATACAGAGCCTGTGAAGATCTTTTTATGATGCTTCTTTTCACTGTTAAATTTCACTGCTTTTGCACACACAGACTTCAAGTGTTTTTTAACAAGACAACACTGGGATAATATCTGCAGGACCCCCAAATTCACCTTCTCCTACACTTTTGTTTTAGCTATTCCTATGACCATGAAATAGGTCTTTCCAGTTAAAATAAAAGTAAATAAAAAACTCTTTAACACAGAGGAATATGAAATGCAGATTACATCTTCTTGGTTATTCTATATTGATTGCACTAAACAACAAGATAAATAATTACGAATGGGAGAGAAAGGGCCTTAGCTCCGCAAATTACCCTAAAATCCAGTTTATTTTAGTATGTTTCATTAGTTTTCACCAAGTACTTCCAGTGTACATGGTTTACATAACTCCACAGAGTTGTGTAAAGAATTTACACAACTAGAATCTACAATTTATTTGTAATATAAAACGCAACAAACACAGAAATCTTCATAAATTTTTTTAATTTTTAATTTTTTTTAAAAATTTAATATTATGAATAAAAATAATGACTAAGAAAAGACAGAACAACAGAGAGAAGACATAGCTTCAAAATCCTATACCAGTTGTTTACAGCACAGTGTTTATATCCTTAGTTAATGGTCATATTTTTTATACAGTTGTTACTCAAAGCTAGAAAAAAAAATGCAAAAAATTTTATGTCTGATCCAGGATATCAAGCACAAAGTACAGATTCTATACATGGGTCTCAAGTCATTCTCATCCCTCTTCTCAGTACTGGCAAATGTAACTTTTTTGGTTTAACATGGGATGTGTACTCTCTTTGCTCATTCTGAAGGTAACAGATACAGAATAAGCAAAGCCCATGACATACAAATGATAAATGTCACTATGCTAAGCTGGTTTTTGATTATCTATGACTCCTACTTCAACCCTCATATTAAAAGTCTGTTTTTCTTCCTTTTGTTGATGGAACAGAAGTGAAGAAAAATATAGCAAAGACATCCTGCATGCCAGCTGGAGTGAAAGCAACAGCACATTGGGAACCATGGTAAGCTTTGGAAAGTTCCTTGCAAGCAGAAATGAAAAATCTCTGTGGTATAGGATGAAGCTGGGAAAAATAAACTGTTCACTTTGATTCCTGCAGTTAAGGTTTGTCTTTTTGTATTGGGTCTGGCTGAGCTGGAGTTCATTTCCCCACAGTAGCCCTCACAGTGCTGTGCTTTGCATTGGCAGCTGGAAGGGTGTTGATAACGCACTGGTGTTTTGGCTCCTGATGAGCACAGCACCAACACTGGGACATTCTTTCCTCTACTGAGGGCAAGATCCTCTGAGGGGACCCAAGTAAGCCAGCTGACCCAAACCGACCAACGGGATATTCCATACCATAGGACATCAGCTCAGGTATAAAAGCCAAGGCAAGGAGCAGGAAGGTGGGCATTCATTGTCTAATGGCTGCCTGCTGAGGAACCAGCACGTGCGCTGAAGCCCTGCTTCTCGGGAGTGCCTGGACATTGCTGCTGATGGGAAGCAGAGAATAAACCCTGCTATCTTTTGCTTCGCTTTTACGCGTGCAAGCTTCTGCTTTGCTTTCGCTTTAAATAAACTGCCCTATCCCAACCCACGAGTTGTTTTTCCGCTTTACCCTCTCCCCTACCCAGCTGGGAGGTGCTTCACGGCGGCACGGGCCCGGCCCCAGGTGTGGAAAGGAGCAAGAGAATGGGAGCTTCACCTGTGCGGACAGTGCCATCGTGGGAGCTGAGAGGGGAGCCCCAGAACACACAGAAGAGAAGGACAGCTCTAAACCTGGGATGGAGCTCGTTCAGCCCTGTAAGGCCATCCATCTAAGAGAAGGTCACTCTAAACAAACCTACGTCCTGAGGACCTCGCTGCCACCATCCAAGCTTGCTTGGCCCCAGCAGATGAACCTTAGGATTAAAGGTTGGGCTCAGTTCAGCACACACTGTGTCTCACCTAAAAAATCCATTGCGCAGGCTCGAAGGCCTTACCCGCATTTGCAAAGCCCTGTATCACCAGTGCACTTGTGACAAATGTGGGTAGAGACCTTTCCCAAATCTTCGTTCACGAAGACTGGCCACGAACCCAGCTGGGAAGGGGAAAGAGTGATAGAGCAGCTGGGTGGGCACTTGGCATCCAGCCAAGGTCAACCCACCACACTTTTACTCTGAGTTTTTGCTAGTTCTTCTCTTACCTACTAGGAAGAGGCAGAAAGAACAAAACAGAACATTTGGAAAACAAATACCACAGGAAAAATTTAAATTCTTCCCTGAAGAGATTGTCCTGTGCTGTTAATAAGTTTAATATGCAATGACAACTGTACTTGATAAGCATTTAGCATTAGTTGTTAACTTTCTCTGTTTGTGCAAATCCAAGAATAATAAAAAGCAGCTTCTGTAAATAAAATTTTCAAAGCCTTTACCTTGTCAGAGGATTGCATTCTATGTATCCAGATTTGTCAAAACAAAAGACTTCATCTATGCAAACAAGTGCCTTAGAATAGAGCATAGCATCAAGAGTCTTAATAACACTAAACATAAATAATATTTTAGCAGAAGCACTTAATAGCACTAAATGTATATTAATAGCTAAGAAATAAAAGACATCCATGTGTTGATGTGAATTTAAAGGATATACGAGCCCTGTTTGCGAAAGGATACCACTACTGAGGAAACTTTTCCATCTTGAAAGCAATCCAATGAATGGTTTTGAATCCTGTAGAGAAAATGAAATGTTTGCTCTGGTGCAGCAGTGAAAGTACAGCCAGCATTTTGTTTTGTGCCTCAGGGGACTGAGTTGCATGAGTCTCTGGAGATAGCAGTGCTCCAGAAAGAGATGATGAGCAGCTTAGCCATTAGGGAGAACGGCATTACTGTCATATTGCTATTGCATTTTTCTTTTTTTGAAATCCCCCAAAACTGTGGGAGATAACAGCTGCTTAACTGGCCTCAGTTAAAAACAATGGATACAAGAGTCACAGGAATGCATGTCTTATGAACAAACTCATGACAGAAACAGTCAGACAATACAGATACTAGCACTGAATAATACAGACATAAAAAATCTCTGGGAGACCTGACTGAGCGAACTCTGTCATGGACCTGCTGTTACAGCAGGTAATATCACACTTCTTCCTACCCTTTTTCTCTTGAAAAGGAAGTGTTTTTCCCTCCTTTGGAAGGGTGTCCCAGTTGTAGTTGAGCCCAGCCAGACAGCCACAAGAGCAGACCCTTCTCTGATGGTTGAAAGCTCTTGTTGCACTTTTATGGGCAGAAAACAGCATTTCAAGACCTACTGTTCCCCTGTGGGATCATAAGTGATGGGAACGGGCTTGATGGAAAATGTATTTGAAATTCCTAGCTGTGTCAGTCAGATGCAGGCTCATCCGTAAAGATTGTGCTAGTTTATATCAGTTGTCTTGCCTCTCCAAAGCCTGTTGTAATCTGACCCCTAAGGCACAAAATAAATACTGCAGTGCCACAGTCTCATTACCACATGGGCAAAAACATTTCTTTTTCTATAAATTCAGGTTTGAGTCAAATTGGAAATCTTCAAATGTTACTGTTGTCCAAACACCTTTCCTGTCTTCCTTACAGCCACATGAGAAGTGCTAACTTACCATTCTCACAGATTGTGCCTGCTTCAGACCAGTCTAGTGAGAAACACTTCACAAAAAAACATTTGAACAGCTTTTTTCTTAGCTTTTAAATCAAATTAAAATATGTGGGATGGCATTGCCTTATCCTAGAGCATAAGGAATATAGAAAAAATAGTTGATGTACAGATATCTTTCCAGCTTTCCATTTCTCAAGCGTACTGTGACATACTTTTGATTTCCAGCAATTTCACTATATTCCTTGCTAGTTCTTATGAACACTTTCAGAATCCTATATTGCTTTCCCTAATGGTTTCCTTTCTACTCATCTTTCTTCTTTTTTTCTAGCAGTGAGAAGTGCAAAGATGATCTGCTTTAGGGACTTAAGAAATTAGCTTCAAACAACAGAGTCAGATAAAAGTATTCTTGTTTTAATCTCTATGTTTTAAAATAAAAATCTAAATAATAAATTAAGAAAGTAAACACAGGAAAAAAGGTCTCATTACCCTGGACAGCAAAAGCAGACACTCAGCTACTCTCACAGCACCTGGGCAATAACAATATAGGCAAAACTCAGAGTTCTGTATAAGTCGTTTTTATCATTTCACCATGATAATTTTAAGCAGAGCTGAACAACAAACCTAAACATATCTTAGAAAATACCTAGACATTTACATTCTTGTAGGAAAGGCTTGATTTTTAATTTCTCACTTTCCTATCCTATATGATTCAAAAGCAGATTAAAATAACTAAGTCGATTTTTTAAAATAAATAAATAAAGCAAGAAGAGCAGCTGGTAGATAGGGACAGGAAGCAGAATAGACCCTCTGCAATCCAGGACAAGACAGTTAGTGACCTGCTGTTCCTCTGAAATGCACACAAATCTGTGGGACCGGATGGGATTTTGATCCTATGGTGATTAGGAAGCTGGTGGAAGAGCTCACTAAGCCACTCTTCATCATCTAACATCAGTCCTGGCTAACTGAGGAGGTCCCAGACAACTGGAGGTTGGCCAATGTGATGCCTATTCACAAGGAGAGCCAGAACGAGGGGATTTGGTCCAGCCAACATGGGTTTAGGAAAGGCAGGTTCTGCCTGAACAACCTGATCTCCTTTTACACCAGATGACCTGCCTAGTGAATTCAACTTAAGTTTCGAATTAAATAGCTATATAGTTACAGCAGTTGTGTTATGCTGCCTTTAGTAAAGAACACTACTAAAGAGCCTTATTATTTTACACTGCAAATGCTAATAACTTGAAGAATATATTAGACCAATATCAAGAGAGAGGACATTAGACAACAAAAAGATGAAGGTAGATGGCAGTTTCTAAGTATATGAATAAATTCCCTATTCCTCCAGATTTGTGTGTTATATCACAAGATGAATGTTAACATGTAAAGAAATATTAAATTTTTAGTTATACAAAGGAGGTACACAAATCAAGTCTTGAAGGAAGAATGAAATATGGAAATGGGTTGTGACACACAGGGAACAACAATTCTGCTCTTTGCAGGCCATAGAGCATTGATCTCCAAAATATCTGATGTTATCACACAAATTACAGGCAAAAAATGTTCAGCAGAGGGCTACTTGGATTTCATAAAACAGTGATGTGAACAGAATGCTGCTGAGCTGCTTTGTTCCATGATAGTAGTTTGGAAGACAGACAGGGAAAGGGAAAGAAAGGAAGGGAGAAAAAACTGGGAAAAAGCAGAAATGTCAGATATCTTTCTTCATTACAGCAGTACTTTGTTTTTAAAGACAGGTTCTCCAAAGTGTGATTGCAATGGACAATTGCATGACAAGTTGTTCTTTAAAGGGGTCAGGAGTCTCCATTTCAACAAAAAAATTATGTGTTAAATGTAAAAATTTTTCATGCTAGCCTTCAGTAAGATATGCTACTAGTTGGTTAAGATGAGGAACTTTACAGGCTGCCAGAAATACAGAAAGGTAACTTGTTATCTATATCAAATTCTTTGGAAACAGCTACAGGACATGAGCTTAAACAGATTTGTTCACCTTTGCTTGATAAAGTTACAGCAGTTGGAGAGATTAATGCAAATATCTACTTAATGCATACATAATTCCTTGCATTTGAATTTTAGTCCTCAGCAATTACACCGAGATCAAGGGCACTTGAATGAACATAACAGGTTTGGTTTTTTTCTTTACGTAACCTTTCTTCCCAGCTTCATATTTTCATGTCAGGTCATCATTACAGACATCATTCTCAGTGTCCATGTCACAGATGAAGTACCAGTAGTAGAAAGAATATCTGGTCAATGTCATGAAGGAAATAAATGAAAAGGAAAAACATTAAATCTCCACAGAGATGTACCATCAACTCATCTACGAACTAGATTTATGAACATCTGATACAGTATTTTTAAAAATGCATGGCACTTACTTGCTAATCCATGATGTAGCTTGAGTGTGGTTTCATTAATTCCTTTTTCCACCTGTAGGGGTTTTCTGTGGCTAGGTTTTGGTAGCAGAGAGGCTACAGGGGTGGCTTCTGTTAGAAGCTGCCAGAAGCTTCCCCTGTCTCATGGAGCCAATGCCAGCCAGCTCCAGGACGGAATTCCTGCTGCTGGCCAAGGCTGAGCCAATGAAGTGTAACAGTAATGCCTCTGTGATAACATATTTAAGAACAGAAGGTTGTTACACAGAAAGAATTCTAGCCAGGGAAGAGCAGAGTGAGAAGATGGGAACAAGAAGGTAGACACCAAGGTCAGTGCAGAAGGAGGGGCAGGAGGTGCTCCAGGTGCCAGAGCTGAGGCCCTGCAGCCCGTGGTGCAGACCAGGGTGGGGCAACTGTGCTCCTGCAGCCCATGGGGGAGCATCGGGGTGCAGAGACCCACTTGCAGCACATGGAGGAGCCCACGCTGGAGCAGGTGGATATCCCAAGGAGGCTGTGACTCTGTGGGAGGTCCAAGAGGGAGCAGGGTCCTGTCGGACACCTGCAGCCCCTGGAGAGGGAAGCCCACGCTGGAGCAGATTTTTCCCAGGTAGCACCTGTGGCCCCTGTGGGGGACCCACACCAGTACAGCTCACTGGTGAAGGACTGACCCCATGGAGGAGTGACCCATGGACAGCAGTTTGGGAAGAGCTGCTGCCTGAGGGATGGACTCATGCCAGAGAGGTCCATCAAGGACTGTCTCCTGTGGGAGGGACCTCACCACGGGAGCAGGGGAAGGATTCCTCTCTCTGAGCAGTGGCAGAAACAACAACCGACTGTAACCCCCATTCCCATCCCCCTACACCACTGGGGGGAGGAGGGAGAACTTGGAAGGAGGGGGGGGGAAGGTGTTTTTTAAGATTATTTTATTTCTCACTATTTTGCTCTAATCCTGTTAGTAATAAATTTAATTAATATCCCCACTTTGAGTTTGTTTTGCCCATGATGGTGATCAGTAATGACCTCTCCCAGCAATTATCTCAACTCATCCTTAGCTGGTTTTTTTTCTCTCCTCTGTCCAGTTGCAGAGGAGACTGAGAGAGTGGCTTTAGTGGGTGCGTGGCATCTAGATAGGGTCAACCCACTACTCCACCCCAAAGAGATTCTGTGCTGTGAAAAAAAGTGGGAGAAGAAACAACTATTTAACTCTTATACTTCTAGGCAAAATGAGATAAAGAGAGAGTAAGTACAATTTTTTTTTTTAAATTCATATCAAGCTTGGAAATGGACACGTTTTTCATTATTTTTCACAAGTTCAGGCACACAGGACAAAATAAAAATTATTGCAGTTGAAAATGAGAATTTAAGTGTAAGTGAACTCTGTTTCACATTGGTCAAAAATACTTTTAACAAAAATGATGGGTTATCAAGATTTTAAACTATTTTTTTTTTAATACGATAAAGTGACACCTTGAGAGCAATATAACTTTTTATATGAAAAAAACCCCAACCACTTTCTTCTTTAGCCTCCTGTGTTTTATTATTTTTGAGACAACCTATAAAAAAGAAAAGGTGATTCATTAACCTTTTGAAAATATGTAGACTTTTCTGACTTTCTGTGTTTTCTTCTGAAAAAGGATTTTATAGGAAGAAAAGAATTACAGTTTTATTTAACTATTGCAGCATTGGCCCATTGGATATAATTATATGCCTGTTTCAGCTAGAAATCACTAACAAGGCTAAGCGAATATCATGGTAAGTTATAGTCCTTATAACGATTGATACAGATCCAGGAGTGAAGCCCCCAAAGTGCCTGAAGCAGATGCTCTCATGTGTAACAGCGCAGTTCTAGGGCTTACCTGACCATTTCTGGCTCCTCTTTTGCTCTCATTTTACCAAGGCTTAAAACTACTCCTGAAGCTCTAAACTCTTAGGGCTTACAGTTCTTACGGGGTGCTTCATAGTGGAAAAGTTCTGTAACAGTTGAAGGGTTTATCTCTTCTTTTTATCTCAGAAACAGGCAAAGTGGAGCAGGCAGCAGTGTAAAAGTCCAATTTTTTCCCTTTTCTATTATCTGCAAGCCAGCTGACACTGCAAACTTATACCAGTAGTAATCCTGAAACAGGAAGGAATCATCCAGGCATGCTATTGCAAGACTGAAATCTGTACAACTCTATTTTTTTTCTTCCTATACTTTTGTGTAATGGTCTCGCAGTCTTTCAGAAGAGCAGGCAAATTACAGTTTTCTACTGCTATAGTCACTGCTTAAGAAAAACACTATTAGTTTTCTGCATATTCCTCCATGCTTGTGGCTTTGTTGATAGAGCAAAGAATGGCTACACTAGGAGTTATTGTTAGTGCTACAATTTCAAAAATATTCACTTGAACACCATTGGTTTTAGAAGCAACCGAAAGTCATATTTCACGATGGGATATGATAAATATTTATCTTAAGAAAGATGAAAATAATAGGAAAAGTTTCTTTAAGATAAGGGTTTACTCTTAATAGACTCTCTGATTTAGTCCTTCTTTTTTATGAAGTAGGGCTTCACCTATCAGATTTCACTGATATATAACAGTGATTTCACCTGAGCACTCCGGGAAATTCTGTAACTATCTTAGCAAAGAGAGCAAATTTTCAATATAGACAATGCTATCAGGGGCCAACTATCTTCCTACAAATGCCAGTGGCAATTTTTCATCTCTCTCTGCTCTCATTTTGTTTTCCAGATGTGAAGAATCAAATAAGTAGATCATAATCAGCAGCTTCCACTTTTCTAAACCAGCCAGTCTATTAACTGAAATGTCCTGTTCTCTCTTTTTATGTCCTGTTTCCTTACTTTCTCACCCAGTCTTCCTTGAAGTACACGTAGTTGAAACCTGAAGTCTAGATTTGATACAGCCCAGCAACAAGCTCAGACTTCTGAAGAAGTATCTGCATTGTGAGCAGGAACAATGAGAAATATGCATAGAATAGACCCTAAGAAGGCAGAGAATGGAAAGACACTGATGCCTTAAGCCCCTAATGGTTTTTTATTTTTCTAATATTGGTAAGCCTTATAAGTTTTATAAGTAGATTTTAAAAGCAGCAACCCTCCCTCCTTTGTCCCTTGTCCCTTTCCCTTTCTCTGTAGCACCCTTGTTTACACATTCCTTAACCCTCTTACCCCATTCTATGCTCCCTATATCAATCCTACTCCCGAATCCAGTAGAAATGTTTAGCCTTTTGTCAAGGCAAGGCCCAAAATTGTTGGCAGAACAGCATATCAGGGCCTAAACCACAGAACACAGACAAGAACTGGGTAACTATGTACCCTTTGTGCTCTGAGGGAGATGAAGATGGGATGAACAGAGGGTCCCGAAATGCACCCCAGACCCATTTTCAGGGGGTGCATTTCGGGGCGGTCCAGAGTAAAGGCCACAGGGTGGACACATCTGGAATTGGATAGAAGGTATTATAAAAATGTAACCTCTCGGGCACAGGGGCGCACGTCTTGTAACATCTTAGCCTTGGCATAATAAACCCTTTCTTATCTCACCCCTAATTAACTGCTCCGGGAGATCTTTCAGCACCAAAATCCCATGGCAACAACACAGAGACAAGATAGCAGCAAGAAGACTTCAGAAACAAGAATGACAACTTAAATAGACAAAAACTCTGGGCGTAAAAAGCAAGGTCATTGATGACAGCAATTACCAGGCCATAATTTACATACAAGTTTTGAACTGCTGCTTTAGCCTATGCATGGCTCTGTCGCTGTTGTCCACATATGCCAGCAAGACTGGACAAATATGATGACATGCAAAAGCACTGCACATCCATATCATTTGTCCTTGGTCATATCTATGCACAGAAGTCAGGAGCTTACTTCAGGGTCACATCAGTGGTTTATGTCAATGAGGAATTAGGATCATGCTTCCATAGTGCCTTACTTTCATAGTGCTCAAATGGATAGCTGGAACTATCTGCCTGCATGTCAAAACCCCTATGGATGAGACTTAAAACTGTGGAAGAGAAAGAAAATACTTACACAAAAGATTAGACATCACTATTTCAATCAGTTTCAGTTCAATAACGGTGTGGAAATTTGGAGCTTCAAATCATGAACATTGGAGCAGTCACAAAGCTTGTAATTAGAAGTATGAAAAATCACTGGCTTGTGCATTTGCCATGTTTTGGGAGGCAAGATTGCTGGGTTTCATTTTCAGCTTTATATCAGATCTTCTGCTGATATTTGGGTGAAATTGTTCATTTCTGCTATAATATAGCATTTTAATTTGCAAAACAACAGAATTAAGCTGCTGTTGGGATTTTAAGGTAATCTTAGTCAGTCCGAGTCTTCAACACCATGTACATGAGTTTGGGTGTCTAAATCGAAAGCAGTCAATTTCTGGTCTGGAAGCCATATAGCTGTAAAAACTTAAAACTAGGGGAATTACCTTGGGTAAAGTGCCATGTTGGTTCAGCTATATGGTTTTCTGACTAGTGGGACCAATGACAACAAGCTGTTCAGGCAAGTCTATACTGTACCTGAGGTTTTGGCAAAAATTCTTTTTCTGAGGGGCAGAAAGAAGGGTAGTAAATTTTTCTGTTGTCTGAAAAAGTAGCCACACAGAAATACAGCTATGGAAATATTTCAACAGTTTTATATAACTAAGCATGATATCACATTATACAAATTTACCTACTCAAACATCAGTAGTAAGGTCTTCCAAAAAACCTTCCCCCTCCATAATTTGGTTATGGATACAAAATCCTTTTACAAAGAGTGTAACCAGCTATAATGCAAATTATACTCAGGAAATTATGGTTTACATAGAAGTAAATCTGAATTTTCTGAATCCATGCAGAGAAACAACAGTTAAGCAGAGTCTCCCAAGCCCTTGCCTAACTCATTATTCTTTAAACAGTAGATTTGTTTATGCTATTCCCATGTGTAGCTCCTTCTTCCTTCACAATTCTTCAATACACACTTCAACTCTCTGGGTAGCCAGCATCTAAGTCAGGTTTATGACTACTTCTTCGTCTAATTCAGAAAAATTATTTCAAGAAGAGAAAACAAAACAAAACAAAGCAAAAGAGGAAAAAACAAAACAGAACAGAACAAACCAAACCAAACCAAACAAAACAGCCAACAAAACAAGGAGAACCAAACTGATTTTTGGCTCTGATCCAAACATCCTGACCCACTAGGTGTGTAGGAAACTGAGACAGATGTCCATTCAGGTCAAAAGGATGATAGCAATTTTAAAAGGATGAATGCACTCCCCCATGTCTTTATTAGCAATCAAGTCTCAACACTCACTTATTCTCTGTCTGCCCCCTAACAACCACCAGTGGAAGAACTAGGCACTGAGATACATATTTTCTCCTGTCTCAGGAAGGCACTGACACTACCTGGTGCCCATGAGCTCCCAAGACAGAAAAGCACCTGGGCTTCACCCTCTTCCCAAATCCCACTTACCACTCTTGGCAGGCACAGACTTTCACTACTCATGCCCAGGAGCTGACAAAGCTTGGTCCAGCCTACCTAATGCCTGGAATCCTGCTGCAAGTCTCTGCAATGCCTGGAGGGTCAAGCAAGGCTATGGCTGGTGCTGCGTGGTGCCCTGGGGGCTCTTGGCAGCAGTTCTAGATGCCTGTGGCTGAAGCTGTTGGCTGTGCTTCCCTGGTTGCCATGGGAAAGCAGCTGCTACCCTGAGCTCTCCCCAGCCTGCCGCAATGCTTTGAAACCATGGCCATAGCATCAGGCTGGACATGTTCCATCTCCTGTAATTCTCAGTCTGACCTGGCCTATGTGATCCTGCGCCCACATCAGGTCTGCTTTGGCTGTGTGATACAGTGGACCAACATAAAACCAGACTGACCCCTCTGTGTGGGCCCTGTCCAGCCCATCAAGTTCTTGGTGTGGGTCAAAGATAACTTTTTAGACTAAACCAATTATCCTGTCACAGAGCCCTCAGATGCCAGCAGCTACGTAGGAAGAGCTCTGGACATCCAGATACTCACAGGCCCCATCACTCCATGGCATTCCCACCATCTTTCGCCCAACAAATGCTGTTCTTCAAGGGTGCAGGGATGGTACCCAAGGATGCTGTGGGCAGCCTCCCACCTGACACCTGGGTAAGCATTTTCCAAGGCTATCCACAAACCCTTGAGCTCATCATACCTTGACTGTAATAATTGCTGCAGGAGATCTGTGGAGTCTGATGGTGGCTAGTGATTGAAGTGGATACTGTTATCATGACCAGTCTGTGCTTTCTGAAACTCAACAAGGTGGCTATGGTCCAGGAGCTGCAGTCCAGCCTGCAGGACCACATGCAACATTCCTGCACTGGCCATTGTGCCCCAGTGCAGTGAAGAGGATCAGAGGCATTTGGGCCAATGGGACATCTGCACTGCCAGGGAGCAGGAGGGCAACCCCATGCATATCCCCAGACCCGTTGCCTCCCCAGAGGGGACTCCTGCTGTCAGCATGGGCACCTCTAACAGCAGGTTAGCAAATTTCCATTTATTCACCCCAGTTTGCTTGTGCCTTGTTATCTTATCCCTCCAGCAGATATCAGCATAGTTCAAGTTCCCCGTGACTGAGAACGCAACGATTCTTTCTTTTGTCTAAAGAAGCTATCATTTGATTTTCATTTGTGATGAGGCAGTCCCCTGCAGACTCCCACTACAAAGTCTGCTAATCTTGATGCATAAGCACTCAGTTGTCTCATCATCCATCCCTAGGCAGAGCTCTGTACGTACCTGCTGCTTTCACATTAAATTCCTGTCCTGCCCATATTGAAGAGACTGTATCCACCTGCTGCTGCAGTACTCCAGTTGCAGGAGCTGTCCCACCACATCTTCATGATCCCAATGAGATTGTGGCTCTACAGCCACCTGTAGACCAGTAATTTGTCCTTTTTTCTCCCCATGCTGCATGTGTCAGAGATGTGAAGAATGAAGAAACTAGAAAATGATCTGTAGCAGGCACCAGTCTAATTAGTCTGGAAACACAAGGAGAAATATTTCTTGGCTTGATTGTGTCTCAGAGACTACTGGAAATGGAGATGCCACCTTCTGAGGTGTCATAAATTCTGAGACTCCACCTGCATACGGCAAACTTCATTCACAGAGAGATTCACTCTCACAAAAGAAATGCAATCTTTTCTTGGAGAATACCAATAAAAAACCCTGACATATGCTAGTCTATGTATACAATATATACTCTGAATGAGAGCATTACTTCGCAAGACAACATGCAGCTGCAACCTACCTACTGCTTTAAAGCATTGCTTGCAACTATATTGTTGTGATAGACTAGTTCTCATGAAGAGCATGAGATAGCCTGCAGAATTTTCTGAAAGAAAATGATAATTTAAAAAAAAATCACCAATCAAACCTTCTCCATCAATTTTTTTACCTCCTCCGCAAAAACTGAAGTAGTCTAGATGGAAAATGACAGCTTTTTTCATAATGTAACACTCTTACAACTGCGTCTTCCAGTTCCAAAGAGACCACTTAAAGAGGCAATGACAGTACTTGAATTTGTACTTTTTCACATTATCTGAGCTAACATCTGGAAATGCTGAACCAGGATGACTGCTTCCGTATTACTCCTCTATGAAAGAGGTCTCTTCTGTTTGGAGCAGTTTGATTTGTGGGATGTCAAGCGTATTTTTCCGACAATGAGAAACTATTTTGGTGATTCACTGAAAAAATAAGGGAGTTCAGCATAAAGTAGATATATGACAACTGCATTTTACTGGAGGAGAAGAGAAAGCAATATAGCAACTAAAGGGAGATTCTACATGATTTCTTCAAGAGTCTCAGTAAAAACCTCACCAGAAATTTTCCATAAGACACAGATATTGAAATATCATGTTATATTTATTATGATTACTGTTTCCACATCACAACTTTCTAGTTTTGTTGAAAGCTGGAAATGCAGGGACAGAGCACTTTTTATTTTTGTTTTTCAGTAATCATCTAATTCTCCCATTTTTCAACCTTTATTAAAATAATAATTAATTAAAAAACAGAAGCCTTTATTCTAACAGGAAAAAATATCAGGTTAGTTTAATTATCATATACAGATAGAAGTAGACTTTTGTATTATTATCACGATATCTTTACATCATGAAAATATGATGCCATCACGCACTTAAGGGATTACCCTTTTTTTTCCTCTTCTTTTATATTTCTTACGATTTTTCAATCCTTTCACTTTATAAATTGCCATTGGGTCTACTCCTGATTGACATTAACACAATCTTCCACTTTTTCTTATTATAAATCATCCTTTATTAACAAAACTACCTGTTGAAGATGGTAATTTTTTCAAAAAGCTAAATTAAGATTTTGATAGTATTTACCGTAAAGTTACCTTCAACACTAAAAAAGATTGTCATAAGAACTTGACTTCTGAAAGTTGTACTAGATATGGCTTTAAATCAAACCTACTATTAAAACAGGTTGCCCAGAGAAGCTGTGGGTGCCCCATCCCTGTTAGTCGTCAAGTCTGAGTCGGATAGAGTTCTGAGCAAAATGGTCTAGTGGAAGGTGTCCTGCCCCTGGCAGAGAAGTTAAAACTAGATAAACTTTAAGATCCTTTCCATTGCAACCCATTATATTATTTTACTATTACTTTTATATATCATACTGTCATGATAAAGAGAGTATCTTCCCCTGGTTTTCCCATTATTTTCTACTCGAGCCATATTGGGTTTCCATGGCAAAGTTTTGGTAGAGAGGGGACAGCAGGAGTGGTTTCTCTGAGAAGATACCAGAAGCTGTCCCCTGTCCAATATAGCCTGTCCCAGTCAGCTCCGAGACAGGCCTGATGCTACCCAAAACTGAGCCAGTTAGTGACATTGGAAGTACCTCCATGATAACATATTTGAGAAAGGGTAAAAAATTGCTGCATAGCACCAGTGAGAGAACAGTCTTAAAACTGAGACAAAGAGCCCTGCAGTCACCAAGGTCAGAGAAGAAGCAGATATTCCCCTGCAGCACATGGTGAAGACCACTGTGATGTAGGTTGTCCCCCCAGCACCAATGAAGGACCAGTGGGGAGTAGATATCCCAGAGTAAGTGGGTGTGTCCTGAAAGAAGCCACAGCCCATGGACAAGCACACAGAATTAGGTTCCCATCAGAAGCTGAAGCCCACAGAGAGAAGACCATAAAGGAAAAAGTGTTTGCCAATTTGTTCATACTTCTCATTATTTCACTCTGGCTTTAACCAGCAAGAAATTAAATTAGTTTGCGGAAGTCAAGCCTATTTTACCCATGGCAGCAATTGCTGAGTGATCTCCTTGTCTGTATCTTGGTCCATGGGCTTTTTGCCATATTTTCTCCTGCCTGTGCTGTTGAGGAGGGGGAGTAAGAGAGTACCTCAGTGGGCACCTGGCATCTAGCTGGAGTTCAAACCACCACACCAGTTCAAATGGTCATCTCACAAAGCTTTGAAAATCGCCAGAACTTCCTGACAACCTGGAGTAGGCCCAGTCTGCCAATATTCTTTTGGCAAGAGCTCTTGTGATTTCTCTGTGTAGATATAGCGTTTCTAAAATGACTAATGCTGCACCAACAGCACACAGTCAATGTAAGCATGTATAAAACATACACAGCATACATATATCCTCCTCTGCTTTCAATGTGGTAGTTGCTTCTCTTTCATAGGAACAGTAAGCATACAAAAGCACTGCAAAGAAAAACAGAACATTTTTCCTTTGCTTTGTGCAGTGAATTATTCATTCAGGAGCTTTCTGAATTTGTTCCAAATAATTCCTCTGTGCTTCAGGACTTTAAAATATATTTCTTGATACCTGAACAAAACTTTTAATGTGAAAAAAGCCTTATCCTATCATTAAATTTTATTCTTAATTTTAGAACTATTTCTGGGTATACACAGCTAAAATACTTTTCCAATAGATACTTGTGGAAGGAAAACAATAGATTAAAGTCTCTTCAACTAATTAGAGAGATTAGTAGATTTAATAGATTAGAATATCTTTCCATTTAAATTCTCTGCGGCTGAAGGAATTTTCTTTCAATGCAAACATGACCACAGACTGTCAATGGAAAGATATGTTGTGCACAGTATGACACAGTACTGCTTAGAGATCTTAAGATCAGCTCAACATGAAACTGTTTAAATCTGAGAGGTCCTTCAGCTCCACTACCACCGTGTTCCTCCTGTAGGTGAACTTGCTGAGAAATGAGCAGGTTGAGAAGCTGTGCACATCCCCCAGGCATAGCCGTCTTCTTACACAGCTTCCTATCTCTAGTACCTTTTATAATTCATTGAGGTCAGCCTCCAGTATCTGCTTTACTCACATTTTCTCCTCCTACTTTGATGATTTCCAGGAGTTAATTGAACAAAAGTTTAACATTACCACTGAGTCTGAAAAGGAGTCTGAAAAATGGAGCTGAGAACCACACATTCAGTAATAACACTGTCATTGAAAGTGAACATTAAAATGTTTAATATCAACATTGTGTATTTCCTCTGGAACTGTGTATGTTCAGATAGTAGAGACAAACATGAATTATTTTGTACATAATACTGCTATGTTTCCTACTTCTGATCACCAGGTGGCAATGTAAAATACAAATCACTGTGTTACACCCTTAACATCTCTCTAATAGATCCCATTCATTGGATGGATTTGCTACTTAAAATCATAAAATCAGTAGCATTGGAAAAGACCTCTAAGATCATCAAATCCAAATGCTAAGCTAGCACCGCTATGCTTACCATTAAACCACGTTCACAAGTGCCACATCCACACGCCTTTTGAACACTTTGAGGGATGGAGGAATCCATCGCTTCTCGAGGTAGCCTGTTCCAGCACCTGATCACCCTTTCAGTGAAGAAATTTTTCCTAATGTTCAATGTAAACCCCCCCCCGGTTCATCTTGAGGCCATTTTCTCTTGTCCTATTACTTGTTACCTGAGAGAACAGACCAATTCCTGCCTTGTTACAACATCCTTTCAGGTAGTTGTAGAGAGCGATAAGGTCCCCCTTGAGCCTACTTCCACCTACACTTTTTCCTACCATTTTCTCTAAGCACATGGACAGCTACCAGCAGTGCCCAAATGGTAAACTCATCTCAAGAAGCCTAAGACTAGCCACCATGCAAAAACTACCCCACTATTTAGTGAAGGAATCAATCTGTTCTGATTTTGTCCTGCCTGGGTGAGGGCCAGATTGCAAAATACCTCTAAACCTGTAACTGTCTGTGCCAAAGGAATTTTGTAATTCACTGTCGTTTTTATTCTTGCAGCACAGGTATATATAGGGATTACTATTCCAACATGCAATCTCTAGAAGGCAAGTAACTATTTGAAACCATGAGAGACAGATACAACTACTAGTTTTCTTCATTCCTTTGTTGCAGTTTCTTTTTCACAGAATTATTGTCTGGCATTGGGCAAAACATGATAACTGCTTCTTAGCAGAACTCTTTTCCTGTTGTAGTCACGTATCATCAGAAGCCGGTAAAGGCTGCCTGCATCTAGTGAAATTCTTATGTCATTTTTTCAGGTGCTAGTAGATTTAGGGGCAGGCATCATTCTTTAGCTCCCATTTCTGATAATCATTAACTCTGACATCTTACTTATGTTCTTTGCTGTGTAAGCTGTCAAGGTCTTTGCTATGCATGACTAGTTACACTGATTTTACTTAAGATTGTTCTAGAAATGGTGAGTGACCTATAGTTTGAACATTATTTTACATTATTATGTCAGTTACTACAGAATTTTTAACTTTCTTAATTCACCTTCTTTTTATTTCTTTCTTTTGAGTTCACAAAATTGGACGAAAGGAGAAAGAAGGAGGTTTTATTCTATACGTACATATGTACACAAGTACAAATATGTATACATACACAAATTCTTCTAAATCACAAAGCCTACTCACTTTCACAATGCAGAACAATCTTCTAAAGTGTAAGCTCTGTTCCAAAAGCTCATTTGTTCAGAAAAATTACAAAACTCTAAATTCTCAAAACTATTTTTTTCTGTAATAGTCAGATTTTCTGCTGAAGGAAAACCGTATGAGGAGTGTGCCTAGAGAGTTGGTGGGTATGCAAGGATCTAGGAGATAGAAAATAGAAACAAACTGTGAAAAAGCAGAGCTTCTGTTTAATCCCCCAGTGGTTTTTCTTGCAGAGCTACATAAACTTGCCTTGTTCTACAAGATTAAGAAGAATGTTGCAAGATACAGTTATACATCCCACAATTTTGTTTGGTTGTGTATGCTGTGCCAGTTTAAAAGTAAAGCAGTGGGAGAAATGAACCCAACTCAAGAGAGATTACAAGTCAGAACTACAGTTTACTAAAAAGACTACAATAAATAAAATGATACAGAGGAAAAACTGGTTTTAACCCACAAAGACAGATGTAACTAGGACATATGCCTATCATTCTTGTAAGGAAGACATACACAACATTTTCAGAGATGGAAACCAGACAAAAAAAAACCCCAGTGTATCATTTTTAATCACCCTGAATTTATGCAGATTGAAATTCGATGTATAAATGCTACCTGAAAAGGCAACTTTGCAAATAAATGTAAAAGGAAGCATGATTATAATGATTTTGTGGTGAAAAATAAAATCTGACCCCTAGAGCTTTGAGTTTGCAGAGACATTTCTGAACTGACTCGTCTAAAAAAACCCACTAAGATATGACTGATTTAGTCAAGTGCCTTTTGTGATCCTAAACTTAATTTTCTTTGGTTTTCTTTTACATATCCCTAATTGTAGTCTCCACCTACAAATACTCCCCACTTCCTTCTGGTGCTGCTGCTTAGGTTAGGCCCTGCTGGCATGTTTGCTATGTTGGTCATGTCTTCTCACCCCTCCACTCTTGTCAGAACACTCTGTCTGTTCTGGTGCTGCAGACCTACAGGCAGGGCAGGAGTGGTCCACCTCATACAAGTCAACACCCCCCCAGCCTTCACTATTGAAAGACTACATTTTCCTGTCTAAAAATTCATTCTAATAAATTCATTCTAATAAATAAATGCCACATTTATTGCTGTCAGTTTTTTAGTTTTCTTACACCATGCTAGGTCTTTTCTAAAACTGATGATGTTCAAATCACAGACCCTGGAAACACACCAAAATGTTTGAAGGTGCATATAGTAAGAAACCATTTTTTTCCACTTTTTTTTCCTTTCTCTGTACTTAAACAAGAAAAAAAATACGTTTTCCCATTACATTTATTGTGTCTGCCTTTGTGTGTTCTTCTGATGCTCTTGGAAATTCTGCAGTCAGAGAGACATGTAAATGGATTAATACTTAAAGTGTTATGGGTAGGAAACTGTAAGTTAGCAATGAAAAGTCCTAGCTAAAAACAGCAAGGACTCAATCAACCAGTCAATTAACCAATTTACTTAACTATTTCCAAACCCATCTTGGTCTACTGAGTGCTGAGTGACTGTAAGTCAGTAAGTATCAGCTTTCCAATTCTTAATATATATATATATACATATATATACATATTGAATTTAATATTGGTGTTAATTTTACCCATTTTAAGGACTGAGACACAACATCAGTCTCTTACAACAGTATTCCTATGCAGTATTACTTGCAACTGAATTTGAAATGCATTAGAAGGATTTTAAAACTGAGAGATTTCAAGAATGATCCTTCACATCACAGTGCCTTTTAAAGCACAGAGTGGTAAATCTTCTAGCATTTCACTAATATATTTCTTTAAAGAAAGACTAATTTTTATTTGCATGATTCAGAAAAGTCCAGGATTTAGGGAAAAAAAAACAACCCAGCAGATAACTTGACACACGTGATAAAGAACAGAAGAGCTATTAACAATTAATTGCAGGGAATGTGTGAACATTTCTGTATTAGCACTTGTAATTGCTATTGTTAGCCCTGCCCGTTTTTAGGAACCACGGATGAGTCTGACTGGTTTTAAATGTTACTGTGTCCAGGTTTGCTCTCAGCATACAAACTATTCCGATTTCAGATGGAGCAGCTAAATCACAGCATCTACAGGATGGTATTCTGTCATAGTTTGAAATTGGCCCCCCTGAGAGGCTGGGGGGGGCTCAGAGGTGATTGGGCGCCAGGGCAGTGTTCCCTGGAGAGTCAATCACCACTCGTGTTGTTCGCTTCTGCTCAAAATCATGTATCACAGCACCGCAAACAGTTGACAGGGCAGTCTTGGTTGTTTTGCTGTTGGTGTCTGCTGCGTGTAGGTGGACAAGGCCAGGGGGTGGCTGGGCTCCCTCTCTTCCCCTCCGGGGGGGAGAGGGGAGCCCTGCGACCCCCCAGCTCAGCCTTTGGCTAGAATTAGAATCAGCATTTGGAGTGTGTGCTGTGAAGGAAGAGATCCACAGCATCTGAGGTAAGAGAAGAGAGACAGGCTTTGCAGCCAAGCCCTCTCTTCCCCCTCCTTTTCTGCAGTGAAGCTGTAGAGGGGGGCTTTTCTTTCCCTCCACTGTGAGTGGAGGAAGGGCTCAGAGCTGGAGCTGAGCCAGGAGACTGGGCCGTGGAGGTAGGCCCAGCACTCAGGAGAGGAGTCCCAGGTGAAATTGGAGACGAGCTAAGAGCTCGAGAGTTGCCTGCCGAGGCTGACCGGGGCAGCTGAGAACTGATGTGGTGGAATGAAGATTCCAGGATGTGGGTGCTTGATAAGCTACACTGCAGCAGCCTATGAACTGAGGTGGGACACCGAGAGGGAGAATTTACCAGCAGCAGAAGAGCAAGGACTCAAAGCTATCTTCTTGGACTTTATGAGGAGGAGAGACTACAACAAACACCTGCTGGAACTTGGTGAGGAGGGAGTGTTCAGGAGCCCAGAACACTCCCACGGCAGACTGTGTTACATATCAGCCTTAAAGGCTGCTCCTGGAGTAAAGTTAAAGGAGGGGCTTGAAAGGACTGACTGATAGCAATGTAATATGTATATATATATATATATATATATATATATATATAGTTGCCTTTAGTTTGTATAGTATTTATTTGTGTAAATAAATGTATGTACTTCCCCCTTCCCCTACAGAAGCCTCTGGCCTGAAAGTTTCTCTCCAATGTTAGGATAAATTTTTGAGAAGGGGTGGGGGGAAGCCTAAAAATTAGATTTTAGATTTCTAATGTGGCTCAAACTGCCACACATTCATAACACTGGGATTTATTGTATATTTATAGTGCTTTCTGGTAAACAGAGGGTGAACAAAAGTCATCTCATCCTCATTCAACATAGGCAGAGTAGAGGAACAGAGCTGTCCACTGCTAAAGAATTGTAGATATCAAGCAATTTAGTTTGTGTAGTGAGGATCCAGAAAGGGGCTCAAAAACAGAATACTGTCCATGCCTCATTATACTGCTTGGACATTTTCCAGGAGCAGTTTAAACTTTGGTTATTCTGAGTCATAGCAGGATGTAGAGGTTTCATAGAGGATTCAAAAATCACTCTATCAGCTTTGGTAAGCATTAGTGTTATTGCACTTCCAAGGTGCTAAATTAATATCTGCAGGGTGACAGAGATATTGCAGAGGTTTCTGCTGAAGCTGGAAGTCGGCCTAATGCAAATCCCTAAAGAGGTGAAATAAAAAATTGGTATACTTTGGGAAGAAATTAGATATCTGGTTTTGTGAACTGCCCAGCAGAAGACTGGGAAGTGTGTAGTGTGCCCAGACTCCCAATCTCAGGGGTGGAAAGGACAGAATTCTGCTGAGGGATGGAGATTTCTCATTGCATTTAAAAAGAAAGAAAGGTGAGGGTCAGCACTGGGGTAAGGGAGGGCTTGGGAGAGAAGGCTGTGATTTGCACAACCCCAAAGCCCGAGCCCCAGCTCCCATGCAGGTTTTCACTGTGATCTAAAGAAAGTGAGCTGACTCAGGAACCCCTCTTCCAAATAGATGTAAGACATGACTTATTAGTGGAAAATGAACTCTTCATAGTTAACCAATGCCTTTGGGACCACTGAGCCCTCAGAGATACAGCTCCCCCTGAGATAGCTTTCCAGCTGAATACCAGAGGAAGATACCATTTCATAGTGCAGAGCATGGTATGGGAATATATTTATACCACTGTGCGTGGAGCTTTACAGTAAAAACTGCTGCCATGACAAATGAGGCTCATGACCTTCCTCTCACCACATGTTGTCCTGGAAACTTCATTAGGACACCTTAAAACTCAGAAACTACATTTACATGTCTCTTCCTATACAGTAAGGCATTCCTTTTTATTAGCATCTGTAAAAGATCTTTTGCTGAGGGCTGTCAACAGCAATAATATTAAATTATTGATACACTGCTGATACTTTTTATATCTGAAAACAAAGATGATGGTTTTACTGAGATTAGAATAATTTTGAACAAATCTTGTATCTTTTTGCTCCTCTGTAGCAGCAGAGCCTCAGCTGACAGAAATGACCTCAGGTCTATCTAGACACTGTGTTGCATTTGGATGAGCTGCAACAATTTAAACTACCCCGGGGTATGGCTCATAATTGAACAAGTGTCCTTCTGCAGGAAAGAGTTAATATTATACATAGAGTCAGAAAAATAAAGGTTCATTTATTTTATTTATTGTTGTATCATTTTTAAAGCAAGATCAAGAAAATAGTTCACCTCAGCACTAACATGTCCAAATCTCTCTATGCAATTCTCCTCTAGGTAATTCCCCTGATGTACACTAGCTCATAAATAACATGGAGGGAGACCTAAAGTCTCTCTCATTTGATGTTGTAGCTTTACATCCACAAATGCTAGCAGCTACAAATCCCATCAATACCTTAAACTTAAATGAACTCACTCGGGTGAAACTCTGAGCTTTGTCACTGTATAAACTCTTTAAAACGTTCCAGTAAAAAGAAGGAAAGTAAAAATTCATGATGTATGGACTTTATTCACAAATTTATTTCACTAGATTTACTTTCATTAGGACTCAAAAAATCAGTATTTGCTCAAGCAATTTTTCAATTCACAGACAATAAAATCCCAGTTAATCTCTCCTTTGCTGTTGCACATTTGTGTCCTAACCATTTTTTTGTTGTTGTTTTCATTAGCTTCAGAGTGTTTCTTGAAAATAAAATAAAAGCAGAGGTTTTAATTCCATTTTTTTAAATATAATGCAAATTTCATGGAAAAACATAGGCTGAGAAATGTGTGAACCAGTTCAAAAGTGTAATGAAACTACCCCAAGAATAATCAATGCAAAACCAAAGGGGACATTTAACTATAAACATTGTGGTTTACAAGCAAATTAATTGGTCAATTGTGTCTAGATGGCAAAGTCATAATTTGTTTAGTTTATTCTACTATGAATTCATGCTCTTATTAGCTTTTCATATTACTCTATATACACTTTCTAAAGAAATTTAACTCTGTATAAAGGAAGAGAAAAAAAGAAATCTGGTACAGATCATAGACCTTTCTCTTGCAGATTTTAGAAATTCCTTAAGAGGAGATGGGTGTTAAATGAGGCAGGTATCCCTTCTTAACCTTAAGAGGTTAGATAGGGCTGAAAAAATAGAAAATCTTTTCATAAAGAAAGCGATAGCCACCACCTTCCTCCGAGAGCTTGGATGGACTTTCATGTATGATAAACACACACAAAAAAAGAAAACCTACAAATGTTATAATAAAGAAAGTTTTGATATCCTGATGTTTCTCAGGAGGAATAATCAGGAACAAAGAGGCCCAAAAGCATCCCATTGTTATTATATGTGTTATTAATATCTGATCCATACACTCACCTTTAGTCTGTCACCGGAAGTATCAATATCCCTACAGGGAGAGAAACAGAGGAAATGGCCTTAAGCTGAGACAGGGGAGATTCAAGTTAGAATTTTTTTTTTTTACTGTTAAGGTGAAAAAGTCATTGGAACAGGTTGCCCAGGGATGCAGGGGTGTCACCATCCCTGGAGGTGTTTAAGAGACATCTGGATCTGGCACTGGGTGACGTGGCAGTACTGGGTGGATGGTTGGACTGGGTGATCTTGTAGACCTCTTCCAATCTTGAAAAATATATGATTTTGTGATATATTCAGTATATATTCTCACAGATTTGAAACACCTTTTTGTTATACTGTATTTGTAGATGGTTTAGGTACTTTAGGTGAAATTGAACATTTATTCTCCAAGCTCTGACATTTTCTGCTTGAAAAAACTAGCAATTGTTTTCAGTCTTCTTAATGTAGATATTAGTAGTAATATAGCAATGTAGTCTTACTACTATTAAACAGCATCATCCAACAGTCAGCAAAAAGAGCCCATCGTCGGCTGAAGAATGGCTTGCAATATAAGCTGCAGATGGGCTTATTTTAGGCATACCTATGCTGCTTGGCTGCCTCTCAAGAATAGTTACACAACAGATTTGTGATCGACATCCATGTGCCATCCTGGTGCCAAGGAAGAGACGCCTAACATCTGTGAGTCCATGGCTGGGAAGTTAGAGCTACTGTCTTTTTGGTTCTGTTTTCAGATTCATTGTTAATTCATCCTTCTTCAAGTTGTTGTTTTTTTTTTGCAGCTGTGAAATGAGAATCAGTGACAATAATCACAAAGACATTCACTGAGTATACAGGTATATTCATTCCGTGTTTAAACTAGGAGAAACAGACAGCCCAGGTTTTGAGTTGGCCAAGTGTGATCTGTCAGACATTTGAGAAGAAGGTATTTGGATATCAAGCTGCATGCCATGAGCTGAATCTGAAAATACACTGCAGTGAGTTTGAAAATGCAAAATTAGTATAGTTATTTAATTGAAGATGTTCTACATGTTTAGTCACTTCTGTTCAAGAAGAATATCACACTTTGTACCTATTTAACTAAATCTCTTAAATTAAGCAGGAGAAAGGTACACTTGAACTCAAATAATAATGTGCATCCGTAGAACTGATCCAGATGCAGACAGACCTTTATGATCTCTGCAGCAAAAGGATTCATGATTTGTGTTACTGCCCGTTCCAAACTTCTAGCCATAAAACTTCTTTACTATCCTCACCTACTAGCTTTTCTGTTTATTCACACTCAGGACTATAGTAATACTTTTGCCCCATTTTGTGCTTTGCTGGTTTTGGCTGGCGTAGAGTTAATTTTCTTCCCAGTGGCTGGCATGGGACTGTGTTTGGATTTGTGTTGAACACAGTGACGGCAATATAGAGATGGGGTTTTTTGTTGCTGACCAGCGCTAGCACAATGTCAAGATCTTTTCTGCTTTTCATGCTGCCACGCTGGTGAGGAGTCAGGGATGAATGAGAAGTTGGGAGGAGACACAGCCAGGGCAGGTAACCTGAACTGACCAAGGAGGTATTCCAAACAATAGGGTGTCATGCTCAGTATATTAAGTGGGGGGAAAAGAGAGGAAGGAGTGATGATGTTTGTCTTCCCAAGCCACCATTACGCATGATGGGGCCCTGCTCTCCTGGAGATGGCTGAACACCTGCTTGCCCATGGGAAGGAGTGAATTAATTCCTTGTTTTGCTTTGCTTGCATGTGCAGCTTTTGATTTCCCTACAAGTTTTCTACCTTCCTTCTGATAGTCTCCTCAGTCCTGCTGAGGGGAAAGTGAGCAAATGTGTGAGGGTTAAACTGGGTGGGGTTAAATCATGACACACGTATGTCTTGGTTACTTAGGAATATAAGATGCCATAGGGAATGAAAGGAAAACATGTAAATTAGCTTGGGAGAAGGTGTTTGGTGTCAGGGCAAGGGCAGCTGGACCTTATCATGTTGTTTCATGGAATTAGCTAAGGGCAGCACCTGCCTGGCTTGCCCTGAATTATACTGGAAAATCCTAATTTCCCATGAGCAAAAGACAGAAGTAAAATACTATAGCCAAAGCTAGATGATGTTTTTATTTTTTTATATCAACATAAAATACAGTTCTGTATTATTCTTTGATTGAATTTTCTTGACATCTTGAAAAATTGAAGTGAAAAATTAGTACATTACGGCTTTTTTGCTTGTTTGGGGTTTTTTGGGTTTTGGGTTTTTGGGGTATTTTTGGGGTGAGTACTTTTGTGGAAAAAGAAGTTTCTAAAATGCTTGCACTTTTTTAAATGTAAGCCACATTTTTTATAGAAAAAATACTCTGAAATATGTTTTTCTCATCTGTCTAGGACTGTAGAGGAGTTATTAATGCCCAGGAACAGAGAAAAGTGGAGAAAAAATTTCTAACACAGGTAAAATCAATACATATGCAAACTCTATTTTAGCCTTGATTTTCATAGATCATCTTTTTTCTAACTTGTATCCCAACAACCTTACAATATTTACAGATACAGTCATCTTTCCATAATTTAAGTCATGAGCAACTGTTTAGTTATTGCTAAAAACTCCTCTCAAGACTCTAGCACGTATGAAAATATGTAAATGTGAGCTGACCACCAGTGAGTCATGAGAGTTTTTTTAGAAGAACTTGTGCTCCCTACATAAATGTAAGTAGACACTTAGACCACAGCTCTTTCCTGTTTATTTCTCTTTTTCAAATTTTTCAGATTCTCTTTCAAATTTCCGGTAATCTCTTCGATTTTTTTTTTGAGGACATCTCAAAATACAGGTGTTTAAAGATGCCTCAGTTGTCTTTCTTCAAAATATTTTTTCTATATTTGGAAAAGGTTTTATAGTCAGCATGCCAGTTTACTACAAAAAGGAAATGGATGTAATCTCTGGCACAAAAACTGAAGGATGTTTTCTTTACTAATCACATCTGGTACCTCAGCAGAGAAAATTCTTGCTAGTAGATTATAGAATCTTAAAAAAGCCAAGGTAGAAGATTTGCCTGTTGTGTATTGCCTATTTTCAATGCACAGTACAGCATGTATATGTACCAGAAAGACAGAAGCATCCCATGCCTTTCCTGAAAAAACGGAAGATGAGAAGTTAGTGTCAGACACAGCACACAAAGGTAAAATCTGGGGAAAAAAAAAAAAAAAGAACAAATTTGCACACACCAACACGTGGTTTTCCATAGAAAGCTGTAATACTTGTAAAGAAATTAACTGGTTTATATTCTGAATGTTTTAAATTACAGTTAGGCTAGGCTGTCTCTCTCCATCGAATCTGGTAGAAAAAATTTGCCTCTTTAAAGTGATTCTTATTGAAACTGTTGCAGAGAGACTTCTTCCATTAATGCACTTTCTCTGGTTAAAAAAAAAAAAAAAGGAGAGGAAAACACCAGAGAAAACATTTTAAAAACACTGCTCTCAAAATTGGAATATGGACATTTATTCTTTTGAAATGCATCACAAGAGACTCAAAAGAGTGAAATGTGAACCTTTATGTTTCTTAATGGCAAGGATGACATTTTTAGTCTTCAGGTAAAGCCTGCCTTACTCAAGAAAGACATATTTAACAAAGAAAGCTATTTGCCATTGTTACACCTGTCACCCTTCATCTGCAATGAATCCCATCTCAGGACTCATAAAATTCATTTTAAGTGCATACCACAGTGAGAGAAGGGTATCAGCTGTTTATTCAAGCAGAGACCTGGAATTAATTATTCCAGCAAATATCAGCATTTTCCAAAAAAGGAATTCATTCGAGTACTACAGAGATAGAGACCCATGGACATTGCATGTACATTATCAAACTACTACAGTGTCTTTCATTAACAAGAGTCCGGAATTTGTTTGGGTTTCTTTTTTCTTGACACAGCCAGGTTAAGGCATAACTCACAGTCTTTATTTAAATCCAGAGCTTTTTAATTTCATAACTAGTGCCACAGTTCACACAGTGTCTAGTTATGTGCTTGTTTTTACATATCTGTATCTAACTAATTAGCTTTGCAGTGCCAAAATCATCAGTGAAGCCTTGGATTCTGAGTTCTTTAATGGTGGTAGACTGCAGCAGAAAGGTAAGGTCATGTTTGTTTTTTTTTTACTTTTGGTTAGAATGTTCAGGCGCCATCCATCCATCTTTGGGGAGTAGAAGCTATTGAAGCAAAAAGATGTGATAAAAGAAGGGCCCATTAGATTGTAAATCACTGGAACTTCCTTTCTATGGAAGATCAGGACATAGTTACCTGATAATTAACATGTGAAGTTTATTTGTCATTGCAGCTTAACTCAGATCCAGCTGTAGCCAATAAAATGACAGGGGGGTTGGATTTAGATGATCTTTAAAGTCCCTTCCAACCCAAACTGTTCTCTGATTCTATGAAACAGGAGTCAAACACTGTCCACAAAATTTTGGCTTTTTCTTGCAAAGAGAGTCACACATGACACCTGCTGGAATTTAAGGATTTACGTACTTATGCAATCCTTCCACTGCACACAGGTCTCAGCATATCACAGAGAGATTTTATTCCTGGTAACAATATTACAATATGATGAACACTGACTTATTCTCCAGAAATTATTCTAAAAAGAACAGTGTTGTTACATTTGTTTGCTTACACTGAAAAAAGAACATTGCTCTCCAACTACCAATGGCTTTGAAAAGAAAAAAGAAAAAAAAAGGAAAACAGAACACACAAAAAAAAAAAAAAACCCACAGTAAAAAACCCAATCCCCAAACTTCAACATCACTCTGAATAGTCCAAAGATGAATTTTGAAAAAGAAAGCTTAAAACCGCAATGGTGCTATGGAATTAGTTTCCTAAAGATTTATTTCAATGCCTCACCTCCCTCAAAAGTACATAGTGACAGGAAGAGAGGAAACATTCTTCATAAAAGCTTTGAGAAAGCAAAGTACTGGAGATATTTTGCATCTAAAATCAATTCATAACAGTTTAATTTCAGTACTCATAGTTAAAGTTTATGAAAGTGAGTTATTTTATCTTTCCTTCTTTAGATAATTCAGAAACCTGCAGTTGTATAAATAAACCTCTGCAACATATTAGTAATTATAGGTATTTGTTGGTTGGTGATGTTTTTCTAAATAATGCTCTTGTAGAACTTAATTAAATCTCTTGGCTATAGCATTGTAAGATTTAAGATTATACAAAGTGAAGCATGTCTTACATCTATGTTTATGTTATTAATTTTATGTTATTTTTGAAAAATTACAGTAAATGTAAGCTTAGAAATTGCTTAAAATGTGAATAGCTCTATTACTTTCAGCAGGATTACTCAAGTACTTCAGATTAAGCATGTCATTTTGTGTTTTGTGAAAACCAAGCATAAATTGCAGGTGATTATTCTCTTAAAGCAGTGATCCTCATACTCTCACTCGCTCAGGCAGGCTCAAGTATCTTCAGCTACATTTACCCTGAAATAAGTTATGCTTGTCCAAAGCTGCATTTTTGTTAAACTACAGGCGTGTTTTCTTTTTTGATTTCAGATGTGCAAGTTTTTGATGTCATCAGTGCAAGTTTAAAGAAGTTATTTCTGGCAACTCTTTGGAGCAAACTGCCCAAGAACTCCCTGCTTCTGCCACTAAGATAAGCTTTATCTGGCCTTTTAAATTCAACATGATGTAACTCCCTTGGGTCAGACTGAAAAACTGATCATAGCAAAATAAAAAACTCTACCTACATATATTGATAGGTAGAGGTAAATAACTGCCCACACCAACAAAGGACTTGGCACTTCTCAAAGGAGAATCCCAGTAATGGCTCCCAGAGAGGAGCCAACCAAAGGAAAGATATCAGAAACGCTCCAGAGCAAGCTGTCTGGCAGGCACAGCCACAGTCCTACAGAAGATGTGTATCTTACTCTGGTCTAACTCAGAGCTATAACCTCTGAGAACTAAACAGCAACAGACATGCTCACTGTGCTGCACATCCCCGCTGTCCACAATGCCTTCCTCCAAGCTGGAGTGGGTCAATTGTTTTTGCACTGACTTAATGGCTAAACATCAGTAGACAGAGACGTGATAATAGGGGTCAGCCTGATCTGTGGCATCAAACAACCAGAACAGACAGAAAGATTCCCTCTGTTCTTGTCAAGGTGAGACTTTGCCTGCCATGGATGAGCAGCCTGCCCTCACTAATTATTTGAATCTCCAAAGCACCAGGTCATTAGTAATGCAAGCACTTCCACAGCAGCATTAAAGATAGTGAAAAGCAGGTTTTACAGTAAACAATGGAGTTAAACACAGCCTTGAAAGCAAACATAAGCTCGCTTTCAGCAGCCTAAATCTTGCCCACTGGATAGCTTTTTATACCTATTAAAAATTTATGTGAAATGGTCTTTCCGATTTGGGAATACTCTGCGCTCATTTACACAAATGTCAATGACTGCACAATATTTCAGGCAGTATAAGAATGTGCTCAAAATGTTTCACATTCATATCAGGACAGCTGGGCAAAACCTCTGACCATTTCACAATTTCTGGAAAATTTCACACCGCAAATATAAAAGAATTTGGCTTCCAAAACAGTGAAGTTGGCTCACAATGTTGTGAAGTAACATCAGGGAAACAAGAAAAGATTATGTCCAAGACTTTGACACAGAAGAACATTTTTTGTTAATTAAATTTTAAATTAAAAAATAAATAAATAAATTTCAAAAATTAAATTCATTTTAGTTAATAAAACAATGTAGCTCTAGATTACATAATTTATTGGATTGAAACATTCTCCAATTGGGGTAAGAATAGAGTGATACTTATAAAGTTGAGTAGTTTAACCATTGACAATTTTAAGAGTGTGTATGTTGGATAATGAGAGCCTTAATGGTACTGCTAATATGAAAGTGACATAAATGATCTGTCATTTAAACCATGCTATTACTACCAAGGGCACTGGGGGATGCTTAACCAAGTACACAATACCAGTTAGGGTATTTCAGTTCTTTTTCTAAGGCACTACCTTAGACATCAGCCAAAAATTTTGTTCTGTTGGATCAAATAAGAATGAAACACTAAAGAGGAAACAGTACCACCAGGAAGAACCTGAATGTTATTTCTGGTATTTGAGTAAATACAAACAGTAAAGGGTGTCCACAACTCTAAATAAGAACAGCCATCTTGCTGAGATTTAAGGACACACTAAAGTGCTTTAATAAAATAAGAACATTTTGACAATGCAGAGTATGGAGCTGCAAATAACCATTTCTAAAATGTCATATCTGGTCCAGAATCAAATAGATATAATCTCTGATCCAGTAAGGTAATTAAACTAGCACTTAAAATCAAGATAAAGTCTAAGTACTTTGCTGAGCTGTCGCTGGCAAGAAGAATATAAAAATTAAAGTCACTATTTTAACATTGTCATAGTGATATTGCGATCTCAACCACCAAAATCTAAAAGGTCACATCAAACAGGTATATCATGTAATTTCTGTACAGTTCAAAGTCTTGAAATGAAAAGTTGGTCTTCTGAACTCTTGGTGTCCATCTCATTGGCCTGTCATTGTTCATCTGTCAAGGAAACTGAAAGATTCAATAGGACTGCTGAAAATAAGTAAATAAATAATGAAATTGACTCAAAAATAATAGAAAAAACTATCTATTTTCATTCATTAACATGTGATAACTTCCTTAACATTTCAGAGCTGAACTGTGATTGATCAGATATATTTTAGGATACAAGTTGAAAAAAATTATGCAAGCACCATTAAAATAAAGCTGAAAGAACAAGCAATAAAACCACTTTTATTTATTTATTATTATTATTATTTCAAGGCTACAGTTCTTTGTTTCAATACTATAGTCATTACTGATGAGTCACATACGCATATTTACAGTTCTACTGACTTCTGTGCTCAAAACTGTGATCTCATACTGAAATTTGAACAAGTGTGAATTTATACAATCACTGACACTTTTACAGCCCACTTTTGCAGTAGCAAATATTAGGCAGACATGTAGTTGTGCATTTGAACCTAGCCATTTCCCATCTCCCTCCTACATATTTCAATGTGCTGCATCTGAAGGGAAGAAGGCACTCTTTCACATACTCAATTTCTCATACATTTCAGCTGGTGGAGAAGAGACCCAGGAAAGAGCTCTAGGTAAAATGAAATGTAGTTTACAGTATAAAGAATTGCCCTGGTGTAGTTACCTTTACACAGAGATGGTCTAAAGTTCTACCATGTACCCTACTGGGCCCATTCTCCCTTTCCCAGTAGGAACACAGGATCTTTTCAGCGAGAGCCACTCTACAGCCCATGGAGAACTGGGTGAGTGAGAGGGACACTAAAAGAGACAGTGTGTGAGTTATCAAAATTATATATATTAAAAAACAGTCTTTGATTTTTTTCCCGCAAAATATATTATAAATTATTTTGTGTTATGTTTGGGGCTTTCATCCTAAATGCAGCTCTTTGGATCTTGGTGCAGAAGCATGATCAAGTACCTACCTTCAAGCACTTTTTCCAAACTTTTTTTTCAAAAACTTTTTCAAACTCGGTAAACACTCCCGCTCAGCAACTGGAAGACAAGAGCAATACAGCCCCACAACGGGAAGAAACAGAGAGATTCAAGGTAAATTCTCACGAGAGAGATTCAAATTAAACTCTGGACTTGAAACATCATGGCTGGAATCATCTATATCATGCTGAACTGCTCTATCTTCCATGTCCAGATATATCAACAGTGCTGCAAAAAATTCAAGGCCAGGTTGTAACAGTGTTGAACATCTATGGAGATGATGAAGGTAGAGAAGGAATTACATTGACACCTCCTCAGTCCATCTGGAGGAATGAAAAGGGAAAAAGAAAGTGCACAATGTATTTTGGTAGCCATTATTCCACTAATCCTATCCACAGGTGGAGCACTGTTTAAAGTAAGCTATTAAAACCCAGATGGAGGACTGTTCCAAAAGGAACCCTCATACGCCTTCCAAGATTAAATACTGGTTCACAGTCTGTTTCAAGTAGTAAAATTCTGTTTCAAACTCCTTTGTTAACAGCTTTCTACACAAAAACCCCACCAGACTCTAAGAAAAGCTGTAGAAAATTTTCGACATGAATAATGATCGGAAAAGTAAATTTTAAAATGCCCTTAGTAAAAGCAAGGGATGGAGATGGAACAGAACAGAGCTTCTCTGCTAAATCGGAGCTGGGCTTCTAATGGATATTTTTCAGTATGTACTATCACTCCATCTGAAAAAAAAAAAATAAACCCGCAACAAAATTCATATACTGATTAAATCATTTTAGGCAGATGGAAAGGACCAGTCAGGGAACAGAAGGATGAAAAAGTTTGTTTATCTGCTTACCTCTTTGAAAGACGAAATTCTTAGACAACTCATAGATCTTTAGGGAGTGAGCAGAAGTTTAAACATATGTTGACTCAAAGACGGTAACTTAATTAATTAAACTCATGCTACATAAATAATATATTTAAATTAAACTAACAAGATGATAATGTCCTTACACATATAGTACTCCCTTTGGCTTCATGAACACTCAAGACACATTATTTTGGGCTCAAAGCCACCTTGAAAGATTGCTTTTTCAGGAGCTGCTTAGAATATGAGAACACTTTGATAGAACAGAACCACTACAGGTGAATTAAAAACATCTTTCTAGTAGCCCTCTGTAAACTTTACATGGAATGAAGAGTTATACCATAAGTGCATGTTTTTCCCATTACTCCTGCATTTTGAGATTTTTTTTTCTCAGAAAAATATTTCCAAGCTACCAAAATATTTAATTAAATATACATTTAAGACAAGACTGTCTCAGGGATTTTATTTTAGCTACTACACCAGTAGCAGTGATGTTAAAAAAAATCTGCATTCAAGCAATTACAGTTGATTTATAGATACAGAGAAAATATATTTGAAAGGATTTCATAATGTATATTAGAAAACAGCCTGAATGAATTAAAATCATAATATTTCCCATAATTTCTTTGTCCAGACTATTCAGATTTTTGCCTACAGAGCAAAAGGAAAAAAGAATAATTACAATGAAATTAAGTGGAAAAAATTAAAGGCCAAAATCTTCGCTTGTCCATATCAACTGCCATTTAGTAATGATTAAAATGTACACAGAGATTTTAAAACATGCTTTTCAAAATAGGAAAAAACTACTCTAAATTGTTGAAAAACTCCATGTGATTCTATATAAGTGTCCTAGTTAGGACAGCTGAGACCAGTTCATCATGGTATGGGTGTAACCCAAAACTGTGTATTCTATAGCCTTCCATGCCATTTCCCAGAAATTGTTAGCAATAGAGGCCTGCGAGATACGAAGACATTCCTGTCCTCATACCCTTTTATGGAATTCCCCACTGTGAGGGAAGGACTGAGCATTCTTGCCTGAACTGGAGAATATATAAACTTGGAGATTTGGAACCTTTTTACCACTCATGGGATCCAGAGGAAGACTGCAGCTCACCTCTCTCAACCAGACTGCAGCTCACCACCCTCGACTGGACTGCAATCACCACTTTTGACCAGACTGCAACAACTCTCCCACCAGCAGGTTTTTTCCCCCCTCTCCCTTTACTTCGGACTCAGGTGGGGGGCCCAAGAAACACCACTTTGTTCATGCCCCAGGGTCCTGGGTTATACATTTGGGTTTGTGGGTTAAAACCAAATGGCTTGTCTATATAATCGTACTTATTGTATTATTTTATTAAATTGTTATTCTGACTTATAATCTCTCTTTTGAGTTGAATTCATTTCCCCTGTCGGTTAACTTTTAAACCAGCACAATAAGGAAGGGTGATTTTGATGTGTGAAACATGACCAAGAGATCAGTATAGGCACTGTATAAATTTTAGCTATTAGAGCTACACAACTACATGTTTTCCATCAAGTTCAGTAAATGATAAAATCTTTTCAATGGCAGAATAATCTAGCAAGGGCTGTGTGAATCTGGAATTTAATTTGCTTAACATAAGAGCTAGTCAGCATTTGATTGATTCAAGATGTGGAAAGGTAGCAGAGCTCAAAAAACCGTACATGATGTTCTTGATTAAACAAGACAGGAATCAAAGGGTTGATTAATATGAAGTCATACCACCAAGACCAGTTCCAAGCCATCAGCACTGCAATACTCAGGGAAAGGACATAAATTCTTATACTCCAAAGACATTGAGTTTTTTATCTTGGCACCACTGAGAAGGAATTCAATTTCTGTTATATTCCACATTCTGAAGTATACTTCCACATGAAGAAAAAGGAGATGTATAGCTCTTAGAGTACAGATAATTTCCTCATCTGGTAATAGCAATATTTCCATAAGGAGATATGTTCCCCATAAATGAGCACCTACCTGCTATTTTCTCTTTGTTACAATGCTGCGTATAAATGTCACAATAAAATATTCTTACTGCATTTTTCATGGATTTTAGGATTATTATAAACTTTACTTTGTTCTCAGGGATCATTCTGCCCTTGTAAAATTGCAGGATTTACAAATATGGATAGAAAAATGTCAGACGAAATTCATGCAAAGTTCTTCTAAATGTTATTTTTAGGAGAATAATATTTGCAATTACCTTTTCTGCCTCTGCAGAAAGAGTAATGTGGGGTAAAGGGTAAATCTCGCCAAATCTAGACAAGTTCTCCAAGTACTCTCAAAGAACTCAATGTCTGATAAAAAAGCATTCACACAAATGCTTTATCATGGTGGTATACAAACTTTCTTGTTTTAGAGAAAGGCTCAGAGGTGACAAGGCTTACCAGTCAGTCAGAACACCAGAGAACTGTTCAGGCCAGCACGGCGTGACCATCAACACCATGAGCAGAACATACATTGATAAGTTTTCAAGAGTCAGAATTCACATATTCCTAGAATGGAGTAAGTGATTTTAGAAACTAGTTGTATTAATGAAAAATCACATTTAGTAGGACAGAAATGTGTAGTCACAGAATCATAGGATGATTTGGCTTGAAAGAGACCCCAAAGATCATCTTGTTGAAACTCCCCTGCCATGGGCAGGGACACCTCACATTAGGTCAGATTGCCCAAAGCCTCATCAAATCTGTTTTCAGGAACTGTCATGGTTTGAGATAGTCCCAAAATCCAATTCCCTAGCTCCATCCCCCCTCCCACATCTCAACCTAATGTGAGATGGGTTTTTCCAGACAAAACACACCAGACTCAAAGTGGGGGAAAGGGAATATATTACAATGACTGTACAAATAAATACCATATCACATTATACACATGATCACAACTATCTCTACCATGACATATAGTATTTACAATGGACCAGATCTCTTCTCCCCTCCAAATAAAAGTCCAGGAGGGAAAGAAGGACAGATCCCTTCCAATCCTTAAGCAGCAGCATCTTCTGAGGCAGCAGTCTGTCTGTCTTCTCCACATGCAGCAGCTGATTGCTGGCTTTCTGCCAGCACTCACGAGGGAGGTATCCAGACTCTCCCTCGGCCCCCTTGACACAGGCAAAGGGGTCTTCCGTGGGCTTCGTAACCCCAGACAAGGTTGTATCACCACGTCATATCACGAAGACACAGGGGAGTCTTCGTGATGGTCTGGTATCTCTTGCAGGGTCTCTGTGCCCTGTCTCTCAGGCTGCCACCGTGGCAGCAGTGCGAGGGGGGAGCCAAGGTCAACTCCCCCCGCATTCCATCTGGCTGTCCTGGTCCAGCTCCGGGACGTCTTTTGAGCTTCTCAGCTCCTCTCTCTCTCTCCGGTGCTGCATGTCTAAAACTCTTCTCCTAAATAGGAGTCCATGTCCCTCTTCTCCAAGAGGGTCTCCAAGGGAGTTTTGGGGGATCTGGTACAGTCTTACCTCAAACTCTGTCTCTCAGGCTGATCTCTTTCCTCGGCTCTCCTTCCAGGAGTCCTTTCTCTGGTGCTGCATGTCTTTGCTTCTGCTGCTCCTCCAGTTCAGGTCCTTATCTCTGGCTCTCTGCCACCGTTTCTCTGGTCAGTCCCGGTTGCTGCTCTGTGCCCATGGAGAAAACATCTCCCGGCATAACTACAGGCACCTAGCCCAGCTTTATGCTGTTCCAGGTCCCCGCAGCCTCCCAGCCAGGGCTGGGAGGCCCCAGAGGGCCCAAGGGGCTTAGAGCCCCTTCCTCGTGGCTCTACAACATGGCCACCTCTCCTCAACAACCAAACTACCACTCATCTCTTCCGTTCTGGTTGTGGAATGTTTACATTTCTGCAGGAGCGCCCATTGGGCTAAACTTCAAAACTTCCAGAGGTTTCCACCCCTTGTGGTCTACCACTTCTCTTAGCCTCTGGGGGAAAACAAGGTCCAAACCACGACAAGGAACAAAATTAGCAAGCTCTTCAGGAAAGAAAAAGAGTTGTAAGTAATTAGTGTCATAATTTAATTTTATACATAAGTGAAGTTTGGGATTAAATCTTTCATGATATCTTTTATGTAACAGGCTTGTGGTCAAATGGTATACCAAATATTTCCAGACATAGATAAGTAACATATCACTTGCAGAGTTTTGCCTTGAACTGTCTATTTAATTGTTAATCTCTCTAGTCAATCACACCAGAAGGTAAAGTCCTAGGACAAGTTTTTAGCATCTTGAATAGGTACTGCAAGACAACACATGAAAAAAACACCTCATGGATTCGTTTTCTTATCATGGTTTAAAACAGCATTAGGATTTATTGCCTGAGGAACATAGCATAAAAAATAACAGAAGAACAGAGCTGACAAAGTAGTAATAAAATCTAAGAAGAAATCTCTCATGATTTTGCCTGTATCATTTTTCCACAGTAGCTCAGCAATCTAAAGTTACTACAAAAGCCTTCTTCAGTCCACTGGGACTGACAAGGGGCAAAAATATCACTGTCCTTCATTGATGCTTTGTACTGTTTATTCAATGTGTATACAAAGTGTTGATTTGTGGGCAGAAAAACCCCAATAGACTGAAATCATGGTACACTTGCACTTGGGCCTTCTGTGTCAAGGCATCCACTAGACATGATGCCAGGGGAGTTCAGATGAGATTGTCCTGCCTGTGCTACGTGGGATGAGTGGACGGAAGCCCCTGGGTTATTGAGTGATTTTCCAGAAGTGAAGCAATGTTTTAAAACAAGCTTATCTCCAACTCCAAAAGTAAGAGTATGACAATCCATGTACGTTACATGGAATTCACGCCAAAACATCAGGATTTGAATAAATAATTCAGTTTGAATCAAGTAACACAACATCATCTGCAGTCCATGCTCACATACTCAGAAACCTCTAAGTCTCACTACTAAGACTCCTCACCTCTTCTTCTCCCTACTTTTTTTTCTTAGTCCTGAGAGGCTCTGAATTTAGTTGTGGCTTCTGAAACACAAGCCTTCTATAAAGAGATCTCGGGAAATAATATAAAAATTATTTGAATTTTAAGCATAAAAAAAAGGCTTAAATGTCTTTGTTAGCATAGATTTGTTCCAAGATAACCAGTCCACCTAATTTACATCTCGATATGTTTTGAAGAACATGAAACCTATCAATTAATATGCAGTCACTGACAATTCTTTCTCTTTTTTTTTTTTTCCTGGGTTTAACCATGTTACTTCACAAGGTTTGTATGCAGCTGTTCTCTAGTTTCTTTGAGGTATCCCATGAGCAAACCCTGATAAAAAATCTTGTTTTTTTTTATTTTAGGATATTATGCCAATTTCAATAACAACTTTTCTGCTTCTGGAAAAAAAAATCTGTAGCTTTAGGAAATAAAAAATTTTGTTTTGCGCACACAAATTTTTTAATTTTGGTACGTACACCTTCCGTTTTGCAACCTTTTTTTTAAAGGACTATTTCAAAGATAGGCCTGTTTCAAATTTAAAAATGAATTTAATATTATCGTTTTTAAAAAAGAAAGACAAGGAAAGAAAATAAGAATGTGTTTTAGTTCAGTAGACAAACATGTCGTGTGTCAGAGTGTCCCTGAATTATTTTGTAACTGAAACAGCATCATGTGACAATATTTATTTTAATTTTTCTGGTAGCCAGATGTTAGTTAAAATCTTGGTTTATGAATCCACTATTTCTATATATAGGATGAACCATAACAATTTATACACATACATATTAGCTCTCCATTAGTCTTTGCCTCAAACTTATCTCCTGGAACACCAAATCTAACTTCTAAAACACTAAAAAAGGGGGAAAATCAAATACCTGAAAAGTCAGAATAAAAGGAAACAATACCTCAGCTTTACAGTCTCTTCACCCATATTCAAGTTCTCTTTGATCCAGGTTTCCTTTAACCTTCTCTCTCTTGTTGATTTCCCTGAAATCGTAAGCAAAAGGCTTCCTGCCTAACTCACTGTCCCAAGTCCCCTGCCCCATTAGCCCCTCTTTCTCCAGCCTTTTGATCTTCCAGGTCAGCTGCTGCTCTCTCATCCTGCTATTTCATGCATTCCTTCAGTAAATGTTCTGTAATAATTTCTGTGAATTTGCTCTATCTGATTGCCAAAATCCATATTTCTGTTCAAAATACCAAAAGTATTCAAAGTGTTCCAAAGTAAAAAGAGTCAGATTGTTGGTAGGTTTGGTTTTCTATTTTGGGGTTGTCTGGTTAGTTTTTGGGGTTTTGTGGTTTTTTTGGGGGGGGAGGGTGTCTTTTTGTCTGGGTTTGGTTGGTGTTTTGGGGACTTTTGTTAAGATGGCCAAATTATGGACTTTTGACCTAGCTTTGTTCACTACAAATAGTTCTGTGAGGACCAAAACAGATATAGACATTTATTTTGCACTTTTATGTCTCTTAATCAGTCACTGGCTCTGACTGAAGCTTTATCTCTGTTTGAAGATTTTTCCTGTGTTTAAACTGTGTGAAGTCACTGTATTTCTGTTCCTACTGTTGGAGTGCCTGAGTTCTCTCCCCACAGTTTTGTTTCCTATTTTCACATAAAAACTTGCTTGTCTTTGTGATATGCTTATCTCTTTCAAATTGTAATAAAACCAGTCAATGAGTTATTGGACTAGACAAAGAATACTTAGACATTGGAAATTAAACTAAAACCAACCAAACCAGTTGTAGTTTTCAAAACTAGCAATGTCCAGTAAGGCTGCAAGCAATTTTTAATTTTACCCAGGCTTCTTATGCTTATCATAACTTTGACATTTGCTGCAGATCTTTTCAGTGTGAGGAAGAAAAAAAAAAAAGATTTTATCAACTTCTGGAAGTATTTGTGAGGTACTGGCAAGATTGGCAACTTTCAGAGCTCCAGGAATACTACAGGAAAACTATTTTTCTTTTATTGACGTGAGACAAGGCCGTAGAAATCACCAAGGCATATGAATTCTATGATAAACATTCTCACTGGTTAATCAAAGGAAAGATTTGCCATTCTTAGCTTGTATGTAATAAAATCTGGCCATTTCAAGACTGTCCTCTCTTCACCTGAGATTTAGAACTGAGTGTCCCATTCTCTGAACATAATCTGGACTGTGCAAACAATAGAGTTGATACTAGCATTGTTACAGCTGGGGGGGTGACCAAACCCACAGCCTACCAGAGCTATGACATGGAAGGGCACTGAACTCTCCTCCTTTTGTGAGCTCTCTGCAGACCACCAAAAGACAGCCAAATTGGAGAATGGGGGCCAGGAGGAGAAGGGAGGTGGGGTGGGGTGAGTGGGGGAAGAAAAGGAAAGATTTGTCAATATGCTTTCTTTCTGATATGACCCTCTGGCTAGCAGCATACTCTGCTCAGTCCCCAGTGGCCCCAGGGTTGATTCTCTTTCCATTAGAGAGGATGCTTGAATGGTTGAGGTTGAGAACAACCACTGGAGGTTACCTTGTCCAATACTCTCACTCATGCCCTCAAACTTACTGCACAGATAGCTTTTGAATACCTCAAAAGATGGAGATTCCGACACCTCTCTGGGCAACCAGTGCCAGGTGCTCAGCCACACACAAACTTCAGAAGTGTTTCCTGCTGTTCAGAGGAAAGCTCCTGTGTTTCAGTCTGTTCCCATTGTCTCTTGTTCTGTTGCTGGGCACTGCTAGAAGAAGCCTGGCTCTGTTCTCTTCACTTTACCCCTTCAGGTATTTCTGTACACTGGTAAGATGTCTCCTGAGTCTGCTCTTCCCCAGTCCCACCACTTAGATGGGGCAGTCAGCTGATAGTACTTTATTGTGTTGCAACACAGACCTCATAGGGCAAATTAAGATAAAGATTTCATACCAAAAAGAAAATTAATTTGGATGGTTTGAACCAACTGACTAAACTGTAATAACAAAACAAACCCCAAGCAAGCAAACAAACAAAAAAGAACTTGCTAAGCATAAGATCCAAGACAATATCTATGTTTTTCCCTTCATGTTCTGTGTTCACCATCTGTCCTTAATATAGTCTCCAGACTCAGACTTTCCAGACTGTCATGCTGTTTTATAACCCTAATGGAGCAGTTTGGATTCAGGATTCCCTCTCTACAAACCAAAACAGCTGAAGATGCTTTTGATTACCTGGGCAATTAGGAATTAGAATCCAGTGAAGTAGACAGGAATTAGCAGAAAGAAGATTTCATGTGTGTAAGAGTAGGCATCCATATGAATGCATTTCTGCATAAAAAAAACCTTTATCATCTGTGGAGAATCTCATCCAAAAGAAAGATAATGGGGTTTTTCCCTGAGAAGCAAGCAATGCATAAACCAACTCTCGAGTAACTAGCAGTGTCAGTTCTTCTAAGCCTCCCTCTTCAATGCAGTGCACCTGATCTTAAAGACACTTTCAGTGCCATTTGAATACTGCCATACTGACAAAAATGTAAGAGAAAAAAAATGAGTGGTTCACATTCTCCTGCTGGAAGACATTAACAACCCAAGTGTATTAAAATGTAACTACCGGTTGGTCCTTGGAGGAAGAGAAGCACATGGGTGTGTTCTTCTGTGTTCTTCTGTGACTTATGAAGGCAAATAGGGCCCATGGGCCAAAACTGATCTAGAACCAGGCTTGAGAGTTACATGATATGATAAACTGCTTTCACAAGTGGCCTATTTAAACACGGGGAAAAGAATCATTTGGGGGACATATGAAGGGCTTTCCAGAAATTTTTATTTTCTTCCTATTTCTCACAGACTGAAGATCTGCAGTTGCTGCAGTGCAGTGAGTCTGTGCTTTGGCACAGATTCAAGGCTTTTGTCTCTAGCTGCTACTGCTGTGATTAACAAGTGCACTACACTTAACAGCTAAGCATAGGTCCCAGACTCTGAAATATCTTCCAGAATTAGATCCAAGAAAAGCCATCACCTTACATTCTTTGGATTATTTTGTAAGACCTGCTTCATCACTCAAGCTTTCCCAAAGGGCCTGAGTGAAAGCAATAAAGTAGTATTATAAAACAACAGTCTTTCACTAAAAGGAAATCAGGAGTGCAAAAATCATTTTTCTTCAGAAACAAGTTTATAATTTTATCTGGTATAAGAAGGACAATTAATTACAACTTTTGAAATGTTAATGGTGGTGGTTTAATTCTGTGAAATATTAGACAGGGATATGACAAGTGCTTTGGAAATGTTAATAGACTGAGTATACAGTGGGATGATGTACATGCGTGTTTTACACATATATGGAGGTGTTACACTTAAGAGTTCAGAGATGTGATTTATTAACTGAACATATATCCTTTATATTCTTGCCAGTTATCTGCTGTCTAACTTGTGTTTGGTGAAGTTTATTCCAGCATCCAAATCTTTGATAGGCATGATTTTTCTACTGAAAAGGGGAAGTAGGAATCTTGTGAGGTTTTCTTGGTGGTGGTTTTTTGGTTTAGGGGGGTTTTTAATTGTGGGATTTTTTTGTTTGTTTCGTTGGTTGGTTTGGGGGGTTTGGGGTCTTTTGGGTTTTTTGGGTTTTGCTGTTGTTGTTGTTGGGTTCTTTTGCTGGGGAGGAAGTACTCCAGGCACCAGAGCAGAGATTCCCCCACAGCCCATGGTGAACACCATGGTCAGGTGGACTGTGCCCGTGCAGCCCGTGGAGGATGGAACAGGTGAATGCCCAAAGAAAGATGTGACCACGTGGAGATCCTGTGCTGGAGCAGGCTCCTGGCAGGAGTTGTGGCACTATGGAGAGAGAAGCCCACATCAGGGCAGGTTTATTGGAGGAACTTGTGATCCCACAGGGGACCAATGCTGGAATGGTCTGTTCCTAAAGGACTGCACCCAATGCAAGGAAGCTACATTGGAGCCATTCATGAAGAACTGCAGCCCCTGGGAAGGACACACATTGTATAAGTTCATGGAGGACTGTGTCCCATCACAGGGATCCTGTGCTGGAGCAGGAGAAGAGTGTGAGAAGTCCTCCCTGTGATGGAGAGGGAGCAGCAGAGGCAACACATGATGAACTACCACAGCCCCCATTCTTAGTCCCCCTGTGCTGCTGACAGGGAGGAAGTAGAGAAAATGGAGAGTGAAGTTTAGCCCATGAAGAAGGGAGGAGTGGAGGAAAGGGGTTATAAGATTTGGGTTTTCTTCTTGTTATCCTACTCTGATTTGATTGGTAACAAATTCAGTTCATTCCCCCAACTCAAATCTGTTTTGTTTGTGACAGTAACTGGTGAGTGATCTCTCCCTATCTTGACCCACGACCTTTTCATTATATTTTCTCTCCCCTGTCCAGCTGAGAAGAGGAATGACAGAGCAGCTTTGGTGGACACCTGGTCTCCAGCCAGGGTCAACTCACCACAGGGTGCAATTCACTTATTCTGAACAATCCGTGATAAGACCTTCCCATCACACCACTATTTAAGTCATGACAACAGAGTGTGTGAGATCAGACAGCTGGAAAATGGTCTTCCAGTTTAGGAAGCTGACCAATATACTGATAATTGGAGTAGTCAGAAGCAAACAGGAATCTGGTTTTATTATGTCTACAGTTCTAGCAATCCTGAGGCGTAACCATATGTAGCTAAGAAGCTAAAGCAGGAAGCAGCAACACGGTTTGCTGCGACAGAGCAGGGATGGAAAAGGAGCACGTGGTGAGCAGGGTGGATATAAATGTCTCAACATACAGTCTTCAGGATGTAGGCTTAAATAGAACAGGCATCTTTCTGGTGAAGCTAAGAGACACTCAGTACTGGGTTAGTTGTTCCCTTTGAGGATGGGTGGAGATTTCAAGTCAAGCAGGAAAACAGTTCTTTGTTTCACTACATTTGCCTTCTACATTTGCCGAAGAAGGATGCTAAAATCTATTTTTAATTTAATAATTTTCTTATCCTCCCTGTTGCGTCTCTGTACTTTCTGAACTCTAACCCCAGTTACCATCATTTTGTATTTTCTTTTTGAAAGAAAATGTTAATGAGCTGCCCTACTGCAAGATGTACAACGAAAGAAAACTTATTGCCTGCTTCACTTATTTGCTTCGTAACAGCTGGGTAGTGCATCCCAAGAGACTTTAGTTGATTTAAAAGTATGTTGGATGTTATCACCAATGCTGTATCCAAAGGTCATACAGCTCACCATGGTTCAGCTGAGGCGTTTTTGTGTTTCTTGACCTATTCTGCTGACCTCTACATTATTACCTACATAAGAACCAAACTCCTCAGTGTTACTTAAGCCACAGAAATCTTCACAGATTGCTTCTCTGTATTCTGCAATTTGGAAACCACATGCACTGGGTCACCAGGCCACCTCGGACTGTCCAGAGTAGAAGATACAAATATGACTACCACTGCACATAACGTTTTTATTTGCTCATTTAAATCAGATGTATACAAAAGAAAAAAAATGAAAAGAAAGTTTGGTAATACAATTTAGGACGCTAATTCTGTCTTCTCAAATTTGCAAAAATGGTGTTAACTGGAAAAGGAATGTTCAATTACATTTCATAGATATTTATAATGGACTGAAATCTAGATATTCCAGCTAAGGTTGGGTTCCTCCTGCAACCATGGCTGTAAACCTTGCACAGGACAAACTGTACACACAAACATTAAAAATAGAAAATACAAGATAGCATGGGGAGATGAAGCACTATCACCAGGAATAAAACAAAACATACATAATGAAAATATCTAAATGATAGACACTAATAACAAACTGAAAGGAGCAGTAAAGAATGCTACCACAAGCTTTGGGACTATTTTGTGATAGGAGAGCGAGAGAAGTAATTGCATAGTGTAGGAAAAGCTTTTCTAAGTGAATACCTGTTATATGACATATACTGTGAGCATCAGCAATGAAAGGAACTATTCTATTCTGTTAATAGGCAAGCATTGTGGTTTAACCCCATCCAGTGGCTAAGCACCCCACAACCACTTGCTCACTCTCCCCTGGTGGGATGGGGAAGCAAGTCAGAAGGGTAAAAGTGAGTAAACTCATGAGTTGAGATAAGGACAGTTTAATAAGTCTTACATGCAAGCAAAGCAAAACAAAGGATTCATTCACTGCTTCCCACAGTCAGGCAGGTTTTCAGCCATCTCCAGGAGAGCAGGGCTTCATCATGCTTAAGTCTTACTTGGGCAGACAAACACCATCACTCCAAATATTCCCACTTTCCTCCTTCTTCCTCCAGCTTTGTATGCCGAGTGTGACACCATATAGTGTGAGTCAGGCGTCCCAGCTGTGTCCCCTCCCAACTCCTTGTGCACCCCCAGGCTCCTTGCTGATAGACTGGAATGAGGAGGAAGAAAGGCCTTAGCTCTGTGTAAGCCCTGTTCAGCAATAAGCAAAACATCTCTGTGTTACAAACCCTGTTTCCAGCACAAGTTCAAAACATGGTCCCGTAGTAGCTACTAGGGAGAAAATTAACTGTATCACAGCTCAAACCAGCACAGCAGGGAATATTTTTTTCTCTACCATCTCTTGCTTTTTTGCATGAAAGACAAGTTATGAATCATTAAGCACTTTTTGGATAGCGTTCTTTTCCCAAACTGCATGCTTTCTGCACAATTTTTTCAGCTGTCATTGAAACATATTTTAATACAAATGAAAAGCAGCTGACTCAGCTCCCCCCCATTAATTTTACAATGCCATCACAATACTATAAGAATGCTGAGTTTTCAGTGCTCTGCACTGGAATTACGCTGTTTCATTATGTTCACAGCTGCTGTTTAAGAGGGAAGATGCAGGGGCAAGGAATTATTCTCCAAAAAAAAAAAAAAAAAAGGTTTTTTCATTTAAAAAAAAAAAAAAAAGGCAGAAAAAAAAAGGCAAAAAAAAATCTCCTTTATTCCATGAAAAAAATGGAAATGTTCATGTGGCATCCTAGTCACCTGTCCCTAGAGGCACAGGTTAGGTGTTACTCGATTCACTTGTTTGGGGTTCCAGATTTTTTTTTCTTACACTACGAGTAGAAAGATTTTATGATATGGTATAATAGCATACATTATAGAGCAGTGTCAAAGAGGACATGACAAGGAAGCAGCTGAAGCCTGTAAAGTGTGATGCATTAGCTCAACTCTGCTTCTGTTGAAGCCAATGTCAGTACTTAATTGCAAATGCTATTGCACACCTTTCAGAAAAATGTTTTGAGAAGCCATCTCAGACCTACAAATTTTTACATTTTCCTCACACAAATGAAAAAGAAGGCGGCACAACAAAAAAAATTATGTCTCAAGTGCTACTCATATTTCAGTGCTTTAAACACAAAGCCTCTTACAGAATCACAGAATCATTTAGGCTGGGAAAGACCTCTGAGATGACTGAGTTCAATCTTTGACCAACCACCACCTGTCAACTAGACCATAGCACTAAGTGCCACATTCACGGATACTGACTTCATCACCTCCCTGTGCAGCCCATTCCAATGCTTAATAACCCTTTCCACGAAGAAATTATTCCTGATGGTCAACCTGAACGTTTCCTGGTGCAGCTTGAGGCCATTTGCTCTTGTCCCATCACTGTTGCCTGGCAGAAGAGGCCAACCACCACCTTGCTACAACCTCCTTTCAGATAACTGCAGAGAGCAATAAGTCTCACCTGAGCCTGCTTTTTTCCAGCCTAAACTAGTGTAGGAGCTGCTGGATGGACAACACCAGCCACCAGGATGATAAAAGAAGAAGAAGAAAATACTAAAGCAAAAATATTGTGGTCCTGAGCGAGCCAGAGCTAAGATTAGTGTGTGTGTGAAAAGAATTGCAAGGTCAAGCTGGAAAGCTGCTTGAAGCATGATTGTTCTCTGTGGCTGGAAGCAGTCACATGGGGGTATGTGGTAAGTGTGGAGATAAAAACATCTTGGTGACTGGACAGCTCGGACCCAGGGTAGGTAGAGAGTCTGTATATAGGTATAGAGTAATAAAGTGAGGCCTCACTAGGGACAACCATTTCACTGGTCTTGTTGGTCAAACTATTACTGATACAAGCCAGGATGCCACTGGCTTTCTTGGCCACCTGGGCACACTGCTGGCTCATGTCCAGCACTCCCAGGTCTTTTTCAACTGGGCCACTTTCCAGCCACTCTTCCCCCAGCCTGCAGCACCGCATGGGTCTGTTGTGACCCAAGTGCAGGACCTGACACATGGCTTTGTTGAACCTCATCATTGGCCTGTTGATCCAGCCTGTCCAGATTCTTCTGTAGAGCCTTCCTAACCTTCTGTAGATCAACACTCCCTCCAAATTTGTTGTCATCCGTAAACTTATGATGGACTTGATCCCCTCATCCAGATCATCAGTAAATATATTAAACAGAACTGGCCCCAATACTGAGCCTTGGGGAAAGCCACTAGTGGCCTGTCACCAACTGGATGTGGCACCACCATGACTCTCTGGGCTCAGACACCCAGCCAGTTTTTTACCCAATGAAGAATGCACCTGTCCAAGCTGGGCTGCCTGCTTTTCCAGGAGGATGCCCTGGGAGATAGTATCAAAGGTTGTGCTGAGCTCCACGTAGACTACATCCACAGCCTTCCCCTCATCCACTAGGAGGCTACCTGATCATAAAAAGATATAAATATTGCATTTCAAAATGAAACTCAAATTAGGAGAGACTGAAAAAATATTGACTTCACAGAATCACAGAATACGCTGAGTTGGAAGGCACCCACAAGGATTATCAAGTTCAAACCCTTAGCTCTGCACAGGAACTGAAATAGGAATTTCCAGTTCTAGTAGTATGAAGGAAGGTTTTGATACAAGTGATGACAGATAGTTAAAAGAAAATATTTCAAGAACATATCATTGAACATAATGAAACTTGAACAAGAGAGAAATACTTCAGAAAATTCTACATAACTTTAAGAGAGGCAATTGAGATTAATCTTATCTTGAAAAAAATTAAGATCTCTCTTTCACATGTGAAAAGTTTAAGGAACCTTTCTTGTGGCTGACACACCATCGAGCTTCAAAAGGAAAATAGATAACAATATTAATTTGAGAGTATTATGGTGCTCATTAATTTAAACTGATTTTTATTTCACCAGTACTAAATCAAATAAACAAGAGATTCCTGAACACTGGAGTATATTGCCTAAGGAGGTGATGGAGCCTCCATCCTTGGAGGTATTCAAAAGGTATCTGTACACAACTCTGTACAGCTGGCTCTAGGTTGCCTTGCAGTAAAGGGAATTTTGGACAAGAGGACCTCCAAAGACTCTGTTTCTGCACTCAGTAGTGCAATCTCTTCAGTGTAATATCTGTTTAGAGCTAAGAACAGTGAAATTAATTTGCTTCAATTTCTTGAACAGGACAGAAAGTAACAAAGAGCACTTTGTTATTCCCAGTATATTCACAGACACTATACTTCAGTGTTTGCATATGGCTACAGTTTCACAATGTGTTTATACTTTTTGCCTCATTCTCTTCTGGCAAATCTCCATTTTATTTCTGAAATATCTTTAAAGTATCTGTCCATGGTGTAAAAGACTCATATCACGAATCTGGGCATAAAGCCTGAGATATCTTCAGGGGCCATTCTTTCTCTCCTGTCTCTCACTTTCATTCTAGAATAACTACAACTGTAAATTGGAATTGACATAAATATATATTTCACAAAAACTTGTGGTACACTCTGTGCCCATTGAAGGACAACATCCTACCAACATTTAAGTGCATTACCCCTATGCCTGAAAGTTAAACCTTTCTCCCAAGTTGTTCAGACCACTGTGGCCAAAGTCTGGTTTGAAATGTTTTCTGTCTTTGGATTTGTCTATAATTCTGCATACTTTGCTTCAGTCTCACCTTTTGTTGAGGAGTCACCTCATTTGCAAATCTCTACTTGCTTGGTTTATCCATGAGTTATATAGGTTCAAGACTTGTCTTCACTTACTGAAGATTAATGTCAAAAGCCTAGTATGAAATGAACATCCTAAATAATGTTTAATTCCTACACTGTGATAAATGAAAAAAAAAAATTTAACTTTGAAAAGTCTTCTTGTACGTGTTTAAAACCCTTGTATGAATCAGTCTACCTTACTTACTCTTCCAGAATTAGTCAGTAAGATTCCTTTATAGTGTTGTGTTCATACCACCTGGGGCATTGATTCAGTCAGTATTCTACTAAAATATATGTAGTTCAAATATTCAAACAATGCAACCTGATCTTCTAACACAAGCAAATTTTTTTTCTCTTCCATGTTATCGGGAGAAGGAAGGGAGAAATAAGATGAAGGGAACCAAGAAGGAATTAGGGGTGGGAGAGAGAGGGAGAGGAACAGAGGGAGCGAATATTATGTAACTGCACTATATGGCCTTCCACATAAAAATGTACAATGAAGTCATTAACATATTTATATATGTATTCACAACATTCCTTCATGATGTTGGTTTTCATGTTTTGTGTAGTCAATCAACAAATATATCTGTTCTCAAATTCACATATTTTGTGAATTTGCTCACATTAACATTGTACATATTTTGTGCAATAGTTCCTCATTTTCCAGCAATTTTTCTCTCACATCAAGAAATAAACTTTACCATACTCTGGGAAATGTAAACCAGGATGAGGTAAAGAGGTTGAAGAAGGGAATAGCTGCAACATAGAAATTTTTGAAGTTATATGGAACTGATCATAAATTATGATTTTGCTTCAAATAGTAGCTCTGTATTGCAAGTGCACACTTCATTCACCAAACTCAGCCATAAAACTCCTTCATGAACATCACACATTGCAGCAGAAATGCTCTGGCTCTTTTGCTTAACTGTAGAAATGTTAGGAAGAAACTCAGCACACAAAAGTGTATAACAAAAGCTTTCCCTTTCTGCATAAATTAGTCTTTCTACTGTACTTTGTCAGGGTTGATTGCTCAAATATTTTTTAATACAAGCAAGGAATGCTTTCTAAAGTAATTTTGAACATTCTGTTTGTTAAAAAAGGACTGAAATGCCCACTTAACAATGTATATACTGCAAATGTACTATTTAAAAGAAGAAAGACAGAGCTGTTTGTGTTTAGAGTATTCAGAATATCTGTTTTCTTAAAATACAGGTGAAAAGTCACAGTTGATGTGGTATTTGTAAAAGAATTTTATTTTTTATTTTTTATATTTTTTTTTTTTTTTAGTTTTAGTTTTAGTTGTTCACATTTACCATTTTAAATAGTATTGCCACTTTAAGTAGTACCTTGAGAAAGTACTTATGTTCCTTGTTGGAGTCCTTCACTCCAACCCCCTTTTTAATATCAATAAAATATAAAATATAGCATTTTCAAATGTGGTTATTCTCAGGTGCACTTGATTAAAAAAAAAAATCATTTCTGTTGAAGATAAAGCTAACTAATTGAAATTTGAGGCATGCAATGTATACTGCAGTAGCCTCATTGTGGCAGGATAGTCCCCCCTGAACAGACCTAAAATCCAGTAACACATACTATGCAGGCCATCGTGCAAGCTACCGTGCAAGTTCAGCTGCTGGCACCAGGGTGCTGTCTTGGTGTTAAATTATGCTAAGACAATCCTGGTTCACCAGACTTAAAATATACACCCTTTTTTTGAAACAAGATGTGACAGAGAAGCTAGTCTGCAAGCCTGTAAATCTGTGACTACCAGCCCGTCACTTCATAACTGTAAAAGCCCAGTCCAATTTCCGTATGGCAGATTCCTCCACATCCTTCACTGAAGTGTGAAACTTCTCCTGTGAAGCAGGGGAGCCTTTTCATGGTCATTCCCCAGGGGTTAAGAGAAAGAGAGAGATCTGCCCTTTATCTCTTATGGTGAGTTATATCAATCTCTACTTAATGATTATTTCTTTTGCTAGCTTCAACACAATTGCTTTAATACAATTGCTTTGTTACAGTGCACTGTCTTACTTTGTTATACAATAGTCTACTAGTAGATTCTTTATCTTTTACACTGTGTAGTAAATAATTTTGATTAGCATCTTTCATCTGCTCACCTGTTTGTTAATTTGTCATGATAAATAATTCATTTATATAAATATATCTGCTTTGCCATCATTAAAACCTGTGGGACAAAGTGATTCAATCACACCTCTATAATTCCTTTAAATTTAAACCATTAACACAGTCTGAGGCTAAGATAGGATTCAGCCACACCTAAACCCTTCCTTGAGAAGGAGTTTAGAAAGCAAGGGAGTCCTTTCTACACCTCAAGACTCACCAGCAAGGCTTTGCTTTTCAAAACTTTGTCTAAGGCTTCTACTCTCCCGTGACACTCATCAGATCAAACTAGTAATGCTTCAGTGAAGAATGTTCCATAAAGAAGCCACACAAAATACTCATGAGGAGGGATTAAGAAGCAAATTAGTGACTGGCATTAGATAAATGAAAACCTATTCTCCTTGTACTCTCATTAGGATAGAGAGTACAAGCACTTGAAGGTAAGAGCACCTCATGTGCTTGAAGTAACATCACCCACGGTGTGGGCAGTTCTACTAAAGGTACCAAGAGATAAAGTGGGGGGGAAAAAAACCCCAAAACTCCACAACAGAGCCAAACCAAACTGATAAACAAACAAACAAAAACGGGGGAGGGGGGGAGGAAAAAGGAGTTGATTGTCTTTGGTTCCTTTTCACCCTTGACTCTTGGATTAGCCAAAAGCATTCCAATAGCTTGTGAAAATTTTCTATTAGATCAGCTGCTTCTTAAGGAAAAAGAGATCTTTTATCACTAGATAGAAACATAAAAGGAGAAGCAGAGATATTCAGTTGAAAAATCAGTAGCAAACACAGTTTAATTTCATTCAATCCCCAGTATTTCCACTGTTTTTTGGGTTAAATGTGTTAAATTTTCCTTTTAATTTTACTTTTAGATTATATTACCCACTCCCCTCCCCATACTGGATAAGTTATATTAGGCACAAGCAAAATTCAATATCATAGATGTAACTACCTTTTTCTTTTCCAAAAATTATTATTTACAAGTGTAATTCAAATACAAAACAGTATAAGCAAGGTCCTTCTTTGTATGAAAACCATGTACAAAAGCAGTGTGAACTTGCAGAGCCTGTCACATGTTTCATCTTCTGCCCTTTGTAAACCGGAGTTATACTGGTGTGTCTAAGACTCTGGTCTTTTCATGGGAAGAAATCAAAGAACTGGATTTCATGTCTATATGTGATACGTGAGGCAGATAAGAAACCAACACAACAAAATGTTTAAACTCCCTTATGCTGGTTCCAAACTATAACAATACCTAGACATGTGCTGAAGCATTTTACTACAAAAAGTAAACATCTAAAATTTCTTCCATGAAGAACTGTGCAAATTCTTTGCCTTTACAATCTGCTCAAACTGCCTTACACTTCAGGCACTTAGAGGAAACATATATATAAATATTATACAATCTTACTGAAACCATAAGCTGTGCACAGGGTACTGATGTACCTTTAGATTTCTGCACTTAAATTTCTGTCTGTTCCTTTATTTCACTTTAATTCTCAGCCAAGATGCCAGAGTGATTACTGTCTTACACACACCCTGATAGATCTGGTAAATATGTGTTGTTGAACAAGTGAATTTTCAATCCTGTAAGACAGACTACCTCTTTTGCTGGTGCAACAGCAGAGCTTTCAGATGTGCTTAATCCTTAAAACTGAAACATAAAAAGGGTAGGATAGGACATAACCCCAAACATCCCTGTTGTTATAGATAATTAAAATTAAGGTAAAGATCAACACAGGAGGGACCATTAAAATTTAACAGAAGCTTAGGTTAGTAAAAAAAAAATTGTTACATTAAAGCACAAGACAGCCATCAGGTTGGCATATATTCTTTGAAGATGTTCAACAAAAGATGTTCACAGATTTTAAAGAAAAGGGCAGAGAAAAGGAAATGTCACAACTCCCAGAATCAATACCCTTTTCACTGTAGATGAAATCACAGATTTTTAGGAAGGGAGGAACAAGTAGTGATGATTCATTAAGAAGATACTTAAAACATTTCCTCTGTCAAAATGATGAAAGTATTTTAGAACTAGGTTCAGGCTTTATAACAAAAGATACTTATGATTCTATCAAATGACTAAAGAGAAGAAAAATAGGGAGCCTACTGACATGTATGAAAACATGCACAGTAAGGCTTCACAAAATACACTTTTCTTAAATATGGTATGTGCAATACTTGAATCTGGGGGCTGACAAGCTAAGGTTATCAATAAAGTTGTGATGCATAGCATAAAGTGGTGACCTAAATCTCTGAGAAATCTTGCTTAAAATTTGAGACACAACGAAAATCAGAATTCCTCTTTCACCGCAGAACTCATGGATATTCTTTAGGCTTCCAGAAAGTAAGCAGTTCATTTTTCATCTAGCAGTCTGCTTTTTATGCTGCCCATAAGTCTACGTGCCATAAATTTATATATACCAAGAAATTATCTACTGTACCATGAAACAAAAACCTAAGCATCATCATACCACTTATCAGAAAAAACAGACTTGGGGTGGAGGGAGAAGAAGGAGAGCAAGGCAAGGCGGGTGGGGAGAGAGCAGTGGGGAGCAGTACTGAGGTCTTCTTTTGTGTGTTTTTGGTTTGTTTTTAAAATAGGACTTGTTATAAAATTACTACAGTTTAAAATCTAAAGAAAAAACTATTTTAATATACTATGTAATTAGATCTGTAAAAAGCTGATAATTTTTAACTGTGTGTAATTAATAGATGTGTATCCACTCTTTAGACTGCTGTTGCTTCATTTGTGATTTCACTGTTTCTGTAGAGTCCTATCATTTAATGGATGGGTTAAAATTTCATAGGTTTTCATTCTTCTTAGTTAGGTTTTATTGTTTTCAAAGAGAGTTGATAATATGATCTTATTTAAATGTTTACAACCCTCATTTGAAAGATAAGATTTTAATGGGGTTGGGTTGGTAGTCCAAGGGAATGACCCATCCTTTGCAATTCTAGTTCAGAGTCTGTCTGCAGCTATGAGGGGCTCAGCACGAGGTGGCTGCCCAAAGATTTCTTTGTCTTTCTCCTTTAACATGTGTTTTGAGCTTACAGAATGTGGCTTTTGGTGCCACTGGCATCTCACTTAGTTGCATAATGGTCAATTTAGGCATAAGCAAAGGGTTACAGTGAAGCCCATGCACAGACCATAGCACCTTTTAATTCATAAGAAAACCAAGGAAGTTCATCTTCATCTCCTTCTACGTGGGTATTTTTTGAATGGGGGAGTAAATATTGTTTGAATGGGGGAGTAAAAAATAGTACATATTTATAAACAAATAAATATTAGACACATGCAAATATACCACGCATGTTCCAGCTGAAGAGACAGAAACTATCAAACTAGAGAATGAGATCACACTGTCTAAGTTGGAAATTTTACATCAGGTCTTGGTGCCTGTCTTTGGTGATGGAGGCTTCTGCTTTTTATAGAAACACAAATGGCAGTGGGACTAGCTGTTAGAAGATTTAAAAACCCATGTGTTTCACTCATAATCAACCACCATCTCCAAAAAACTTCAATATTCTTCCTTTGTTCCTGTTTTCCTTATTCTAGCCTAGACATGATACACAAGAAATCAAGAAAACCAACTTCTGGGCAGACCCATTTTTAGTATGTAATTGTGATTAGTTGAAATAAAAGAAGGAAAAATTCTTATGTTTCAACCTACTACTAAATGCAATGACATTCACTTGTAAATCCTGATCCCTAGAAATTATATGTACTGCAATAACTTCTCTAGAGCACTGCAATCCATAGATCTGATTGTCCTATATTGCTTGTATTATAATTCTATTAAGTGACACTTTCTAATTCCAAGAATTTTCTAAAACAACTACATATGTTTTATAGAAAGCTAAATTGCTGATTTGTGTTCCTGGGCTTGGACTTAATAGGTCTTGACCACACCTGTTCCCAGTCTGTGGCATGACCCTGGGCAAACCTTTTCGTCTTTATATGCAACATTTTCCCCGTTTGTAAAGATGCAGACTTCCTCTGTCAAATGTTTGGTAAAATGCCATTGTTGAGCCTCTTCTGAAAAAAAAAGAAAAAAGAAAACTGAGTTGCTTAGAAGATTTGCTCAAGGAAAATAAAGAACTAGTATCAGAACTGTGTTTTGAATGCACTTATCTGCTTCAGGATTTTTAATGGCTAAATTTGTGGAAGAGAGGGGAGGAAAGAACACAGAGTATTATGATGCCTCTTGTTGCTAGACTGAATTACTTAAATGACTTTTTAACACAAAAGGAAAGAGAAAGCTGTGTCATTCTAAAATTAGAGAAGATCAAAAGAGTTGATATACTTCCTATGTATTCTCAAATACATAATAAATTCATAAAAATTAAATCTATATTCTTTAGAAAAAACTTTTCTGGAAAAGATACAGCTGCAAAATAAAAATCATCCTTCATTACAAAAGCAATAAAAGAAAACCCCACAGATCTTCCTAACATTTCCTCTTGTCCTGCTTTTATAGTTTCAAGTTTCTCACAAGAAAATTACAGGAATAATTGAAACGTTTTTGCTAGAACAGCGGCACCTTCCCAACTCTTACAAATGTCTTATCTACACACACCAATCACTGAGAAAATTATGAAAGAAAGAATTAGCATTGTGCATTGCCAAATGGGCAAATGCTCACAGCACCTAGTAGTCTGGTGGGTAAGAATCAGAGACCAAATAAACAAAACAAGCCTTGTGGTTTGTGTCTGCTTTAGCCTGCCTGATCAAGAGGAGCCTACTGATAGAAGCTTCTTGTTCCAGCTACATAAGGCATTGCATTTGCAGGCTCTTGTCCTGCTGAGGGACTTCAGCCACTCTCACATCTGCTGGGAAAGTAGCAGAGCAAGTTGTAGGCAATTCAGGAGACTCCTGGAATGCACAAAGGATAACTTTCTATTTCTATTACCCAGGTAACAGATGGCCCTACGAGAGGGGATGTGTTACTGGATCTGTTGGTCACCAACACAAGTGAGCTAACTGGGGACATCAAGATTGGAGGCAGCCTGGGCTGCAGCAACCGTGTATTGGAGGAGTTCACAGTCCCAGGGGATATGGGTCAGGCAAGGAGTAAAGTTAGGTCTCTGAGTTTTAGGAAAGCAAAATTCCATCTCTTCAAGAAGACAGTCCATAGGACACCCCTGGAAAACTGCCCTTAGGGGCAAATGAGTGGAACAGAGCTGTCAGATCTTTAAGGAAGTCTTTCATAGGGTGCCAGAGCTGGCAATACGCAGGAGCAAGAAATCAATCAAGGAAGGCAGAAGACTGTCATGGTTAAGCAGGAAACTGCTGGTCATTCTAAAAGGAAAAAAACAAATGCACGAACAGTGGAGACAAGGACAGGTAACAGTACAAACATTGTAGAGATGGAGTTTGACTGTGTAGGGATGGGGTGAGGAAGGCCAGGGCAAAGCTGGAATTGAACCTGGCAAAGGACAAAATGAATAACAGCAAGGGCTTCTACAGGTATGTTTACCAGAAAAGGAAAGTCAAAGGAGGTGTGTCCCCCCAGTAAACAATGCTGGTAAACTGATAACTGTGGATGAGAACACTGACTGAGGTCCTTAACAACATTTTTGCAAGTCTTAATGGCAACACCTCTTCCCAGCATGGGGACTGGAGAGGCAAAGTCCCTCCCACCTCATGGAAAGATCAGGTTCATGGCTACCTGAAGAACTTGAACACACACAAATCTATGGGACCTGATGAGATGTCCCATGGAGTTCTTAGAGAGACCTTAAAGTCCTGAGGGAATTGGCTGATGTAGTTGTCAAGCCATTTTGTTATATTTGACAAGACATGCCAGTCATGTGAAGTCCTGGGTGAGTGGAAAAGGAGGTAGAAAAATGGTAGAAAGGAGGACCCTGGGAATTACTGATCTGTCAGTCTCACCTCTGTGCCTGGGAAGATCATGGAATAGATCCTCCTAGAAGCTGTGCTGAGGCACAGGGAGGACAGGGAGGTGATTCGGGACAGCCAGCAGGGCTTCACCAAGGGCGAGGCCAAACCGATCCCTTCTATGATGGAGTGACTGCATCAGTGGACAAGGGAAGGGGTACAGATGTCTTTATCTGGAATTCTGTAAGGCTTTTGACACAGTCCCCCACATCCTTCTCTCTAAATTGGAGAGATATGGATTTGATGAGTGGACTGTTGGATAAAAAATTGGTTGTACAGTCACATCCAGAGGGTAGTGGTCAACAGCTCAGAGTCCCAGTGGAGATCAGTGACAAGTGCTGTCCCTAAGGGGTCCATATTGGGACCAATGCTATTTAATATCTTCATTAATGACATAGATGAAGGGATTGAGTGCACCCTCAGCAAGTTTGCAAATGACACCCAGCTGAGTAGTGTGGTTGATACACCTGAAGGATGGGATGCCAGGGGGATCTGAACAAGCTTAAAAAGTGGGCCCATGCAAATGTCATGAGACATCTGAGAGTTGCCTGACTGCTGTGGAGACAATTCCAGGAATAATTTCCTCACAAAAAGAGTTGTCAAAAATTGAAACAGGATGCCCAGGGAGGTGGTTAAGTCACCATCCCTGAAGGTGTTCAATAAATGACTGGACATGGCACTTCATGCTGTGGTTTAGTTGACAAGGTGGAGGTCAGTCAAAGATTGGACTTGATGACCTTGGATGTCTTTTCCAACCTCAGTGATTGATTCTGTAATTCTATAAATAAGACAAGTTTAGCATTTTGGGGCAGAAACTACCAGCACCAAAGAAAGAGGAAGGACCAATGCATTTTCTCCCCCTCTCCGGCAGCAGAAGGCCCCAAGCACCAGAGCCAGGGCTGGGACACACTAGGGCTGGAGTGCTGGACCATGGATGATGGCATTGCTAAAGCATAATGCCAAGGTCATGGGTTCAATCTCTGTAGAATTCATTCTCTTAAGAGTTGAGCTCAATTACCCTTATATGTCCTTCCAAATCAGAATACTCTGTGACTGTGACTCTGTGGCTGTGACTTCAAGTCCCAGCACTGGGGCAGGGCCAGCAAGGCCCATGGATGGCCTCTGTCAAAACACTAACAACAGGAATCGTGCTGATTTTAGTTAGGATATAATCTCTTCATGGTAGCTTGTATGGTGCTATGAACACCTGCTCACCAATGGGAAGTAGTGAATGAATTCCTCACTTTGTATTGTGTGCATGTGTAGCTTTTGTCCATTAAACTATCTTTATCAGGAGTTTTTGCACTTTTACCTTTTTGATTGTCCCTTCCATCCCACTGGCAGGAAGTGAGGAAGCAGGTCAGCCAAAACCAGTATGTATTTCATGCATCAGACCACAAAATACTTTTCTAATCCTCAGAGAGAATAAACAGAGCAATAAGGCAAGCAGCGTTACCTAATGACATTATACAAAAACAACATTTTGTTCATAACACACCAGTTGGATTTATGTTATCTGTTATATTAATATAATGAGACATAAAGAATAACAGAGAACTTAAAACAATTGCAATAATAATTACAATAATTATGTATATTATAAGCAATGTCTAATTCAAAAGTTTTATTCAAATATCCTCGGGAAGGGGGAGATGATTTATTTGTTCATTCTTTACCATAATAGTTTTGTTTTGTTGTGATCCTTATGTTAGTGTATAAATTAGTGAAATTAAATGTTGCCATTTCTTGTTGTAAATTAAACGCCAAAATACCTCCTATATTGAGGCTATCATGCAAGTAATAAATATAGTCCTCACTGTTGCAATCAATACAGTTATTTACTGTGATTAAAATCAGATGACATCCTGAGAAACAGAAAAAAGAAATCAAACAACTCTTAGCTGTGGGGTTTTATATGTATGAAGCACTTCAGATTTTGCAAGAAGATGATAAGTAAGTCTGATTTTACCACACAAAATGGTCCTGAAAGTTGAGTATTTACATTCTTTAAGGCAGTCGTCACAAGGTCTATATACTATACTATATACTATTATGTAAACTATTGCTTTAATACTCCATCTTACCTTCTAACAGAAAATTATTTGGCAACTAAAAAGAGAAAATAACATATAGAGATGATGACGATGATGATGATGATGATGACAATGATGATGATGCTTCGTCTGCCTTATATGGATCAAATTTGTCTGTTAAGGGCTACAGGTACCATTATGTGTACAAGGGTTTAGTTGAGCACTGATATCCTAGATCTTCTGCTGATTTAAATGAAACAAAACCAAAAAGTCAGTATAAAAGCACCATTATCTTACAGTATGTCCAGGTCTCTATCCATAGATTTTTCCTTCATTCAGCAGTTGGGTTGCATCTATGTTTTATTTGCTAGACTATTACTGAGACGTCACCTTCTGGCCTTTGATAGTAAAATACAAGTGATTTCTCTACATATTCAAAATTAAAATCTGTATTCATGGGAAAACTAGAAATAGATAATGAGTAAAACCAGCCTCAATTTTGCACCAAGAGACCTTCTTAATAACTACCAGAACATGAAAATATGCTCTTAATATGAAATCAAAAAGGGAAAAAAAGACAAAGATAAGATCTAATCTTTAAGCATGTAGGTCAATATGAAGGATGACTGGTAATTTTCTGTTTTGTTTTTTTTTTTTTTTCACAAAGTCAAGAAACAATATTCTTCCTGGAATGTCATATATAATGATTACTCTGGCTTTTGTATTTACCTCTTTTTCCTTTGTGTTGGGGGACTATGAGTCTGAAGAGCACTGAACAGTTTTATCAAAGATGTTCAAAGAAAGCAAAGTTTCTCCTAAATTCTGAATGTCTGTTTTCGCAAGCACTTGTAGGGCATCTGAAAAACACCAATATAAGACCAGCAAAGTTACAGAAAACCAGTTCCAAACTTACAGAGAAGCAAACCAGCTTGGAACAGTAAGGATTTTTCCTTTACTGACAGAATGCCATTTTGCCATTTTTCAGATCAAATATGCAGAATTCAGAATGAGAATCAGTGTTTTCCCCAGTGCTGAAGGGTTATCCTGGACTAGACTGATGGTGGCCCATTTCGAAAACTACTGCAGGAGTACGTCAGTCTAGACTTAAAGCTTTAGTCCAACCATTTGTTCAATATATTCCACCAGTGCCAAAAATGTCCTGACATCTTCAGACCTGTGGATACTGCTTTCAAAATGCCTCTATGGCAACAAGGTGCACCATGGGGGTCTGGAAAGGAAAAGAGAGGGAGATGAATGGGTGGGTTTTGAAGGTAGAAGAACATACTTTCACAATACTAATCTTGAGCTTATTTATTTGTGGAAATTTTGTGTTTGTTTATTTCAAGCTGGAGAACCTTTATGAAGAGATGATAGTATTTACATCATAACCGAAAAACAGGGTATGTATAAATTTCCTTCTTTTCTTGTCAGAGAGGAAATTGGAATCAACTCGAAAAATAGATGTTTTGTAGTACCCAGAGTAACTACATGAATATTAGCAGAAATGGCCTGTGGATTTTTCTCCGATAGGATTGCATTAATTACTTTTCTACAACTATAAGAAAAAACTCAACGCATTAACTTGATGAAACTATTTCAGATTTACACCAAGCTGAGAGAACAGCATAGACCATTGTGTAAGATGGAAAGAATCTTATTAGGATGTTGTTTAGTCTTCTCTAGCTGCAAATGACATCTTCATTTCTGAATGTGAACAATACTCAATAATTTGTGGTGTTACACGAAACATTAAGAAAAACATTTCTGGTGAGTTCTTAATTATCTGAACATTTTCAGTGCCATTAAGTACCTCTTGTGCAGAAAGTGAGAGATTTTTTGCTCTAAATGGCCGCTAACAAAACACTTCTGGAACAGCACATTGCATTTAGGATGCTCCAAAGCACATTTACTCTCCACAGAATCTTTCCTTATGAGTCTGCTGCATCCTTTTTTTCCTGTTCTTTTTTAGCACTTTGTATCCTCCCATCAGAACCAGAGATCAGAGCTTCCCTGGTGCTTTATCATTGGGTTTTAGCTTCTCTTCGCCTTCTCTAAAATTTCACTTTCTTACCTCATCATGGAGGCTCAGATCCAAAACATGGCATGGATGATTTTGCTGATTTCTTCAGACTTGGACAAGGCTCTGTGTCTTCATGTTTTGTTGGGTGTACTTTCCATGCACCTCCAGGTCCTTGAGTTCGGTTTTTGCTTCACTCAAGGATCAGAAGGCATGAAAATGCCTTTCTCTGTTAAATTACAATTTGGAAATTGTACAGGGAAAACACAGAAAACCATTTCAACCTCTTAATGTTTTCTTCAGTATTTCAGAACAACTCTCCTGTGAAAACAGGTTGAGATGGCTGAGGTTGTGCAGCCTGGAGAAAAGAAGGCTTCAGGGAGACCTCGTGGCAGCCTTATAGTACCTTAATGGGACTTGCTAAAAGTAAGGAGAGAAACTTTTTCAATGGGCAGATAGTGACAGAACAAGGAAAAGTGATTTTCAACTGAAAGAAGGCAGATTTATATTAGATGTTGGGAAGAAATTCTTTACTGTGAGGGTGGTGAGGCACTGGAACAGGTTGCCCAGAGAAGTTGTGGATGCCCCATCCCTGGGAGAGTTCAAGGCTAGGCAGGGTGAGACTGAACAAACTGGTCTAGTGGATGGTGTCCCTGTCCATGGCAGGGGGATTGGAACTAGGTGATCTTTAAGGTCCCTTCTCATCCTAACTGTTCTATGATTTATAATTCTCTCTGTCTTCAGAATGGCCAAGATTGTACACGGCAGTTTCTTAACTTAACAATTTATCAGTTATAATGATATGTAAGGTTTGATTATAGTTTGCCATTATCTAAACACAATTATAAAGACATCATCAGACCACTACTCCTCTACTCTCTTTAGAAAATTTGTGCTCTGTTCCCTTTCATATTAGGAATACAAACATCTATACTGATGTTCTTGCGTTCTCTTGCAAGATCACTATTTCTAAAGAAATTACCACATACGTCGAATTTATTGTCAAGACTAGATGGCAAGAATAGTCTAATTTGCTCTAAAATATTCATGCTTTTTAAGAAAAAAAAAAGAGAAATAGTAGATCATACGGTTTCTTGACATAAGCCTTTTCAGAGAACTGTAACGGAACTGGTAGGATTTTTGTTGAGATTAAATATTCATGAAACAAGTTTTATTGTTTTTAATTAGAGGTGAAGAAATAAATTGTAAGGAACAATTTGCTTGGTCAGGCAGGTCTACATTTTTTGCTGCGGTTATCTCTGAATATATCAGCAATTCAAAACTATTCATCAAATGATTACAGAGAAAATTCTTTGTCTGTCACTCATTTGTCAGCTATTTGATCAGAATATTAAACAGTAACATTGGAATGGTTTTAATTGGTCACAGGATTTTCTTTTTCTTCACTGGATGTGCTTTAGTTAGTAAATTAAGTTATAATTATTCATTGTGAAATTACATTGTTTTCCTAATTTGCTTTAGACTGGTTTTGGTTGTTTTTGACAACGTGAGGCAAAAAAATCCCAAGAAAGTAAATGCAAACGGAGCATAAATTCATTTAGTTTAACAACTGGAACACTTTCAGAAACTAAAGGGGATATGTATGCATCTCAATCCTATTTTGAATTTACTATAAGCATTGGAATAGTAAAAAAAAGATTGAAAGAAATCATGATTGAAAAAATATATGTATACGAATACAAAGTAATCAAGAAAAGTAAAATATTCAGCGTGCTCAGCAACAAAACAAAGGAGTAGCTTGAAGAGGGTCTAGGGCTCAGTCTGGCTGGGTATTGGCTCGTTGGTGGTGAGCAATTGTTTTCCTCTGCATCACTTATTTTTCTTGGGTTTTATTTCTTATCTTTGTTAATCCTCTTTTCATTGAAATGTATTAATATTATTTTCAACTCATTTTATTTCAACTATTAAACTGTTTTTATCTCAACCCATGAGTTTTCTCACTTTTACCCTTCAAATTCTTTTCCCCGTGCCACAGGCTGTGTGGGGCTTAGTTATCAGCTGAGGTTAAATCATGACAAAATGCAGCTGAGATAGTGTTGTGGTTGAGAAACTTCTCATTGCAAATTCAGATATCTCAAAAGTGACATTTTCAAAGACTGTATAAAAATCTGTAGGGATTTTCTGAGTTAAGATGATGGCATCTGAAAGATATTTACTGTTTCAGTTGTATCGGTTCAGAAGGTTTTCAATGGTGAATTGAAGAATGAGAAATACTTTCTTGGTGCACAACTACCAAGTTGTTGTCATGAAGCTTTCAATAAGTCATTAATCCCAAAGTATATTAGCTTACCAAACTATCTCTGTAATGGAAGTCTGTATTTCTCATGGCTCAGAAGTTGCATTTTAAAATATAACTCTGGAAACATTTCAGCATCAAACTGTCTAAACAAGATGAAAAGTGTATAACTTTTTTAATCCCTTATGAATACAGTGATTCCCTAAGCAGACTAAATACACTGGACTAAAGATACCTTACAGTTTTGGGAAGAAACAGCACAGCAAAATGTATTTGGAATCCTACTTTAGGGTGAACTAACTCAGATATAATACAGGTAAGTATTGAACGTAGAGCTTCAAGAATCCATCCTTGCTCAGAATACCCTTGTTCAGATCACAGACTTTTCAATCCTACTGCTTTAATTGGTTCATTTAATATCAAGTGGTGGTTAAAAGACTGGCTTTTCTCAGACATGGAGACTTTGGGTTCAGCCTTTCCTGAATTTTTTCTTTGAATATATGAATTCATAGAATTTGAAAATCATAGAATGGTTGGAAGGGACCCTGAAGACCATCTGGTTCCAAACCTACACACACACCATGGACAGGGTCACCTTTCACTAGACTAGGTTGCTCAAAGCTCCATCCAAACTGGCCTTGAATACTTTCATGGATGGGGCATCCATAACTACTCCGGGCAACCTGTTCCAGTGTCTTATGAACCTTACAGTAAAGAATGTCTTCCCAACATCTAGTATAAACCTACCCCCTTCCAGGTTAAATCCATTGCCTCTTGTCTTGTCATTACATGTTCTTGGAAAAAGTCCCTCTCCACCTTTCCTGTAGGCCCTTTAGATTCTGGAAGGCTGCTACAAGGTCTCCACAGAGCCATCTCTTCTCCAGGCTGGACAAGCCCAACTCACATCACAGAATCGACATAATTTTGTACAGATGTGAGAATATGACATTTTTGCATCCACTGTACATTTACAAGAGACAGTGTAAATAATACCAGTCACAGCTTTTACCCAGAGACATTTTTTTGAATTTTTTTATTATGTTATTCAACACCCTTTTGCGGAGCAGATATAGTATAAAAGTAAAGATAATGAATATATTCTGAGTCTGAATATTAGATCTGTATCTAGGAAGCAGAACTAGTAATCACAGTCATGTGATTATCTATTATCTGATGAACTGCTAGAGATTTTCTCTTTTATAACATGAATTAAGATTTCATATACATTAGAAAACAATTCATACTAAATATTTCAGCAAAGAGGGATTTATTGTAGTAAATCCATAGTCAAAGAATATCTTCAATATGTGCTTGGATTCACATAATTTCCATGTGCCACTTATAAGGAAAAATCAAAGTAGAACAAAAATCTACCATTATATGGAACAAAAACACTTTCAGACCTTACTTATTCAGACTGCAATGCCAACTCATAGGGCCATTGTACTTGGCAATGTTCTGTATGTTTCCCAAAAGAGTCTACTGCAGCTCAAGCATGAAGTAAGCAGTACAGATTGGTTTAAAAATAATACTCCTTCAAAGAATTATTCTGCAGTAGAAGTTATACCTCCTCCATTTTAAGTAGAAACACACAGATTAGCAGCATGTTGATTTTGTTCTGCTTTCCATCCTATTTTTATTTTCCATGCAAAACCTTTTCATACAGTAATTCGTTAATAAACTATTTGGTATGGTGCCTAGAAAGAGAGACTACATTATTAGAATTCACACAGGATTTATTTTCCTTAAGTTGTACCATTTTTTTCTGTTGGGGCAGTGTATGAAAAACTGAGAGTACACTCTCTAATACTACCATAATCATCTCCAGACTCCTTCCCTGGAGTAATAATACACCCTGTCTTTAACTAACTTCAATTTTTAAAAATTCTTATTTTGTTGCATTAGCTATAAGAATGAATAGGTATATTATTTGTGCTTTTCAAGTGCTGAGGAAAATATCAGGTATCATTAGCAATGTCTGTGTTCAACCACTAATGACTGCAGAGGTGCTTATTCAAGCAAAGAACATTTACATGCAGACTGCAGGAACCGAGCAAGACTTTGTTATGTCTCTGATAAAAGGAATTCATTTGACTGGAGGAAGAGTGACTTTAATTAGCTGTGCAAATGCCATTAATTCCAATTAATCTTCTCACAGTGTCAAGACCAGAATCCAGGGAGAAAATAAATTGCAATAAATCAATATAACTCTTGTTTCTACCAGGAGCAGGTGCTTACAGAAAGAGGAATGTCTTTTATAGTTGTCTACAACAAGAAGTATTTAAACAAGACAGTAATTCAATACACCAAACCTCTCAATGATTTTTATAGACTATTTATGTATGTCTTGAATTGCTTTTCATTTGATGGAAAGTGTTTAACTTAGTACTTTTGAGAAGTGTTCCAGCAAGAAATTTACTCAGAACACCCACAAGTGCAACCAAGTTTTATTTTGAGGAGAAAAATGAGATGCAGATTTACAAGATAACTGGTTCTATTTACAAACCTTAGATAAGCACCAACTTGCACTTACTTTTCATGGGACAAAGAAAGACTGACCACTCTACTGACTGTCCAGTGTAACTTGAAAAGCTGTCCTTAAAATAAAGCTCCTGGGTTTCTTTTAGACAGCTCTTTGAAAACCATGACCGTGAAATTTTAACCCTCGAGGATTTCCATGCTGCTAGTAGCAATGCATCAGATCTGTCACAGCTTCTCAGGTTTCAAGAGCACTATCTCAAAAACAGCACAAGCTTAAGCCTAAAAGAAACCAAAATAAATCAAATTAATCACCTCGAAGATGTGCCACTGAAATGAAATTAAAAGAGTGCCCTGTGTGGGCAGGCAAGCATGGAACATCTTCCATGTTTGAGAAATATTGCAGCCATCCTCTTCCAATAGTTTACCCTACAAGAACTTTTGCATGCCACACTGGACAAGTGTGTGATGAATGTGTAGAGGAGGATATCACTAAGTTTACACTTCAGGAAGACGGTAAGAAGAAAACAGAAAAATCAAACAAACAAGCTTTAAACAAATAAAACTGTGTCTTAGAGAAGAGTCAAAGGACTTTTTTTTTTTTCCTAGAAGATTAGGAACAAACTTCCAAAACTTCAGTAGAAGTAACATACCAAATTGAGCTACTAAGGAGAGGTTCACAATGCACGCTAATAAACGGAACTTTCTGGTGTGTTTATGTAGAACCTTCCCACTCACAACACCCAGGCAAGTATCAGTGTCAGAAACTGCAACCACAGATCACTCAGCAACAGAATACCTCAGGTCATTGACATCTGCAAGTGTGCTTCCCCCAGCTAATGCTTACTTACGAAAACACCAAAATTGGTAGAAGTGACAACTCTCAGGGATTTGAGACCGCCAATGGACTTTACTGACTGTGTCCCCAGGGAGGTGCCTGATGCTCTGGATGGCAGCATGTCTGCCCCACTCCCCAGCTGTCCCGAGCCCCCAGTCACTGTGGCACCTTTGCAGAAGCAGGACACCAGCCAGGAACACATGCCATACCTCAGAGCCAGTCAGTTAACTCCTGCTTGTCTCCCTCTTCTGGCTTATAGTGCCTAGAGTAATCACAGACCCAGAATATTGTTTTGCAACTAAAATATTTATAGCACAATATACACAGACTGTCTTCAATGAAAAACATTTCAGGATCTGGAAAGAAAAGCCAACATGTTATGAAAAGATTGACGGAGATAAAATAATAATTTTCCATCCCTTTCTGTTGTATGAGGATAGTAAAGTATTATAGAATCATGGATTCATAAAATAACCTGAGTTGGAAAGGACCTAAAAGGATCATTGAAGTCAAACTCCTCCACCCCAAGAATCACACCATGTGCCTGAGAGTATTGTCCAAATGCTTCTTGAACTGTCAGGCTTAGTGCTGTGACACATCCCCAGCGAGCCTTTTCCACCACCCTCTAGTTGAAGAACTTGTTGATAATATCCAACCTAAACTTCCCCTGATACTGTTTCATATTGTTCCCTCATGTGCTATCACTGGCCACCAAAGAAAAGGTTGAACACATGCACAGAGCTCAGCTTTTAAGTTATGGATATTGAGTTGCTACATATATAAATCTTATGAGCAAAACAGTGATGACCACAAAGCCTCTATCCTGCTGTGCACCAAAACAGAACTAAAATCCTCTAAAACACTGGTCTGTATGGAATGACTTTATCGAAGCTATATTTAATATAGGTAATGAGCATTGTACTGGGTTTTTTTAAAGTCCTTTATCCTTCAAGAGCAAATATACTGCCTTCTTAAATCAGTATCTTTAGTCGTCTAATATCATATAATCATACCATATAATGTTCCTGTCTGAAAAGGATGAAGCAAGAACTTTTGTTCCAGAATTTACAGTAGTCCCTTAGCATGATTATGTATTATGCTTTGTTTTCCCTGAATAAAAATCTTCCTTAACTCAAAATGGCTCTCTGGTATCCATTATTGTTCCATCGTGACCTCTCCCATTTTCAACATATGATTTAGTGTCTTCTGTTGCTTTTAGTATTGAGCAATAACGACAATGCTCAGTGATATTCTAGAGTTTTATGATGACATCAATCACCACAGAGTCAGTTTAGAAGGCTAGGAAAAAAAAAGGGCAAAAAAAAGGCAGAATTAGAAAATCAAACAACACTTTGCATTTAACGTCAGAAAAAAAAGTTTCTCTTATCTCAGCATGACTCCTAAAAATAAGCAAAAAGTATTGCTGTTTCACTAGGAGAATATGACATGCAATTAAGTGTCTGCTAATAACCACACCGTGAATTAGTGTCTGAAATAGAATTTAGCCATCGTGATATCCAAGTCATCTACCTAATTATTAATCCCTGATTGGCTAAGAATTTCCATCCCCTAATTATGTTACTGAGACTTGTCACTATAACTCTGTAAGGAAACATGAAGGTGAGAAACTTTCTAGTCATCTGTGAAGCAAGATACACATTCTGAAAAATGGCAGATCCACCTCTAAGAGGTTGCATGGAAAATGAATATTAGAACTAATTTCACTGGAAAGGCAGCAGAGAATTCTTAGTCAAAGAAAAATTTAGGGTGTTAAGCCACTTACTTACTTAAGCCATTTACTTCATAAATAGCTCTTCTGCACACCAAGTGGTTCTGCACTATTTCAAGAGACTACTCAAAAAATTGATTTAGACTTCACACTGGTGACTTTCCATATAGTTTCTAGAACTTATAATACACTTTGTTAGAAAGATTCAAAATTTTTTCCAGCTCCCTTCTTGGCTTAAATGACTAACTTAACTGACAAATTAACAACAACAACAAAAAAAGTTTGATATTTTGAAGAAAGTCCTGTAGTTCACCACTGCAAGATACCTGAGAATGACAAAAATAGCCCAGTTTACTGATGTATGACATTAGCAACTCTCTCCAGATGATGATTTGAAGATTTCTCAGACCAATTTTTCTTTCCTTTCCTTCTTCACTTCCTCCATGCTGTATTATGTTTATGTTCTCAATATGAGAATAAAAGGTGCAGATGTGCAGAGCAAATGTGTGATATGGGACTCCAACAGCTTTCATTCCCCAGGTTCTGTACCTGTAACAGTCCATAGACCTTATATCCCTTATCCAGCTTCCTTCCTTTAGCAGCAACACACAAAACTGAATTATGTTAGCTGTGAAAGGAAAAAATATACACAACCCAAGGGCAGTATTTCTTTCTCAAAGATGCAGTTATCCCACAGCTTGTAACACCAGTTTAACCCTGGACTGGCTTAGAGCTACAAAATCTCATTGATCTATGTTCTTCCTTACATTAAATTATGAAATAGAATTTCATCTACAGTGCTTATTACATAAAATCACCTCTTTAAACATCACATGCTCTACCAGGCTACTCAGATGAGTAAATATACATGAAAATTTTTCCTCAATAAATCCAGAAAAAACTGCACACCATTCTTTCATAGTGGAAAGCTGCCCAAGGCTAGGAGAATCCAGGAGAAAAAAATCTATATTCCTAAATGATCGTAAATCTGTGGTTTTGGAGTGACCATTTCACAAATCTGAACTCAATAGCTTTGCAAAACACAAGTTCTGACCTTCGTAAAATTATCTAGGTTCATTACTTCCATAAAGAATTCAACTCAGACCTTGGCAGGATTCCTCCCCCTTGAAACTATTCGTTCCAGATGAATATATGTAGCTGATTTATTTTCATGTCTGTCGCCTGCTCTGAAGATATGTCAGCAGTATCCAGAGGGGCAAAGCATGTGTTTTCACTGAAGGTTCAGTTCTTGGCTTCACACAGGAAAACTCTACTAATCTCAACGTAGCAAAAACTGTATGTTATAGAAAATGTGCTGACAACTATAGGAAATGTACAGTTTTTCAGTAAGCGAGTAATGGCTTTTCTTTTCTTTTTAGTTGTTCAATAATAACATCATCTTACATGTACAAAAGTTACAGAAAAATTTTATGGGTAATAAGTGATACCTCCCTACTTACATGGGTGCAGCTGATCCTCTCTTGGGAAAATGCTGTTTCTGTAAAATAAATAAATAAATAAATAACAGACAAAAAAAACCCCAAGATTATTATTTGATATGCTATTGTGTATATATTGCTGTGGTTAAACAAGTCTAAAGACCCTTCTCAAAATAACCTGAATATTTAGTTAGAGGTTGGTTTAAGCCCCTGAACTCTTTTTTTGCTTGTCATCATAAATTAGGCAATACTTTGATACCAAGTGTCTTCATCCAATACAGCTGTTCCAGTGTTATCTATGCATTTCTCTACACTCCTTATCTGGGGTTCATGATACATAATTTCTTTTCTCTCCTCATGCTTTCTCTGACCGTGCATCATTTGAGCAGAAACAACACTCCTGAAATGTAGGATTGAGCACAGTCCCATGGTTTGTTACTGCGCCATCAGTGAATGCACATCAATATCAAATTGGTTCTGCATTGATAATCGAGATATTTCTCAAACCAGATTTAAGAGCATCTAATTCTTTGATACAGTCAAGCATTTTGTTTTGTTTTCTCAGCATTCGAGAAGAAAACAGCACATCTGGGTAAAGATTTTTGTAACAGTATTATTAAATCTGGGCATTCGGTGAAAGTTCTCTGACTTTCTCAGAAAAATCATGGGATATTAAAAAAAGAGCATATTTTAGAAAGGTACTGCAATACAACTCCTACAATAATAAATTTCTTGCAAGAAATATACTGCTATCTGTTTCTCTTCAGACCTTAACAATGTCAGGTAGATTATATGTCTTCCAGAGAACGCTATAAATCACTCTGAGTCTAATAGCATTCCCAGTTAAGTTGAATTCCCCCAGAGCTTTAAAAGAGAATTACAGAACATACAAATGATACAGAAAAAGAAACAGATTAACATACCCGTGTATATTATACAACCTACACTGACACAGAAAACAGCACCTCCACATGGATATGGATACCATACCACAAAGATACCACATGATTGGTCAAAACGTGTGGTAAATCTAATGTCCAGGTCACACAAAGCAAACTTGAATGAAAATCGTTATTAAATCAGAAAAACAAAAGAAAAAAAAAACACAAACAAACAGAAAAACAAAATCAAACCCCAAACCAACCAACCAAACCCCCTAGCTAAAGGCTTTTTTTCTCTGTGTTTGAGTGATGATTAGTGAGAGATAATACATAGATATTGAAACCTCGGTACCAGTTATCACTAGGATCAATGTCAAGTTTTGTTCAGTAATATCACACACTTCAGTGAGCGTGAACAGAATTATTATGTTATTCCTGTCTAAGATTAGCTTGCTCCTTTCCCTCTTTCTCTCAACACATGGTTTATATGGAGGCTTTGTATGAAAGTCTTGATAAAAGCAGTGTTGAATAGTTTAGGAAGTATCTAAGTGCTAATGGAATTAATAAAGTACATAGTAAGGAGTGGGAATTTGTTCTGTAAGTTCCTTGTCATGGGAAGAATACACAGCAAGTGGTCTACATGAAAAGCTGTCAACAGAATACCAAAGGTGAAAGTTAATGTTTTCCCTCACCACATGCTTTCTCATAAAAGTACAACTGCAGAATAATTGGTGGCCAGCAAAACTGATATCTATGGTAAAAGGACTGTACATACACAATAATGAGAAGAAAAAAACCCACACACACCAAAAACAAAGCAAAAAAAAAATCAAAACCAAAAGTTAATTAAAAAGTACTTCGAAAAATCAAGTTTTTAATCAGATGGGACTAATGATGTTCATGTTGGGAGAGGCAGGGAAACATGTTAAACAAATGACTCAGGGTGCTATAGGTCAGACTGCTTATCTTCAATTGCTAGCAAGTCCAGAAATGTTAATCAAACAAATCATTCATACTCATCTGAAAGGTAATGAGGGAGAAGGAATTACTAGTAAAGCCTTGAAAAAATTTACAGTGTTTAACTTTTTTGTGCATGGGAAGGTAGCTATCTCATTCCCCACAGGACTGACGTGTGGCCTTGCCACAATCTTATGACATTTTAAGAGGCAAAACAAGACAACATGGTGCTTCAGAGACACAAAGATTAGGCCAAGACTTACTTGTTTGAACTGGGGAACAAAATGTCTGTGTATCAAAGAAAAATTTATCAATGCCTTCATGTCAAAGGAATGGAATAGGGAGTCTATCAAGAAGAGTGTTCTGGAGCTCTGTCAGGAATAATACAGACATAAAAAACTCTTGCTTCTTTGATTCTGTAATTATTGATATTCTTACCTACATGAATGTCCACACATTTTGAAATAAATTCTTTTAAGGGATCATTTTCAGGGATATCTTGTCACATTTTCCTTCTAATTTTTAAAGAGGAATGCTTACTTTAACTGATGTTTGTTTTTTATATTAAAATAAATCATGAAAATTGCTAAATATATTCGCTTGCTTTCATGATTAATGCTCGTTGTCCAACAGGATTTTAAAAGATATGACCAGGAAGGGTGAAATATATCAGGAGGTTTTGCTCCCTAAATTGTGTCTTTTTACATTCTGATTGTTGCAACATCAGTTTAACAATAGGATGTTTGATTTATTATTCAAATAACAACACAGAATTTCTATATCTATAATATTATAAACTCTATAAAGAGCATCCTAGATATATAGGATATATCCTATATATATACTCCAATTTTAGCATGTGCTAAGATTTGGCTGACATTTTTTGAGCAGGTATTTTCATATTCTTTCTTACTCCTCAAAGGAAAAATTATATACCCTTTCCTAGTATTACTTTAGTTTATCTTGGAAATTAGGTGCTCTTTCTTTCAAAATTTTTTATTATTTTCATGTGAGCTTTACTAGTATTACCACAACCATGGGAAATGAGAAAATAATTACTTACAGAAAAACAAGTGAGGTAGAGAGCTGACTTCAGTTGGCTTCTGTGCTAAGCATGACTCTGGTTATGCAACTGAAGATTGTGCACTGTATGTAACAATGCATTAGAGATGCAATTAGCTCTGTAGGTGTGTCTGAATGTACACTGCATATATACAACATCCCCGTTGTGTGGCTGCACAGAATTTAGTGGCAGCATTTGCAGACAAGCAATTTTCAAAGGGATAAGTAACATTATTGGTATTGCTTTTTTATTTATACACAAATATGAACGCACTATACCAATACTAGAACTCAGGTGCCAGGGTTTGGGGTTTTTTTGTTGCACCACTGAAGGACAAAATGGCACTGTAGTTCAGATGAGAAAACATTTTGTGTACTATTAGTCAGTCATAAAGGAAAATCAATATAGAGAAACAGTTTGAACTGAAGTTATAGGTGCATATAACCCTGAGTAATCTAAAAACCAATGGTATCAGCAGTCAAAGTTAAAGCTAGACCATAAGACCGTAACTGCTTTGCTCAGTCTTTTCTCTGCGTTTTACAGGATGCTCCTTTGAAGACCACCACCTAGAAAAGTAAGAGCGAGACCTAGCAATAAAAATATTGGTTTCAGTCATGCTGTTTTTAACAGGTGTGTAGTACAGGAGGAGATATCAGGAACATAGAATGTTTGTAGCACAGAGGAGAGAAAGGCAGGGCTGTATGTACCTAAGAAGTCAAAGGTTCAGCTTAACTATTGACTAAACACGTGAATATGAAGATTTGAGAAGAGGATGGTGAATACTGAGATATAATAATTGAACCAGAACTGAAGTAACATGGAAGAAAAAGGGCAGGACATGTATCAGAGGATATTCGTATCTGTCTGATTAAATAAGCTTAACAGCTGTATTCTAGCATTTTTGACAATTTACATTATGTAATGTGTATGCTGAGTAATACGTTAGCATAGTTTATTTAAAGGGAAAGAAGGAAGGAAGGGAGGAAAGGAGGAAGGGAAGGAAGGGAGGAAGGGAGGAAGGGAAGGAAGGGAGGAAGGAAGGAAGGGACAAGTTAACCAACAGTTGGAAAAACGGGAAAAGACTGTCAGTGAGTATAGTGGATGCTTCTACAAAGGGATATCTTCCAGCTTGGGGAACAAAGACAGCAATTAATAATAATCTGCAGCTATTCTTACCTTCAATAGGTAACACAAAAAACTGAGTATCCCATTCAAGTCCTGCAAATATTTTTATGTGTGTACATTTGTGCATATGTATTTGTGAGTATCATTTCATGCATTTGCAAAACATGCAGCAGGATGCTGGCAGAAATTTCCAACTTGTACAAGCCCACCTAAAAGATCATGGATTAATCATAGGATCTTCAGTCTGTCCGTTGCCCTCTACACCATGTCATTGTCACAAATAAGAAGGGATTTTTATAAGAATCAACAAATGAGTAAGTACATGAGATATCACAGAAGGACTATCAGCAGGGTATGAATAGTCAAATTTTGTCCAGTCACGAACCCACTGTACATCTGAAAAAATAAGTGTTTTCCTTAGATTGGTGCCTCAAGGCTGCAAGGGCCACTACCTGTGAGAATACATCTAATGGTAATGTGTTTTATACTACCTTCGTGGATTTCTGTATGTTTACTTGGGGTGTATGACTGTCATGGTTTGAAATTGGCCCTCCCTTGAGAGTTCGAGGGGCGCAGAGGTGACTGGGTGCCAGGGCAGTGTTCCCTGGAGACCCAATCACTGTCCATGTTGTTCGCTTCTGCTCAAAATCATGTATCACAGCACCGCAAGCGGTTGGCAGTTCTGTCTGGGTTGTTTTGCTGTTGGTGTCTGCTGCGTGTAGGTGGAGAAGGCCAGGGGGTTCCTGACACCTGGGCTCCTTCTCTCCCCTTCCTGGGGGAAGAGGGGAGCCCTGCTGCCCCCCTAACTCTGTCTAGGCCATAGTTAGAGACAGCATTGGAATGAGTGCATGTTTGTGAGGGATGCGACTCACAAACAAGTGGTAAGTGGGAGAGAGAGAGGCAGGCCCTGTGGCCAGGCCCTCTTCTTCTTCCCCCCCACCTTTGCAGCCAGGCTGCAGAGAAGGGCTGTTTTTTCCCTCTCACTGTTTAGTGAGAGTGGATGGGAGGCTCAGCATTGGAGCAGAGCCAAGTGGATGGGCCGGAGGAGGCTCGATTGCTAGGGAGAAGAATCCCAGGCAAAAATTGGAGATGGACCCCAGAGAGAGAGAGAGAGGGGCCCAGAGGATGTCCTTGCAGTGATTTAAATGGAGGACAACCGAAAATCCAAAGGAGGAATCAACATTCCAGGACACAGACGCTTGATAAGCTGAACTACACTGCAGCAGCCTACAAACCGAGGTATGACACCGCGAGGGAGAAATCACACAGCAGCAGAAGAGCAAGGACTCAAAGCTACTTTCTTGGACTTCGTAAGGAGAAAGGACTTCAGCAAACAGCTGAAGGTTGGTTAGGGAGTGTTCAGCAGCCCAGAACACTCCCACGAGAGACAGAGACTGTGTTACATATCAGCCTTCCAAGGACTGCTCCTGGACTAAAGTTAAAAGGGAGGGGCTAAAAGGACTGACAGAAATATAAATATATATATACTTGCTTTTTAGTTTGTACAGTATATTTATTTGTGTAAATAAATGTATATACTTTCCCCTTTCCCTACAGAAGCCTCTGGCCTGAAAGTTTCTCTCCGGTGTTAGGATAAATTGTGGGAAGGGTTGGGGAGAAGCCTGGAAATTGAATTTTGGATTTCTAATGTGGCTCAAACTGCCACAATGACACAGCTTCATCTAGTTGCTGTGAATGAGTTGGGAGATGGCAATCTGCAGGACCAACTGCTGTTCTCAGTCAATGTTTGATATGTCCCTGGACTGACAGCAATATTAACTTCAATGACCCCATGATATATGTGTATATCAGATCACACAATCCAGGGGGTGGAAAATGATAGACAGAAATCCAGCCCTATGCACAACATAGGTGAAAAAGCCACAATTGTTGAGCCTATGAGGTACAACCTTTAACTATATATCTGAAGTACCATGTAATAAATCATAGCAAATAATTAATAAATTAAGAAATAAGAAATTTGACTACAAGATTAATATGTCAAATATTACCCCATAAGAGAGATACCAAAATATGTCTACATTCTTCCATGCAACCAAAATCAATAACCCAATCTTAACATAGTGAACCCAATCTTAACATAGTGTGTACAGGTCTGAGTGATAGTTGTGGTCTTTAAGTGATTATAATATTACAAAAGCCCTACCTAAAAAGTCCAAATTAAAGAGCAAGGGTTGCAATATCAGCCATGAAAAAAAGCAGTTTAAACTGAGCATGAATAGGTGGTGGGAAAGGGGGAAAGAGGAATGTCTGGGACTGGAACTGAGGTTCTGAATTCTCCAGCAAGATCCTACTGCATGCTAGCTGCAGCCAACATAAGCTGGTTTTAAATTTTAACATCTGGACTAAAAAGAAGTCGCATGTCCTAGACCCTTCAGTAATGAAAGAGATACAATACAGAATCAGCCATTAGAAGTCTGATCACGCACTGTGCTTCTGCATGATGAGTACATGTATTGGGAAAAAGAGCTCTTGGGTTTCTGAATAGAAAAGTAGAACAAACAGAGGGGTTCCCAAAAGCTTTTTCACATCACTAATAAATAACTGAAGAGTATCTACAGGTGTCAACATTACGCTTTTCTTACTGCAAATTTACAGGTTCCAGTGAATGAAAATCCCAACTAAAACTGAATTGCTAAGAAGTGAGAATGACCAAAAGGTTTCGATATTCCATTTTAGATCCAGATTCGTTAAAAAAATTTTAGGCACTCCACAGACACTGGCAGATACATAAATTGTATATTTCTGGCAAAACGAGTTAATACCAAATAAAAATCCTATGATGGATTTTTCAAGCTCTGGGAAATGCACATAGGAATGTGCTACCTCAGGCAATGTTTCCTATGCTTGGGCTTTACAGACATTCTTCAAAGGATGGGTACTACCAACAGGAAAATAATGTATTCTTCCTGCTTTTGATGGAGTCTGACATAAAAATGCATTAAGATGAAAAAGTTCTAAAGTTGCAAAATTGTATGCCTTTTTAAAAAATAAAGGGGGAGAAAAAACATTAAAAAATGTTTTGTTCCTAATTTTCCTAAAAAAAACTTAATATCTTAGCATCTTAGATTTTAATAACAACACTCAAAGCACACATGTATCTCATTCATTGAAAGAACTTTCATCAGGGCAAAGTACAGACACAGGATAGTAATTAAATGCTTAAATGTTTCCATGAAATAAATATTACAAATTTTATAAGAACTTATCCACCAGAGAAATGATATAGAAATAAACCTTCTCCTCTAACATCTATTTAAAATGTCAAATTCTCATTTTCTGACATTAGGTCTTTCTGCAGGGGAAAAAAAAAAGACATTAGGAAAAATGGCTTACTATTTTATATTCTACTTATGATAGTCTGAGTCATTACAGGTTCCACAGCACTTTTGAGTTAATTTTTTGGGGTTTTTTTTGCCTAGTGCTACTGAAACATAACAGAATTTTAAACATGCAGTAGGACATAGCACAGATGTCTTTTACAAGATAAAATGGTAATCCAGAGAAATACACAGTACAGAATCACAGAATATGCTAAGTAGGAAGGGATCCACAAGGATCATTTAGTCCAGCCCTTAGCCCTGCACAGGACCATCCCGAGAGTCACGTCACGTGCCTAAAAATATCATCCAAACGCTTCTTGAACCGTCAGGCTTGGTGCTGTGACCACTGCCCTGGGGAGCCTGTTCCAGTGCCCAACCACCCTCTGGGTGAAGGACCTTTTTCTAGTATCCAACTTAAACCTTCCTCACACAGCTTCGTGCCATTCCCTTGGGTTCTGTCACTGGTCATCACAGAGAAGAGAGCAGTGCCTGCCCCTCCTCTTCCCTCATGAGGAAGCTGTAGACTGTGATGAGAGTCTCCTCTTCTCCAGGATGAACAGACCAAGTGTCCTCAGTCACTCCTTGTACAGCTTCCCCTTAAGGTCCTTCACCATGTTCATTGCCCTCCTTTGGATGCTCTCTAACAGCTCAATATCTTTCTTGTATTGCAGTGTCCCAAACTGCCACAATATTCAAGCTGAGACTGCCCCCGGTCAGAGCAGAGAGGGACAATCCCCTCCCTCAACTGGCTGGCGATGCTGTGCCTGATGCCCCCCAGGACAGGGTTGGCCTTGCTGGCTGCCAGGGCACTGCTGACTCAGACTCAACTTGCCATCTGTATGTGTTAGGATGATACAACTATGAGAAAGGAAAACACCCTCATGTGTCCACAGACAAAAATAAAACCCTTTTCAATAAACTGTTGGCAGTACTACACTCAGAAAGATAGCTCTTGATTCAGAATGAGTATTCATCTCTTATCAATTGCAAAAAAAACAACAGTGTCTAAGTATCAAAGTGTAGGGATCCAAATTCTGCTTCCTTCACTGAGACTGGAAAACAGCTTGTGCTGAGGGCTGTTCTGAAGGCATGTTTGCAGCTATGAGTGTGCTCAGATTCTGAGGTCTGATGAGAGGAAAATTTCTGTTTTCTATAAATACCAGCATATTTACTTTTTAAAAGCTTTGCTTGATTATAACGTTAGAGACAAATCTCAGAGAGCTGATAAATCTTGTCTGTAACCAGTCGCAGTCCCAGCAAGATACTCATTGCTGTTTCATGTTTTGGAGATGTAATAACTCTCTTTTGAAACCAGCTTTAAATAATAATGGTATGGAGGTTATCAAGTGCTACAATAGGACAAGCTTAATCATTTTCTCTGAAAAATGGCAAGTTTCAGTCTACAAATCAAGTGCAGTTTCACCATGTCACTGCAGAAGAACTGTAGATTATTATCTTTATTCTCATACTGACAGAATGCAGCCACTTTTAGGGACAGACAAGAAAGGAAAATCCATATTTCAAGAAACTCCCAATGCAAATGCAGAGAAGTAAACCAGTGTGTTTTTCCTTACAGACTAATTGATGATAGAGAACCTATATTGAAAGGATAGTCACATGCAAAGCTTTTTTTTCTCAGAGAGATATTAGAGATTTTCCATGTTATAACAGGGACTTGACAAAGAAAGCAGAGAGGGTGTAAGACAGTGAAATGGAATGCACACTGAAAAACAGGGAGGCTAGAATAATTTGGAACAAAACAGTAATAAAAATAAAAACCTTTAAGCCAGAGAGGAGAATAGATAGAGAAGTAACTTTGGGGGTTGTGGAGATGAGGTGTGCTTTTTATTCATCTGTGCACATGACCCGTGTCCATGGTCACTTTGTTCTATGATTTTTCATGTCAAGTCTTCATAAAATGTCTTGTTTAAGCAACATTTTTTAGGAAAAGGATTATTCCCAAGACCATTAGCAGGAGACCAGTGTGTTTCCTTCATTCATGGTGAGATTTGGAGATTTTTCAAAAAGCCAAAGGAGGAAAGAGATTAAATTGAATCCTCACTCACTTTAGATTAGAAAAAAATTGAAAGAAGTTGAAAAGGGAAAAATAAAATATTTGGTAAGTATCTCTACAGGCATGAAAATTGTTCATGACAAGCATGACAATTTATGTTCAGGGAATATAACATCATTGACAAAATGATATGATAAACAGAGGCCAGCAGTGCTTGTATAGCAAATTTCAAATATTTTTGCACTGTGCTTCAATACAGAAAGCTGAACACTTCAGTATTACTTTTCTGGTTTCATCACCACACTTTGTAATGTAAATCAATATGCTACAAATCAATAAAAGAAACTTTAAACAAAGAAAATCTAGTCACTGAGATGATAATGAGAATATCTCAGGCTTTAGGAATGATGTTCAGAAATATAAAACATTTTTTCATTCTCTTTATTCTCTCTTACACTTTTGTAAACATGAAACTGAACCTGTAACTTAAAGATGCTTGAACACTTCTTTTCAGCTTTTCAGATAGATTGGATGCTTGAAGAATGAAGAGTCATTAGGTTGGAATATGTTATTTTTACGCCGTTATATGGGGGAAATCAGAGTTCTCTAAAATAACAGTTACTTCTGAACGGGTTTTTACTAACGTCATACATTTTTTGGATTGTTCTCAGTAGAAAGAAGGGATTTATCAGTTAGAAGAAATCATGTTAACAGCACCAAGAACAGTTGTTTTAGGATGCCACCCACCTACAACTCTCAAGCACAATGTGAATGTCTGTCATGTTGAAGTTTTGTCATGATAGCCTACTGAAGTATCACACGAAGTTCAGTTCTTCATATAAGTCATGATCACCTCTCACGAAGATCTCATTTTACCATACATCCTGGCAAACAAAACCAGCAGCAAACCAAGGCAGCTCTCTGAATATTCAGCCTATAAATTCCCCTGCCTGGTCCTGTATTTTATCCCTCAAACAACAGTCAGGGAAAACATTTCTGAAGGCATCTGTAGAAAGCATGGAGAGAATACACCTATCAAAGTGCAACAACTTTCGAACTATTCTTTTAAGTTTCAGCAGCTCTCCCACTTCATTAACTTCAAAGTACACCCATCTTCAAGGGTTGTATTCTCGCCATCTAATCTTCCATCTTTTTCTTCTCTGTCTTCATTGTTATCCTAACAATGCTCATACAGCTAAAGTGACTGTCAAGGTCATAGATCTGTTTGTTGAGTGTCCGAGGCCGCTGCATGGTGAAAGAGTTGGCAAACTACATTAGACTGAGTGAGCTGTATTCTTCAAGGAAAGATGATAAACAGTTTTAGGTCATATGTCTATTCTTAAATTAGATATACATGAATGAAATGCAGTGATAGCAGTATGATTCAAAGGACTCATGAGAATAAAAGAACTCCAATACCACCTAGTGTCAGTTAGATACATTGTCCTTCGTCGAACAAAATGGTGGAAGGAAGAGTAACCGTAACGTAGAGTCCTGTAAGGACATGCTGGGGATGAAAGAGAGGCTTCTGCAAAAAGGAGGAAAATACAGGAAATTCATTAAAAGTTGTTTCCTAAACTGAAGATAGTTAAGAAAAAAGACTAGTGTGAAATGTAGCCTACAGATCTTGCTTTTGGGCACCTTTCCAATAAAATGTAACTTTTTCTTATCGACATTGAGATAATTCTGAAAGACAAAATCTTCTTGAAGGGTAACAGATAGAATTGAGTCACTGTTTTGGGATCCAAAAGACCTGAACTGAATTTTTCAGTTGCAGTACAGCCTAGTTGTGTAATTGAACAAACCAATTCTTCTAACACATCCATCCAATTCATGCTAATCAAATGGAAATATGTCAAGAGTCTTGGTGGAAAAAATGGATTTATCTATATTTTTTGAGATTGCATAACATGTTATACAGGCAGTCAGTAGTTTAGGAGCTTCTGGAGTAAAACAATATATCTACCTCTGAAGATATTTGTCTGGTATTAGCTATAATAATTTACCATCTCATCAATATGTATGCAAGATTCTTGCTAACCAAAAACTTCATATCCAAATCCCTTTTCTAATTCTATGTCTTATGTTATTCTCTACTTACTGTTCCTCCTTGAAAACAAATATATTGCACATTTTACTATTGCATATCTAATTGAATATTGTATACATTCCAGTCCTATAGAAAGAAACTCATTCAGGGACAGAAGGTGTCACAAAACATTCCTCACAATCAGATAGAAGTTTATCTGTGATGACTGGTGTTGATAATCTATTCTTTCAACCCTCAAAATCCTACTATAATAGTTAACATAAAACATAGAAATCAAACAAACCCAGAACATATCCTGTATGTCTAAGAGACAGGAGGTCACTGTACAGGAGTGTAAGTTTCCTATTCAACAAATTTTCCTTTCTCCCTAATTTCTCTGTCCTCTGTTAGCCAATTCCCAAAACATAAATGACCACATTGTAGGACTGGCTTGGATTTTAGGTTCTGTGAGAAAGGCTATCCTATGAGAGAAACAATTTCAAAGTAAAGAGCAGAAGACAGGCAGGAAACAAATCTAATTTAATTACAGTACTCAAAAACACATAAATCTCTGCTAAAAAAACAAAAAGAGAGAGAGAGAAACACCACCACCAAACAAATGTATGGAATGGAACAGTCTGTTTTCCTCATTCATTTTGCACAGTATGAAAAGAAACCAATTCAATGCCACAGCAGAGATGTTAGAAATTTGGAAAACTTCCCTGCTGTCAGGGATAGGCAAGCTCCAAGACAATGGGATATGTTGCCTGGGGACGTCACAGGCTTGCCTGATCTGGATATTTTTTAAAGCAAGACAAAAAAAAAACAACTCTAGGAAAAAATGTAGCATAAGCACAATTATTCTTTTCTCTGAGTATGTCAGAAGCAGTTGTGACAAACAGACAAGGTCCTGGAGTTCTCCTTTGGCTCTACTATTCCTTGAATCTATTACTAAATACATAAAGACAGTTTATAAGGTGATGAAAGCAGAATAATTATCAGTCTGATAGTACCTCAACAACCTGTCAGCCACACAGGGAAGATTAACACCTAGATGATTCCAGCTCCATTAGAAACTAACCAAAATCAAGCAAGTTCAAAGTTATTTTAAGGTAAATTATCAAGGTTAATGACCTGCATAAAATATTCATATTTTAATGTATTAACTGTTCTTTGGATGGCATTTTTGAGCAATCCATTGTGGCTCTTATTGTATTCCAGACCAATAAATTTGTAACAGAAACAGCCATTACTGTAATAGAGCAAACACTCATTTTCTATTCTTGTGTTACTGGATTCTTTCAGTAGCTGACAATTTTATTTAAACAGCTAGTTTAAGGTAACAGAAAATATTAGAGATAGCACAGGTTTCTCTTTAAATCAACAATCTCTTATTGACAGATACTTTTGTATTCTTTGTACTGAAGCAAAAAAATTAAGATAACACAAAGCCAACTTAACAGTCACCCACAGCAAATATGAAACAGCACTTGCTGTTAAATCTGCCAGAACATTTTCTTGCTAGGGAGTGGAAAACTGGATGAGATTTTAACATCACATTTTTAGGGCAAATCGTGAAAAAGTAAATTCAGGTTGAGGAACTGACAGACCTCCAAATTCGGTGCGGCTTTGTCACAGCCTTTTGGTCTTCATCCCTTAGTGTCTCCAGCTGCAGAAGCATGCCATGGGAAGGCAGGTCCCTTTGGAGCTCTGCCATTTGCCCTCTGAGTTCACAGTCCCCCTGTGTTAATGGCCCCTTTAACTAGGACACCAAACAAGCATTAGTTTTGCAGATGAACTCCCACTATCCACTAACTTACCAACTGCTGCACAGGGGAAGATGAAATGCTAGATTGCGAGAGTGCATACATCAACTTCAAAATCACTTCAGGGGTTAAAAAAAACCAAAATGACAACAGAAAACAAACACAGAACAAAAAAGAGAAGGTGTGGAAAAAGACTTCCACAGAGTGGCCTGCTGGCTAGCAGTCAGCAGTAGGTCCTGTGACAAGCATCCTCTCCAATAAAGCAGGGGGTGAAAATGAGGAAGAGGATGAAAATGAACCTTTATGCATTCCTTCTTGGTACCACTACAATTTTCATTGAGACTAACACAATGCCCTAACTGGGCATTTCTGCTTATGACAATATTGGTGATATTAGTACTATTAAATATAATTAAATATAATTAAATATTAAATACTATCTAGCATAGGTAGGTAGGTAGACATCTAACTATGAGATAATTTTTACTGGAAAGTGATATGATTACTTATTTCCTACCTACTAGGCACTATATTTTCTAATATGAACTTATAAACTTAAAGCTATGAAGCAAAAGGTAAAGGAAAACAGTTATGAACCATGATCTTGAAAGAAAAAAGGTAAAAAGGCAAGGAAAGAGCAGGACAGTTTAAACATCGGTGGCAATCACTATCCACAAGAAACAAGAGCCAGCAAAGGTTCAAGGGAGCAATGCCCAGGGAAGAGAGCAGCTGGGAAAACAGGTTAAAAGCACTGCCAGGAATCCTTGGAGTTTGTAGATGAAAGACTGTGAAGTAAAAAGGTGTGCTCCAGAGTTGCAAAGGGAAGGCTCATAGCTTTCCAGGTGCTAAGGCACCAAAAGTACTGTGCAATGATGCAATACCAGTCTCAGCAAAATGGATATTTTTATGACAAAGAAAATAAAGCAAAACGAAAAACTCCAAAAAATATCATAGGACCACTTTTTTGTGCTTCTGTAAGAAACCAGACAGAAACCACTTAAGATCACCACAGGAAAAGACACAGGAAAGGGAAAAAATCAAGTTATATTAATTTCACAGGACTTTAACTCAAAACTAGCACACCATGATATGTATCTGTGATATGCTCAGACACTCAAGGAAATGAACCCTTATCCCAAGTGGCAACATTCCAGTATACCACCTAACAGCAAAGACAGAAAGGAAGACAGGAAAGTTAATTCAGATCAAAGCTATCTGTCATTGGCAGGTAGAATTTAAACTTCTGGTTTTGGCCTCATGCATACCACTCTAAATGTCCTCCTTTCGTGACAGAAGCTTGCCCTCCAACTTCATAGCTGCCAAATGAGATCACATTTAAATTTGACATTTCTCGATGAAAGACAAAAGGAAAGTACCAGAAGCAAACATTTCCAGGAGAGTCTTTTCCTGTGAATGTCTCTCATTTCCAAGGAGAGATAACAAGGGGTATCCTTGTGGCAGATAACAAAGTTGACTTCATGTAGGTCACAGTAGAAGGAGAGCTTTCATAGAGTTGCGTTTGAGTCAGTTCATTTTCCCTCTTACCATAGTCCTTTCCCTTCCCCTCCCCCTTCAACTTGCTATCTTCAAGATCCAGTGTTATATTCCTTTATCTTCACGATCCAGTGTTATATTCCTTTTGCATCTGTGTAATTTAGCATCCTTGTGATACTCAGTGAAACCAGGAAGGCGTCAAAGCAAGATTATAAGCAATCCTGAAACCTTCTGGCCCAGATACGAGTGGAAGGTGTCTAATATCTTTCATGACAGTCCCTCACCCATGGCTTGATCCTGTTATATGATCAGTCAATGTTGTATGTACAGCTATGATCACTGATTTATACCCAGGACTGCCGCAGCACCACTGCACTGGTTTACGTGCCCTTCCCTTACCACACAGGCAAACAGCAACAGCACAAAATACACCCTTCACAGACAATATGAAGTAAGCTGCTTACAGACTTTGTTTTGTCACCTTGGTCCCAGAATATACAGGCTGTGCAAATTTAGACAAAAGCTCCAACACCTTTCCTCTTTGCATGGGCCCAGTGATGGGAGCAGGCATGCCTGGGGATGTGGAGAGCACTTCTCTCAATTCCAGACAGTCCCTTCAGATCTGCCCAACTAAAAAAGTAGTTAGAGTTTGCTCTGTGCAACACAATGCATTATAAAGCTGGCATCCAGTGAAGAGAAGGAAAGGGCTACATGCTCATTTATTTGTATAGACATGTTGGCAAGTGACAGTTTGCCCTAACAATATGCATCATCTAAAAAAATAAAGTGAAAAAGTACACAGAATATCCAGAGCAGAATGAAGTTACCAGACTGAAGAGCAATGGTTTAATTTTTTTTTTCTTTTTCTATGTTAAAACTTTCAAATATAATGGGGAATGTTCAGGTCTTATGATAAAGGTTATTAAACAGACGACATGAAAGTGGATAATATATGTCCCTCCCTATACAGCTGTTTTTATAATTTTGATGAACAACAGAATTTTTAAATGAAGTCTGTCTCATTGATTCATAATCCTATTTAATCACCCATGGCTTGTTTTCAGACTCCTTGCTTTAACTGAATAGTAGTGTATAGAGCTGTTGTCTCCCAGAGCTGTCCTGAATGTTAACCTTCTGTACTTTAAGACACAACAATAAGTGAATCTTCCAGCTTAACTAATAAAATAAAGCCATCTAAACTGGCAAAATCAAATATCTCACATCTTCCCATAATTATACCAGCAGTTTATGATGTACAGGCTCAAATACAAGTTATAACTCTTTGTCAAAGTTGCCTGTATGTCTCAGCAAATCAGATCGATAGTTTTAATCATCACACTTTTATTTCATCTCACATTCAAGTCAATCAGAGAGAGAGAGTGACAATGAGTTCACCTGTGGAGCACAAGAGATATCTACTGATAAGATAATACTCATGCCTTGGCAGAATGAGTGTGTAGGAAGAGCATGAGCTGACTTGTTCAACATTTTTACCTTCTCCTTTGTAACACATAAAGGAATTAGTTTCATTCTGCATTGAGGATGGCAAATTCATATGCTTGAATGACAGCTGGGAATACAGTTTTGTATTCAAAGAGTCATAACTGGTCATGAGTTGATCCAGAGTGAAATATCATTGCTGAATCAAGTGACATCTGTTGCGGACTTGTAAAAAAGATACATTTATTTTGTTCTGTTCCCAAGAATTAATGAGTCTTAGCAACACAAGCTTTGAGGCCAGAATTACTTAAATGGGAGCAGGGACTAGAAGCATAAATGCTGCTTATCAGCAGGTGAATCTGTACATTTGTCTCTTTGAATGTAGTCCTGGTCCCATTTATGACAACGGTGTTGAGAATGTCTGGAAATTTTTACATTTTTCTTTGGATGAACAGTGCCTAACACCTAGAGGAATCCATTTTGTGACTTCCATAGAGTGATGTTGGATTAATGGTTGCTCTCCATGATCTTAGAGGTCTTTTACAACCTTAATAATTTGATGATTCCACAAAAGGGATTTTTCCCTCACAGCAAATATTAGTGGGAGAAAGGTAAGACAAGAGTGAAAAATGCTGGAAAAAAATGAGTTGACCCAATTCTACATTTCTGAACTATCTGAGATAACTATCTGTTCCATCCATTGATGCATTGTATGCTCATAACCATTGTTTCATATATGCACAAGGCCCTGTTCTGTGAAACCGCCTTCTCAATCGCTGTATTCAACCCCACTGAAATTAACTGGATTTCATACATGGTAATTTGTGAAAAAGGGAAAAAAACAAGAACCCCATGAAGGTTACCTGAGCTCCTCTAATGAGCTAGGTCCAAACTGAAAATCCAACGAAATTTACAAATCCTTTCAAATGTTAGAGTGTTCTTAAACTCAAAATACATACAATACACTGAATCAGAAGTCTACTAGTATCATGTCCAGTTTATTGTGTGCCTTTATGAAATAGTAATTTAGCAAGCATTCTGAGTAGCTTGTCTTGATTGCTGTATACATAGATGTTACATGTATATAAGAAGTTACATGTAAAAACAGACACAAAGCATAAATCATACATTTTTTTTGCAAAATGAAAAACAAGAGATTTAGACTTGTAGACAAATAGTACACGTGTAGTTCTTGTGCAGAGATACAGAAAACGCATTATGATTTTCCACAGAACAGAAAATAAGGGAGATGATGATCTAGGTGAAACTTCCTATCTTTATTTATAAACTTTTGTTTTATTTTAAACAGTTTTGTCATATGACAGACATTTCTTTTTCTCTTCCAGCTTTGTTTGGTTTTTTTTCTTGCTGTTGTTTCTTTTGTTTGTTTGGAGGGGGTTTTTTTGACATTTAATAACTTCCTTGTTTGTTTCATTGGCCCATACTTTCTTTTAGGAAGAGAGTGAGATATTCGGATGGTGACACTTGGAATTTTGCTTCATGAAAAAGGTCAGCTCCAAGATGTTCATTTGTTATAGGAACCAAAATACCAGTGTTAAAGTTTTGCAAGATGTGATGTATCCACGTATAAAAGGTCACTCCTCCAGAAAGTACAAATTGGTCCAGCTCTACGGGAAGAGATAAATTTATATCAATGTTCATGATTTGCCTAATAGGAACTTAGTTGTTGTGTAAGATGTTAGAATACAAAGTGAAAAGACAGTAACTTTACGGACAACAGAACATTAGAACGGACTTATTTACAAGAGGATATACTAATCTTACCACAGTCTATACATGTTTGACCTAGACTCCATCTGGGAGCAACACATCTCCCCCCACCCCCCCTCTGATTTCTTGCTGCACTTTATCAGAGTTATATTTTTCCTCGCATAAAACATCTACCTCCCAGGTTTGGATTCAGTGCTGCACAAAAGTAATTGCTCCTATTATAAGGTTGTTACAAATGAATTGTTTAAGTAAGTTTTTTCCTTGTGATTACACTTCAATAAACTAGGTGACTAACCTTCTGTGGTTCAAAGAAAAAAAGTGAAAATTAACTGTCAGCAACTGGAAATGAATGTGGTGTGGACCAAGATCTCTTCCATTTGCATGACAGGATGTTCCTTCACTTGGCAGAGAACGATGTCTAAGTCCCTGATTTTCAAGGACAAGCCTCACCAAGTTGCTCTAAACTTTGCAAGTGATGGTCTACCATTATGTGACTATCCAAGAGCAGATAAAGCAAATTTTCTGCAGTACACTAGAAGCAGTAGACAAACTAGCCCACTTTCTAAAATCCTGCAAAATAATACTGGAAAAAGAAAAAAGGAAAAAACCACAAAACTGTACTGGTTTACTTCCAGTCACTCAGCTGGAGATATATGAATACAGGTAATGGTTTCTTCTATGAGAGAACAAGGTCAGATCAAGAAAGAAAAGACAATGTTGTAACAGAGAAACAGTGACTTCAGACAGAAACTGCAAGTACTGAAGCTGAGGAACTGTATTAGATCCCTTGTGAGATAAGAGATTTCATCCTAACCCTGCAGAATTGCACTGAATAAGTGAGTCTTACACTGCTGGGAAGCCTACTCATCAAGCATCTTCTTCGTTGAACTATCTCCCTCCAGAGAGATGCTCTGAGATTGTTGGATTCTTTTAAAAAATGGATATGCAAGACAGGTGCTTCCCTGGGACATATTCTCTGCCCTAAAAAGTGTTCAAAACCATTCTCTTGAATGCCTTTTGCCACAGACAAGAAAAGAAAAAAAAAAAAAAAAAAAAAAGAAAAAAAAAAAAGAAAAAGGGAACTATTTCCTCACCAGTCATGTTATTCTCCATAAAGATGAGAATTCTAAAGTCCCATACGCTTGAAAAGAAGTACTCATAAGTAATAAAATCAGGTTACAAAGTGTAGAGCATCTAAGACACTCCTTAAACTAAATTTACACAAATCATTTACCACTGCATTCATTAAACAGACAGAAAGTCAGACCAATTAGTTTCACCATATTCTGCAACTCTTTCAATTTTAACAGGAATGAAACCAAATAAAGCGAACAGAATTGCAGTCCAGTTTAATAGAATAATAATATAGAAGAGAAGCAGATCTACCCACTTCCAACTAATGTGGCTTGGGCCAGATCTATCTTGTATGGCAGAACGTGGTATGCAGTATTCTGAAGCAGGCTGGAAAGATCCGATGTGCTTCTGTGGTGCTGATGGAAAGGCTGGCCCAGGCCCTCCATGGCACAACAACATCAGTTCGGGGCTGTGCCTTATCTTCCAAGTCCTGCCTTTCTTCAAAGTTAGTTGGCTTCATAGTAGCACTTTTATCTTTTGAGCTAGCTGCAGGTACAGCTATGACGCATAAACTTGTATGGCATAAGGACACTCTCTGACACTTCTAGTACAGTCTCTCATGCAATGGGAAGATTAAGTACAAATGTCTCTGAAATTGGGAGAATTGTCTAAGAATCACGAGCAGTAATATGACTGACCACAGATTTAATCAAAAACTGTAAAGGCTCAACTGTTTGGCTTGGTGTTTATTGCAAACAAAACAAGTCTTCTTCCCTCCCCCTCCACCTTCAGTACTTACTCAGCAATTCGACAGATATGTATTTACACAGCATCCATAGTGCACCACAAGCTGAAATTTTTCAAACACACCCAGAAGAGCAGACTGGTGTGGTGAGGGTAATGTACTGAAGATTTTATAGCAGTTCTGTTATATTACACATTTGTAACAGCTTGCTAGTAATGCTTATTCTGCTCACTACACACACCTCATGCATCATTATCTTGACATACAGTCACTAGTAGACAGGAAGAAAGCACACTGTCAGTTGTCACATGCTGTGTTTTGCTGGCACTGAATTGCCACAGAAATAAAGTTTTATTATACACCGCCATATATTCCAGATACAGCCTTAATCAATCCAGTGAAATATACGCTTCATCATGATTCACCTTTGCATATCAGACTGCAGCAACACAGTAAGAATTAAAAGTTTGGGGTAGTTAATGTAGAGACCAGCTGCAATACAGGTTGAGAGAAATCCATAGATGCTATTGCCATGAGGCTGGACAGATTTCTTAGGCAAGTTGCAGAAGAGTTACACTGCCCTGGAGCCCAGAGAGAGAGCAGCCAAACAAATATTTCATAATTGATGTAAGTAGCTGCTGTAGCCCACTACTGGATTGTTTATCAAAGAAGCATTTGTTGCTTCTGCTGGCCTTAGAGAACCGTGGAGATATCCAGCACCTGAGGGGGTCTAAGATCGTAGTAATGACTGTCCCTAGAGTAGAAAGGTATGACAAAATTCAAAGATTCGAGGCACCAATTTCCTATGCAGAGAAAGTCAATATTCCAGTCCACCAGTAGTTTATGCCATCCTTTTCTCCTTGAAACAGGGTTCTCTATGATATTCTCATATCAGCTCTATAACTCAAGAAAACAAATTTCTTTAACGATATATTCTTTTCAGAGAATTGAAAATATTTTTCAATTTAGGAAGCTTTCCTGATATTCTTAATAAGAGGTCACATGAATATACTACCATACACAGCACCTTGAGCAAAATAAAAGCAATATTTATCCAAGGATTTTTTTTTAACCAACTCCTATGAATTTATCTGATATTATTTTCATCCTTATTCATGGTCTTACTGCATCTTGAAAAGCAGAAGAGCTGCAGAGCTATAAGTAATATTTTACTTATGGTATCTACACCTTAATAAAAACCAAACACATTTCCAGGCTCAGTACTATTTCTAAAATACTTCTGCAGAGCTGAAAAACAGCGGTTTCATCAGAAAAAATACTGTGAAAAGCACAAGTGTTAGGGAGCTCATCAGACCCCACAAGCCCCACCAGTTACCTTCTAAGTCTGCATGAAACTGTTTTGGTTTTGAAAACCAGATGTGTTAATACTCAGATAGGTTGCCAGTACTAATTATGATCAGTATAGGTCTACCATCAAAAGATTATCAAAGACTGTTAATGAGTTCCACAGGCTCAGATTATTCACTGACCAGTAGATACAGCTGAAAGTACATATCTTTCAGCTGAAAGAATATATCATCACAGAAGCCCTCATGGGCTCTTGCCCAAATTTTTACCTTCATTTACTTTAGTCTTATTACTACATTTGCTGAATGGCAGAATTTCAACTTTTCTGAAATGGAGATAAATTTCTAAGAACAATTTTTCCCAGGGGAAAAAACCCACATGCACACACACACATACATACACCAAAAAAAAAGAAAAAAAAAAAAGGGAGTGGGGGAGGAGAGAGAAAGAGTAAACAATTTAAAATAAACATAAGTGCTTCAATCATTTCTGTGTGAATCAAGTGGGTTTTTTTTGATATTGAGCCAAAATATTTGCTCGGGGGGAAAAAAAGCAAAAGAACACCTGAAATAGTACTGGAAACACTGGTTCATTTGGGGAGATAAAGAAAGACTTCAGGGCCTGTTCTGAAACTGAGAGATCCCTGAACTCTAGTCTAGCAGAAGATACACACTACAAGTTAAAGTATTTCAGTGCACAACGTGATTTTCAATGGAACATGAAACTACAAAACACACGTTCTGATTGTGACTAATTTGTGTCTATGACCTATGCTGCCTTTTCAAGCTGCTTAAACACCTGTTTTCATATTTCATTTTTCACTTCAAAAAAGAGAAACAGGTAAGGTTATAAATACCCTTACTGTTTCTAAGGAATTACTGAACATTTTACATAAACTTCTCTGGTGTGGTAGAATATATGTGATGAAAACCATGTGAACAGCAAACAAAATATTGGGCATTCATGTAAAATTATTGTAAACTGCATTTGACAACTTCAACTTTAAATTACAATTATCTGTAACTTGATTAAATACTCAAAAAACCCAACAATTTCTGAAGTAATAAAAAAAAGTCTCTTACTTTTGAAGAAAAGCCTTCTAGACAAAAAAAGACTAGATATTTTCTCATTGCTTTGATTACAAGGATTCTTACACAGGCAACTCTGTATTTCTCACTAGAATTAGAAATTATCAGGTTCTTGTGAGTCTGGAAGGAAATCTGAGATTGCACGACCTTTTTTACAGAGCAAAGCATTCTGTGGTTTTGACTGGCAGAATATAATGCAGAGATTTCAGGCCTTGGTTTTGTCTTCTGTAGCTTCATACCTGCCAAGTTCCGCATTGGGCTTTGTGTTGACTGAAAGAAGAGACATGAAATTTTTAAAGGAATGCCACAGATGTATTAATATTTGAAGTATATTACTTGTATCTTACTGCTGTGTGTATAATAATGAAAATACTGTTTTGCAGTCAAATGATTGGAGTTTGAAGTAGGTACTGATGACTTTCCAGAAAGAAAGTAATACCCAAACGATACTAAAATTAATAGTCAAAAAGTCATCACTAAAGTAACACAACTGCAATATATATATAGTCATTTTATGAAGCTAGAATAAACCACAATATTTTTATTTGTAAGAAAATTATAATAAAACGTGGAATCCAGTCAGCAAACTCAGATATGATGCTGATGATTTAAGTCAGATCTAGACCGGATCAAAAAGACTCAAATGGCTGAAACAACAGAGTCCATCAACTGTTCCAGACTACAACCAAAAAACATAAAGCATCATCTATTGTTCCACAGGCTGCTTCCATACAGTGCATTAAAAATTACAGATTTTGTTTCATAAGCTTTGTTTTTATAGCCACCATGCTGATCGTATCTGACTGCAGTTGTTATCCTCAAAAACTTTTTGATATCTTGTTCAAACATTTTGAGAAAAGCTGATAGATATTGAAGTCTGAAAGGTGTGAAACTTCTACAAATTCATCTGCGCTACAGAAGGCCCTAATTTGTACGTTCAAGACATATGATTTTAATACCAGTATATTGTGCCTAACATGTTTTTTGGCTAATCAACTTGGTTACCCCAGGCCATTCATACCCTTTCTTAGCCAGCCAACAAAAAAGATGGAAAAAGAAATTTAGGGGTCTGTAAGAGATGATTTAGAGCCACTTGCACAGGAAAAGTAGTGTTGTTTTGGCATCGGAGAGTAAGAAAAGGAGTACTTTCACAGTACTGAAAGTGTTGGAGGAAGAAGAGGTGAAGTGGTACTTAGTGCACCTAGTGCTTGAAGAATTGAGATCAGTAAGAGATCAATCTTCATGAGCTACAGTATTCATGGAACAGTTTATTCTTATTTTTAATCATAAGGTACAAAGCAGTAAAATTATCCTCATATGAATATCAGTACACTTCCTTTTCGACAATAGTTATTTGTAGTTTGTTTAGGAAGATATATTTTTGGCAGCCTTTCTAGTGATACGTATTACAAATTACCTATAAAATCTCTGAAAATGTTGTATATTCATAACTAGAATTTTATTAATAACTTCGTAGTAGTAAATAGATTTGTTCATGCAAGCTTCATTGATACTTGGAAATTTTTTGTCCTGGCTATACAAAAGATGGACTATCTTGCCTCATAAACATCGTAAAGATGGAAATGCCAATTTATATGTATCACACAGAAACCTTATTTAATCGTCCAAAATTATACTGTGAGTTTATTTCTCACAAAAAAAAAAGGTATTACTGTAAAATTATTTTATACCATTCATAAGTGGTTTTGGGGGTTTTTTTTGGCCATGCTTCTTTCAAAGAAGTGGGCATAAACCAGCAGTGAGTTTTTGTGTATCCCTTGAGTCTCATATTTTTTCTTAAAACATTTAAGTTTTGTCTTTCAGTTCCTTCCACAAGACAAATCCTTTCTGAAAGTCTGTGATAGAAAAACCACGATGCCAGAATCAGTTGTGCTCAATAAATTCTGAATAGGAATGGGTTTGGACTTCATTCCCCTCTTCCTTGCTCCCACCTCTTAAATGATATTTCTGTGACAGGAAATCAATATTTTATACAGTTCATTGTGCATCAGTTGTAATGTGCTTTAATCACCTTTGTGCATCTAGCAATTGCTACCACAGAAATAGTCTACTGGGAGGTTTGTCTCCCATCGTTTGGGCATGAGGAGTTTTATTAAATGAGCTCCAATATTGCTAGAAATATGTTACAGAGTTACCAAAAGATACATTTACTATAGAAATGTATCCAAAGAAGAAGAAAATGTCTTGCTCAATGTAGTGAATTGTGGTATATAAAAGGTTAAGTCAGTGAATTGCAGAAGCAGCCTGATTTTTTCTAATTCTGATGAAACAGGAAAATTATGAGAGGCATATTATAATTTATTCATCATATGACACAATTCTTGATTCAGTTTAAAGCTGAAAACACAGATGAAATACACCATTATAGCCACAATGAAGCTCTTGCAGTATTTAAATGAATTTAAAAAACAGAGTTATCCCCGAAGGTGGGAGCAGAATAAAACATGCTTGTTTGCTAGATAAATACCCTAACAAGTAGACAATATCATTAAATTCCTTTTCTACTCCTTTTACAGTAATGGTCAAGTTGAATTTCTTTGTTGCATGAGGTACATTCTCCCAACAGTTAAGTGGAAATTACCTCTCCCTAAAAGAATCTCAGGTCTGTGGGTAAGGGCTCTCCTTGTGTATGACAGGTACAGCTTCATAGCCCCTTAAGTTGAGGAGTCATTGACCTCAAGCTTTTCACTTCATAAATGAGTGGACCAACTGAACCAGCTGTCTGCTGTTCCATGAAAAAAAGGGTGCAGTTTTTCACAAAGGATGACACAATCACCTGTCTTTAAGGAAGATTGCTCATTCAGGATCTGCAGACTGAGAGAGAACTGAAATTCCATGTGGAGTTGGGATTTCAGGTGTGTTTTCTCCATCCAGAGAGCTTCCACCGGACTGGGTCTTGGCAAGACTTTGTGCTCTAAGCCTAATCACAGTCCTACAGGGCCCAGGTTCTGCACAGTGTGTTTGCTGTGGGTGCCTGCTTCAGAGTTCCAGAGCTGAGGTCAGCAGAACTGAAGAAACATAACATATCCACTGTTGACAGGATCCAGTATTCAGTTTCTGGACTTCGGCATTTTCACAGCTATAATTTAGAAGCATAGCAATTTAGTTCTGGTCCTTCTCACCTTTTTTTTTAACATTGTTTCTTTCAAAACACACTTAGCAAGTATCCTCAGTTAAGCGGGACATAAAACAGCAAGTATTATTTTCAAAACCCAAGTCCTTTAGTGAAAATATTTCTACACACATGCCCTTACTATTCCAGAAATGATTTAACCTTCATTCTGAAACATATAGTAGCTTCCCAAGCTCTACCACTGAACAGATGGACACATTTATAAATAAATTGGGTTTCCAAATTCAGCACTATTTTGGGGGTGGGAGCTGTCTCACTGCTCTCCCTATGTAACACTCATACTGACTGAGTCCCAGTAATTCCATGTTCCTCTGGAATCTTTTCTGTAAGTTTAACTCTACTGTTTCTTTTCTCACTCTCTCACAGTAAGCCTTTCTCCCTGACTGGACAGGACTGGACTGGACAGGACCTACTCACAGAAAAGTAGAAGAAAGGAAAATCTGAGGTTGTTGGCCTGTGGAAGCTAATCAGGAGGATTACATCCTGCATGACCATGAATGAAGAGTCAGCACAAAACAGGAGGAGAAACAGAGTTTTATTATGCTCAGCACAATTGTCTTCTTCCACCCTCAGACTCAGAAGCATCTCTCACCATCAAAAACAGTGTGTAAGGAGTGCCAGGTTTCATATCCCTGCTTACAAGCACTTAGATTATGGCAACATCCAGGAATCCCAAGCACGGACACACTGTGCTAGGTAGGAGACATATCCTGAACAAAAATGCTCCAAAAAACTTACGTCAAGTTTTGTTGGTTTGGGATTTTAATGATGGTGTAACAGAGTTGATTGCTAGTAGACTGCTCGCTCGCTGCTTCTCAGAGAGGATTTCAGTGACGCAATCTCCCTTAGCGAGGAGGAAAGGACCACGAGGCTTTTTCTCTGGATTCCAGTGGCTAAAAGAAGTTTATTTGGAATCCCACGGGCTTTTAAAGTCTCTGGGGGAGGATTTAGAAAGGGGAACGTCATTGGGCAAGGGTTCAGGGGAAAGGAAGTGGCTTGAGGGCTCTGCTAACCAGTGGGGGATACAGGAGGAGCAAAGTCCAATAACAAACCAGGGATTGGGGAGAGACAGATGAGACAACCAGTAATGCTTGTGCAGGGGCAGGGACTGATTCGGGGAGGGGAGAGAACATGGCCCTGCACAGGGAGACCATGTGGGTAAAGGGAATTACCCACATGGTAATTCAAGGGAGAACCATACAATAAAAACACAAGTAATCGTTGTCTTCCCACTGTGCTCGATCCTGGAGAGCTGCCGCTGTGAGGGACCTGTTCCTATAGGCATTCTTTCCATGACTCATAATCTCTGTGTTCTCCCACAATGGTGCTTCTGTTTCTTTGCTGGGTTTTTTTCCCCTCTCAGAAAATCTCTCTCATTTTCCATTCCCATGACAGATGTTAGCTGCCTTATACCAAAAGGCTGCAACTTGCTGAAAACCCAGATGCCCAAAACTGCCTCATTGCATTAACATAAGTTTCATATAGCAATTCATATCCCCTTTATTGGAAGCACTATTGTATTCTAGACAATCAGCAGAAAATCTCAGATAGATTAACACCAAGGAGATGTCTTAAAGACAGATATCACTTTGAAAGAATATGCCATACACTGAAAAGGATTCTTTATTAGACTCTCTAAGCTGTCAAACACATCTGCTGTCATGTGATCCTGAGAATCAACAAAATGGATGACTAAAAAATAGAGGGTACAAAGCAGGATCTGGCAATGCAACAGAAATGTTTACAGAGAAACAGGAAAAGCTGCTATGAAAAAGGGTGGAATTTGTAGAATGTTCTGCTGTCTAATATTCTGCAAGATTAAGGAGCATTTGAGGCTCTGCAGAATTCAGTCAAAAGATTGCTGTCATATCCTGAAATGGAAGCAATCATTCATTCACGAGTTTCCATTCTAGACCTACTCTCAATGAAATTCAGATAACTATTTCCCTAGAGCAACGCTGAGCTGCCACTTAGAAATGTCTCCTCCAAAAACAGAGTTAAACCCTATTAGATGAGGTTTTCTTTTTTTATTTCTTTTATTTTCTCCTCCTGCTGCTACTGTTGATCTCACACAGTTACAGTTAGGAGGTAGGTGTAAAGTACAGAGCTTTTGCTTCCCTGCAGTAAGGGAAAATTTGAAGCTGCTTCCACATGGGCTTATTCAAGCAAGTTCTGCTTTACTGGAGCGCACAGGGGTGAAACAAAGAGCTGAGTAGTGATCAAGTGCTGCTGCAGTTTCTGTATATGAAAAGAACCAGAAAGTAGCCCTTCTAAGTCATCAGATCCTACTGGCATTCCAGTAGCAAACTGACTCAAAAGTTCAGGGTTCAAGAAATCTCACCCTGCATATAACCTGGGTTTCTGCATCTGCTGTACACCACTGGGACAGAAGACAGCAGGGATGGTGCTGTGCTATCTGAGTTAGCTAGATCTAGAGAGGAAGGTCCCACACCACTCCTTGAAGAATCTGTGCGTGTACCACAGGTAATTGCTCTGGCTACATCCCTAAGAGAACCCAGATGTGTGTATTCAAGTATATATTAAATGATGAAAATACTGTCTTGAAAAGAGCAAGAAAAAATGTATTTTCTTTTCGCTAGATAGTATATTGGTCACATCAGAGGTGGCAACCTTAGTGGCAGTGTTTAAAGCAAATAAATATATCAGTTATGTAAGGTTTATAGCAGAAAAAAAAATCGCTGTTTCATTTATAAACTGACTAGGAAATCAGACACAGCTCAAGCCATTGCACAACTTTGACACTTTCTAAATCTTCTCCCTACCCATTTTTTTAAATAAACTAACATTTGGATCACACAAGTTTTTTCTTTCCTCATCAGTGACAGTATGGAAAGGTGTAGTGTGCTGAGTCTGACTAGATGACCACCACATCTCACCAAATTTGCTTTATCACTTCCTTCTTCAATTGGACAGGGGAGGGAAAGTATAAGGAAAGGCTCATAAGTCAAATTAAGGACAGGGATAGATCCCTTATCAATTACTGTCACAGGTAAAACAGACTCAACTCAACCCTTCCCACACTCTTCCCTTCTTCCCAAGCAAAGCTTCATCCCCAAATTCTCTCCCTCCTCTATCCACAGTAGTGTGGGAGGACAGAGAATGGGAGCTTGGCCAGTTCATCACAAATGAGCAAGATTCCTTGTTTTGCTTATTATTCTTGAAAGTCTAAGTCAACACCTAAGGCTGACTTTAGCTTACCTGCACACCAAGTAGAATGAACCAAAATGTATATACATTATCTGACTACTACTTTCCTTTGTAGAAGTGGAGAAGAGCTGAAATTGCAGATTAAGTTCCACACAAAACCTGCAACAAAGCAGGAAATTAAAGTACCAACGTTACACAACAACGTGAGGCTTGAAAGATATGAGGAGAAATCACAAGGAAAAAAACTTCAGAAAGGTTATTGCAGTCTAAATCACTACCTAAGCAAGTTCTCAAGAGTCAACAAATCTGGATTATTTTCATACAAGCATATAGTTTTTAATTCTAAATCCAGAGACAAACTGGAAAACCCATTTCATTTGGATGTATAAACATGAGATGCAGCATCCATATAGCAGAAAATTAATAAAGGTATAAAGAGTCATTTTCTAGATTTCCATATTTCACCAGGGAGATATTGTGACTGAAGTGTCAAAATAACTTTATCCATTCATTCCTATTATTTAAGCAATCCTGATATATTAAGAAAATAAAAAGCATCAGCTTGATGGAGCTATTTTATATTTGGAAACACAAAAGTTTTGTTAAAGCATTCTACTTTGTTTTAAAATTCACGTTTTCATTAGTGTACTTAAAAAATAATAAATCTTAAAGTTACATTTTGAGGCACATTGGGACACATATTTCATTACCAGCTGCAATGCCTTTATCTGATGCTCAGTACTGAAAGTGTGTTCTTACTTCACGTTATGAACTGTCAGTCAATGTTAACTACCTCTCTCTGCAATGTGATTTAGCTGTATAGTAAATACCACACTTTAGCTAACTCAGAAAGAAGAACACACTCCCTCTACCTTCCCCTAATGTCTGGAAGGCTGACTGGAAAATGTGTTTCACAGCTTTTTCCAAACCACAAAGAACTTTTTTGGACTAATGGAGCACATTAACATTCACAGAGCTGTGCAATAACTGTAATTAGTGACCTTAACCAATTACAGTAAAGCAACAAAGTCCATTGTGACAGACCCCATACTGCAATCGTACTGACTTTGTTCAGATATTTTTCTCTTTTTTTGTCACCTAAATGTAATTTTTTAAAAGTTACTTCCTAACCATAGAATCATCACAGAATCATATAACCACAGAATGGTTTGGGTTGGGAGGGGACCTTGAAGATCATCTAGTTTCAGCACTCCCGTCATGGACAGGGACACCCTCCACTAGACCAGAGTTGGCTCAGAGCCCCAGCCAAACTGGCCTTGAACACTTCCAGGCCCACAACCTCTCTGGGCAACCTGTGCCAGTGCCTTGCCACCATCACAATAAAGGATTTTTTTCTAATATCTCTTTCAATTTGAACCCATTCCCCCTTGTCCTGTCACTACATGCTCTTATAAATAGCCTTGCCCCATCTTTCCTGTAAGTTCTCTTCAGGTACTGGAAGGTCAAGATCAGAACATTGCTAAGCTTTCTCTTTTCCAGGCTGAACAATCCCAAATGTCTCAGCCTTTCCTCCTAGGAGAGGTGCTCCATCCCTTTGATCACATTGGTGGCCCTCCTCTGGACTCACTCCAACAGGTCAATGTCCTTCCTGTGCTCAGGACCCCAAAGCTGGACCACAGAGTGCTCTCACAAGAGCAGAGTAGAGGGGCAGAATCCCCTTCCTTTCCCTGCTGGCCACTCTGCTTTTGATGCAGCCCAGAACACAACTGGCTTTCTGGACTGTGAGCACACATTACTGGGTCTTGTCCAGCCTCTCTGCCACCAGCAAGCCCAAGTCCCTCTCAGCAGGGCTACTCTCAATCCCTCCATGCCCCAGCCTGTGCTGATACCAAGTGCAGCACCTTGAACTTAGTGTTGTTAAACCTCATGAGTTTCCCATGCACCCATTTCTCAAGCCTGTCTCGGTCCCTCTCGATCACATCCCTTCCTTCTGGCATGGCAAGACCACTAAACCTTACATGTCTGTCAAATCCATGGTTCCATTCCCTCACTTAGGAATCAGCTTTCCAGTCTGAAAACAAGCTCTAACATCTCTAAAAATAACCCTGCATATACAAAAATTTTTTGTAGCATCTATATTGCTTTTTTCTACCAATACCATGACACGGAACTTAAACTAGCTCATTTTTCTTACAGATAGTTGATCCAAACTTGCTGCTTCAGTTCTTTCTGAAACTTAAGTACTGGAAACTCAAGTCCAATAACTCATTAACATGATACACAAGATATAATGGATTAGCTACTCCAGTTTGTAAGGTAGCTGAAAATAAGGATGCTGCATTTGTAAATTGTCAGGTACTACTAGGGATACAAAACCTGTTCATTGCTGATGTAATATTTCCTTCCCCTCTCCCTGATTTAATTAAATACAGTTTCAGTGTTCTCATTAACTCCTTGAGCGTTCATAACATACTTGCTCCGTGCTCAGCACAGTCACAGGCACCTGTACAAAGTCCTGTTCTGAGAGCTCTTCGTGTTCACTTGGCATCAGCATTTCCAGCTGTATGAAGGAAACTGAAGAATTATATATTCACTTTAAAACTGAGGCAAGGTTTACTGGCCTTTTTTCCTATGGGGCTATGAAAGCATGCCTTGAAGAATCAAATTGCTCAGCCACACTTCATCCTGCAAGCATTTTCTCAGTCCTTGGAGAATCCAAATCTTTGTTGAAGCAATTCCTGTCTTCTTGGCTATTCTTCACAGTTTAGGCTGTTCAACTGAAGCAGGTTGCTGCCAATCTTTATTCTAACAGACCTGCAGCTTTCACAGATCAACACCTTTTCCCACCTGGAAGAAATTGGATGGCAGTTTCTTTATCTTTGCCTTCATAATTTTTTTTCAAGAAACATAGTATTCCTGCATTTTATAGATGTTTTATAGTCAAGGTAGTAATGCTCTCCATCTGACTGTTGAAACTGTATTCTTTTCATAATATGGAATATTATCATAATTATAACAAATTTTCTGATATTTTTATTTCTTTAAATACTTTAATAATCTTTAATATTTTTTCACTTGCTCTTGTGTACATTTTTGTCATCCTAATATGTGATCTGGAACATCCACTGCCTTTTTCTTTAATCACATCATGAACTACCTCCTTTGGCCAATATTATTATCTCATCTGTTTTGGTTTGGTTTTACAAGGGATCATACTTACTATTATTAAAGAACTTGAAAAACACCATTGTGCTCAGTGGAACTGATGAAATGATATGCCATCAAACGTATCAGCTGATCTGTTGTCATATTCTCTGAGATTAATTTAGAGATCCCACCTCATAATTGAAATTTTGGGTTATAACACTCATTTAGTGAAGAAGCAAGACTTGAGACAAAACTGGTGTCTAAAATGCTCTTACCTGTGATATGCTCCAATCTTTTCCTCTTTCAGGAAGACTCAGGCAAAGACCTCTTGAAGAGTTTCCTCAAAGGCTGGTTGTGGCTCTCGTCAGTGCAAGTCAGGAGGAACCTCTTCTGCATTCAGGGAGATAGAACATTGCCAATTTGTCATGAAAAAAGGAAAAGGCTCCCTCAATGAAAGTCTTTTAAAAACACATTAAAAAAGTGAGTTGTGGTATCAAGCATTCAGCCAAGGTAAAGCCAGAGAGCATTTCATTTGTGAACTTGCTGAACTGAGGCTTTGTTATGTCACATGGGGAGGGATTTTACACAGAATTTCTAATCATATCCCCACAAGCCCTGAAACAGCCATAAAATTCAATGTGCTAATTAAGAGCTATGAGATTAAATAATAAAGAAAATGATATATCACTGCAAATGGTTATTACTGCAAGCACCACATGTGAGTGGACAGCAGTTCATCACACAGAGCATGACTGCTTGCATATTGTCACTCTCTTTCTCATATATATTAAAATTAATATCCCTCATGAATTTTGATGGCTCTTTTCGATCTCCAGTGTGGAATATACAATGTTTTTCCACTGACCATTTCTGGTCTGGCTGTCAGGGCCCTGCAGATCACAGCTCTGCTGCAGCCCTACCCTGTTTGCCCATCTACCCACCCCAGCACACTGCCCTGGGAATGCTGAGGGGATGGTCCTGGGACCCCTGGGGAACCCCTGCCTCACTGCTACTATGGCTGGGTTAAGGCCACTGCTCCTCTGACCAGGACAAGCTGGGAGCTGAGCTGCCATTGCTGGGGCAGAGGCCGTGATTAGCCCCTGTAGCATATCTGTCTTCTACCCCCATGTCCAGGCAGGGCTGTCAGGGAGCTGAGCTGAGAACAGGGCAGCTGTTGGGGCTAAGACCTCACAACATGGTCCCATGCCTGATTTGCTTCTCGTGCCTAATTCTTCTCCCCTGATTGCCTGGGGCTTTCTGCTGTGTAGTGCTATCACAGGCTGCACATGCAGGGTAAGAGTGGGGGCCTGAAGAAATCTCTGCACAAACCCTGAACATTTCTCTGTGCAAACCATCCAAACCTCACAGTAAAGCTTATCTACTTAACAAACCAAGAAGGCTAGCAAATATCTTGGGCCATGAGGGCTTTATGTGAGCAACAGGCAGGTTGCTCCAGTATAAGGCAATGTCCCAGGCTCCTCATCTCTCTCCAAGCACAGGGGAAGATACTCTGACATGGCAGGGATCCACCAGGCTTTGCAAGATCAGGGTGGCCACCCTCTTTACTCTCTGGTGTATGGCAGTGTCCATGAGGAGGTGGGATATGAGAGTTTTTAAAACATGCCCACATTATCTTTGTAATACCTCTCCCCTCTGTAAAGAGTCTGAGCAGTGAGTATACACCATGGCATAAGTGATGCCGGGTTTACAGGTGGAGGTTTAGCTGGGAGTAAACACCTGGAACAAGATGGACCAGATGAACAGGGGTGTATTTTTGTGTCCTGCATTCCCTGGCCAAAAGGTTAGCTTTTGGTCAACCAGTTAGGCACCAGTCAGGTCTTTCCTGCTACCAGTTCAGTCATTCTAAATGGTGGACAACATCAGTTTTGGAATAGCTAGGAGTACCAAACAAAGCCTAGAGAACCAATTCACAGCAACACTTACCTGTAAATGGGCCTCTCAAAAGCTGTTGAGATCTAAGTCCCAAGGGAACTAGCAGGTGAAGCTGCAAAGACACTGTCTATCACATTTGAAAAGCTGTGACAGATAGATAAAGTTCCAGAAGAAATATAAGCCACATTTTTAGAAAGAGCATCCTCTGAAACATTGCCTCCAAAATTCTCTTAGCTGTCCTCTATAAGAAAGGGATGCTAGTTTTGGAGAAGCCAAGCAAGCAGGGTGAATTAGAAAGACTGAAAGAATAAGCTTTGCAATATGGAATCACTTTTATGGAGTGACTGGTAGAGCACTGGATATTCCCTGCAAGTTGACAGCCTCATTTAAAAACTCTTGCTTCTATTAGTTAGCTCTTGCTGCTGTGCAATTTGATTTGGAGGGAAGGTGACATAGTAAAGCACCTCTCTGGTCAGAAGACTGCTTTAAGGCCTTTAAGACAGCTTCATAAAAAGATTCTTATAAGAAGAGGAGAGAGGTTGCAGTATCTCAGTGAAGTAGTCACTCTACTGTACGTCAGTCATGAAAATGAGAATCAACACCAGGCTTCAAAATTGAAAAAATGGAGACCTGAAAGCTAACTTAGAATACCTTAGAAGCTACTTAGTAAAACCATAAGTTTTCAAGTGTCTGAGGAAATCCACCAGCGAAACATTATTAATCCCTCCAGTGAAACATCATAGAATTTATTAATGCTGTTGATCTGCTCCATTGCCAGGGATTCTGCAATGCTGACATGTTGATCCAGATCTTAAAATTAACCTCCTGCTGAGCTTCTTGTGGGGATTTTTGAATGGCACTTTCTGCCAGGTCACTGAGAAAAGCACATGGCTTTCTTTTTTGACAGTAGTATTATTTCTCTGAGTGTAATGGAAATGCACTTCTCTGAAAAAGTAGCAGCCACTGAATTAATGCACTGGTGACATATTACATTTGTTTTTCTGTAACTTGGCTGACAATTGCCTAGAGCAAATCTCTTTCTCCTCAAGCAGTTGCTTTCTCTGCTTCACCATACCACACAAAACCCTTTAACCGGCAGGATTAATTCTGTTAATCTTGCCATCTGTAGTGGGCCAAATATACTGAGTTCAGTCAAGGATATCTTCCACGCTAAGCGCTGATGAACAAAAATGACAAGACACAATGAATGTACTAACTGGCTACATCCTTCCAGGTCGATCAGAGCATTCCTGTTGAGAGGCACCTTGCTGTCTCCAGTATTGAACCTTTGTGGTGGAGTTTCATGTGAAAAGATTTACAGTTTCCAGCATTTAACAAAACCATCATTATCCTCATTGCTTCCTGGTTCCACAGTATTTTCTGTGAAAATTTATTCCATTTGTTCGACTTTGAATTTGTGGTTCAAGTATTTAGATCAGGATATTATCTGACCATTCTGCGGCCTCTGTTTGGCAATGATACCTGAGTCTGCAGGGCATTAATAAGTTTCTCTTTTTCCTCTAAGGAGGGATCAAATTTCTCTTGGAGATGTGTCTCAGCTTCTGATCCATCTGGAGCTTCTTTTCTACTGCTTTGATTTTCTCATCTATTTCAGCCTGTAATTTTTTCCAGGTTTACTCTTACTTTGGGGCAATACTCAGAGTCCTCTCAAACTCTTCAAAAGCAACTCTTTCAGATTTTTCCTTCTGATGTTTAAATTCCTCACCTTTTTTAGTTATTTGTTTGATTCAACCATGAAATTGGGCCATCTCCTCCTTCTTCTCTTCCAGAGTTTCATGGACTTCCTGCTTTTTCTCTGCCATTACTGTGCCCTTCTCTGGTTCAACCAAATTTCTGATTCAAATCAGTTTGGTCTTCTCAGCCACATGAAGGTCCTCACCCTCCAAGCAGCCTCTGTACAATAAGTATGAGCATTGTAGAGTTGGACTGCCAGTCAGTAGATAAGGATAATGGTCTGTCTACATCAGAGATGTTGCCACGGTCAGAAATACCTGACCCCTGTATCGTAACCACCACCACAAGACGCACTCTCCTCTTAGGGAGGTCAGCTGCCTCCGTGGGGCCTGGGTTAAGGACATCACTCGTAAACTTCCTAGTTGGATACAACCCCTGGATTATTGCTGTTACTGCTCTTTCATGTGGGTGGCAACAAAGTCACAACATGTAGGCCAAGGTCAATAAAATGATCTTCAAGGCCTTGGGATGCTTGATAAGGGAATTTGGAGCACAGGTTATTTTTTCCTCTATTATTCCAGTTCTGGGTAGTGACATTGGAAGAAACAAATGGACGAAGTCTATTAATTTTGGAGGGTTTTGATGATAGGATGACTTACACAGCAACAGGTTTGCTGGCATGAGGTGGGATTCGCCTTTCTGAAGGTGAAGAGGGTTTGCGCTCATGAGCTAGGGACTAGCTGACCTTTAAAAGTCCCTTCCAACTCAAGCTGTTCTAAGAATCTACAATTCTGTGACTTCAGTCTATCAGCTAAAGAAGCACCAACACACATGAACAGCTTCAGAGGAGGGAGGACAAAATGAGGGTTCTTACAAAGCAGAGCTGGTGGTTTGTATTCTTTAATTTGTCACTGAGCTGAATCTGTGAAACTCCAGATGGCTTTTGAATGCTCAAAACATTAATGCAGAGGTCATAACATAGATGTAAACAGGTAGATCCCACCTTGTCTGCCTCTTTTTGGTAGACCCGGTGCAGCTCTGATGGGACTGTGACATGAATGAGTCCTTCAGACTGGCTATAGCCCATTCTGACACACTTTTCCTTTTGTCCCATGCTGCAGTAATAATTTCTGGCACAGCTGGCAACAGCCAGCACCTTCACTTCACAGCATCACCTTCAGCACAAGTGCTTTTTTTCATCCTCCTGTCTCCTCACTAGGCTGTTAAGAGGTAAGACTCCCTTACCTCTGCTTTCCTGACTCCCAGTCTCAAATTCTGGACTTTAAAATGGAAGACAAACTGATGCTTGAGGCAGTGAATCCTCATGGTGTTTCAAAGCAAGAAAGGCAGTCTTCTGTCTTTTAAAACAGGAATTTCTGAGTATTCACACACACTTCTCAAGATTTCCAGATATTTAATGCATTTTATTCACAGCACCCATGAATAGTAAAAAGAATGGACCAGTCTTTCTTATTCCCGTCCATCAACCTTATATATATGGTATGGGATGGAAGAATAAGAATGCTGAAACATTCGGACGATTTTGGACCAACATCATCTTACCCCAAGATTTACTATCTGCTTTAACTGCAATCACTATCTAGGGTCACTAGATCCCTATGGGTCACTAGATCAGTAAATGCTAAGAAAGCAGAGAGGAGCTTTGATTTACCAGTTACAAGATGATTGATCTGCAGACTTACCAAAAAGGAAAAGGGGATTCCCTTTCATTCTCTTGGGGCTTGGTACCACATGTGACTCCCACCATGAGTTTAGAAAAATCCATCCTTTTTGTCTAATTTTGTCTATGTGAAAATAAATCAATAAAAGGAAACTGAGATGTGACTCATGAGAATTGCGAATGTTTCAAATTCTTTAGTGGAATACGGTATGTCAGTTTGAAGCATTACTTTTTACTGAAGGGGTACTTATTTACAAGAGACTTACCTAAGAAAGAGAATGGCTGTGGATCATCAACCAAAGGCTGACTTGAAGTTCTATTTATTTGTTTGTTTGTTTTATTATTCTAGACAGATGTGGTAAACTACAGGATTTTGGGTTTGGGGTTTTTTTCCACTTCTATCTGATCATGTATTTCCTGGATAACTTCATTAGAAATTGTGTAAGTACTATACTCATATATGTTATATGACAATTTCTACTTTATTTTTTTGTAACAATGAGTACACAACACTGCACTTACTCAGAAATCCTAACCAATGAAAAATCCAAACCCCATTAGAGAAGAATCCAAAGCAGGCAGGTCAGTTTTGATTTGCATGTACCATTAAAGATGCTGTACAGGAAAGCTGCACTGGTACTTACCTGATCTGATGTGAAAAAGAGATACATATGCATATAAATAGCTTATTTGTAGAGGAGAATGCACTTTTAGTAATACTTAGAAAGATGAGCTCCTGATTTCATTACAATAGTCAGTTTAAAAATCAAAACAGAAAGAGTGATCCAGCATTGGGCTTCATCACCATAACCTTTCAGCAGAAAACAAGTGAGAGCAAAGTAGAAGGTGCAAAAGTGGGAACTCTGCCCTGTAGAGAGAATAGTGAAATGGACTCTCTCTTCATAGAAGCATCAGGGTTGTATCACATCCCACTTCCCTCTGGCTGCTACCATTGCACTTGGCCACAGAGCCTTGGGTTAGAGCATCCATTAGACTCAGTACTATTAGAGAACTTTTAATTCCCTGGGGATGCCAATGAGTAGCACTGCAAGCTGAGAGATGGGAGCCAGTGGATGGCTTGTAGGCAATTTGAAGCACTTGATCTTGGCTTTGGATCAATTCATCCCTCTCAATCTGTGGTTTCCTTGTGTCTCGGGCTGTGGGCATACACTGAGTCTCAGTTGCTTCTGCATGGGTGGCTTTCCATTGCCCCAACAAAGAAACCAGAAATCCAGGTCCATAAACATTAATTAAAATCCTTCCAGGTCCCAGTACAATCTGCAAGGAAGATCTGTCCATACATAACCCTGCAGGGGACAGAGGCAGGTATTGCCCACCCCAGAGAATTCTATTTCAAACCATTCTGCGGCCAATGACACCAGCATAACTCCAGCTTTCAAAAATAGACATTAAACAGAAATTGACAGCTGTGTCTCTTGCAATATCAAAGGTAGGTAAAAGGCACCTCTAGGTGGTAGTGGACACCTATGTCATAGCCCTTTTCCCCCTGGGACTGCACCACGGCATTCAGCTTTTGCAATGGAGTGATCCCATGGGGATGATTTGGGGACGGAATGGGAAGAGTGAATATGGAGAGCCTTTTGACCTGCAGTTCATGTAGGAAATAGGCACTGTTCATAGCACTTCCACAGGCAAAGCTCTTGAAAGAATCCTCTATAGCAATATTCTTCTGTACACTTCTTAACCATGGACACTTTGAGGATGATGAGGTGGGAATAACACCAGACAGCAGCTTTGTCACAAAATTCAGTCCTGGGCATTCAGATGCAACCTATGACCTATAGAGAACTGGGAGACTTGAGTACAGATGAGTCCTGCTCTTTTCTTCCTAGGGCCCAACATTTTCTTCTACCCTCTAGTTCCAGTGCATGAGTGCCCTGGCTCTGCAAGTTACACAAGGAGCTGCTGCCCTAGAGACCCCTCTGGGCATGGCTGCTTCAGTAGAGGCCTAATTCCGGGGCAGTGCTGCTGGGGGTTCCTTCCTTCCTCCCTCCCTCCCTCCCTCCCTTCTTCCTTCCCTCACACTCTTTTATTAATGATTCCTTTATTTCAGATCTCTGATGACAGAGGTGTCTCCTCGACCCTGTCCAGTCATCCTGGAGCTGTATCTGACCCTGGTTCCCCTCACCACACCTGATCTTGATCCCACCCACAGGCTCATCTCAGCATGATCTCAGTCTCTCCCTGTCTCCAGGAAGCTGGCCACTGTCTGGGACTTGCCCTGCCCCAGCTGCCCCTCAGCTGCTCTGCTGCCTTGTGCAGCACTGGGACAGTCCTGGCTGCCAGGTCCCTGGGACCTGCCATCCCTAGGTGACCCCCCCCACGCTTCCAGACCTCAGTAGCCCCTGGCCCCTGCATGGCCCTGGTAAAGGACCAGGAAAATCATCTTTGTAGGAAAGGATTTAAGTCTGTGCCTGAAAACTTTCCTAAATTAGGTTAGATGTCTGGGTGTGTACTTGAAGTTTTTTTATTACACAAGCAAGCTTTCAGCAACATAAGGTAATGAAGGAACAAGATGTAAGCTTTCATTTGGCAAATAGTTCTATCTGAGATTCCTCACTTAATTCACTGATCAGTTCTCCAGCCTGGAAACAATAGTCTCAGTCTTATAGTTTAGTTAGTTATTGTCCAAGCAACTAAAAAACTAAAGCCAAAACACTAAGCCACATCAAGTCATTAGCGCCAAGTTTTTTCAAGAAGATGGCATTCTGAGCAGAAGCTGATGAGCAGTCAACTTGATTTTTTCACCAGAATAAGGATTTTGTCAAATATCTGAAGTATGCCCTCGAACTGGAGGAATTCCTAAAAGCTCTTGGATTGTCTCTCTTCCATTTTCCTGAATTCATTCATTCATTCAAGGTCCATGCAAATAAGGACCCAAATTGAAATCAATGCAATAGTACTGCTCATCAGTGAGCTACTGTCAGGAGAAAGGAGACATGGTTTGTTCATTGGGGGGATAACTCATTTACCTCAAACTACTAGCACAGATGTTTTAGCATACCTGTCATCCCTTAGGTGATCCATCTACTTCAAGGCTTTAGCTGCCTGAACCTTCATTTCTGTGATTTGTGATTTTCTTGAAAATATGCTTAGAAGCAAAACCCCATTAAAAAGAAATATATAAAATGTCTGCATTCCCACAGAAATCATTTCTCAAATACGGTGTTTTCATGGGCATTTATTATGATCAGCCATGATAAAATTACATAGACAGTGGACACACTAGCATACTAATAACAAAGTAAGGGGACATGATATTGTTATTTACTTATTTTTATTAAAGTTTCATCTCAGGTCGGTAATTACTCAAACAAGGCTAGTGCTGGCTGCTTTTCCTTCCCTCAACTCACAAAAGATTTGAAGTACCTTATTATAGTGAACCTATAAATCTAACTACAGGTAGTAAAATGAAAGGTGCTTTGACTGAGGAGGGCTTTCATACTAAAAGAAAATTGGAAATGCCATAGTTAATCTAGTTTTTTTTCCTGATGATGGCATTGTGGATGATACACAGTTGTTGTCAGACTCAGTTAAAATCTGGCATGAAGCAGAACAGGAAGGATTCTTGCCTTGTAAAATTCCTGAAAGTTCCAGAATTCCTGTGGGAAACCTCTGTAAAGACTTCAAGATGATTTTTGATGGCAGGATTTCAAACCTCATCTATTTTGAGCTTCATTCCTTTGCAGAAGAACAGAGGCTTAACTGTCTCCAAGGCCAAGGGCTGTGCTGAATGCATACACACATATCAAACGTTTCATTCAAAAACATATCAATACCTGATTTTCGAGGGCGCCCACGTGTAAACCTGCACACGTGTACATCCGTTTTTGGCCATCCACATGAGCACAAGCACTATGTAGAAATGTAACTGAAGTTTGTCAATCACTTATTTTTAATAACCTGTTCAATCATTTGTCCATTCAAAGCCATCAGAGACTGTTTCGCAGACATCAAAACTAATTAAAAAAAGGTTTTGAAGCTCAGGGTTCTCCTTAGCAAAAACGAATTTTCGAATGTTATACCTAGAAAGAACCTAATTTTCCAAAAATTACAAAGTACTTGTTTTAAGATGACTAATGAGTTTATGGATGCAGTCAGTCAATTTTTTTTCTCCTGAAGTACTGTTTAGCTTATTGAAGATCTTAATTCTAAGATATTAGAATTTCCAGTATAGGAGGTCTTGGAAAAATCAGCTAAGATTAGGATCTGTTGCACCAGCATATTCTTTGCCAGAGAAATACAAGGAGATGTTTTAACAATACAGCAAAGGAATTAAATTAATACACTTGTTGACAGTGCAACTTAGGCAGTTCAAGATATAGAAACATATATAGAAGCTACAGAAGTACATAAATGCCAGCTTAAGCAACAGTTTTGTATTTCAAAAAAGTACATAAATGCCAGTTATCCTAAGAAAAACTAGAACATTTTAAGCCATGGGCAATACCAACAAATTATGATAAAACACCTAAAGATAGAAATCTGTGTTCATTGACAGTAAAAATCTTTGTCTGGTAGATCGAGTAGTTCGCACTTTCCTTGAGCTCATGTTGTGCAAGAAAAGTCAGAGATAAGAAATTTTTTTTCTCTATAAAAAGTAGAAAGGAAAATATAAACATCCATGTGAAATCAGTTGATTCTCTCCAAGACGGCAACATGGCCTATGTTATCATGAACAGTCAAATAAGTGGAGGCTCCCCAGAAGGCTTACCAAAAATATTAAGCAAATCATGACAGCTTTCTCATTTCTAATATTTCATTTTAAGGAGGTCGTGTTTTTATGACCTTTCGATTCAGTCCAGCATAAAAATATTCTTCATAAGGCATTATGGCATAAAAGCTCATATTTTTCTCCTCTATTGATTTTCATTACTTTTCCTAAATTGTTTTTTTATTTCTATCAGGGACTTTCTATGTTAAAATGAGAGAGATTATTTGGAGATGATATTTACCACATGCTCACATGGGATTTCTCTATTGCAAAGTTATATTTTGCAATAGCTGTCTGCTTATGCATAATTTTTTCTTTTATCTATCTTAATTGACATTATATTGACCAAACCAATTTATACCAGGAAAGCAGAAAATAAATTTGAAACTGTTCCCCAGTGTAGGAAATAACCTTTTGTGTTCTTGAGGTTTGCGAAGTTCACAATCCAATTAACTAAGATAAAATATTTCTTCTGACATTCTCAGCTGTGAATTAAATACTAGGTAGTTTCCTACATACAAACAAACTGTGTTTTCTTCCATCCTTCTCTACAGGATTAATTATAAGCTTGAAAAAAATGCTATTATTCTCCACCCTTAACATGTCTGACAGTCCTTCCAAAGTCTACCAGTATTTAAAATACTCTGGCCTTCAGACAACATGCACACAAATCAGAGATGAATGGCTGTGAGAGGTGAGCAGACAGACAATGGCAGAGGGGAAGAAGGGAGGAACTAGAAGGAAATGTGGAAAACATTCTCTCATAGTTTCCAGAAATGGGGGTGAAACAAACACTGCTAGTGAATCAGTTGTTCAAAACACAAACATACTAATAATCTAGCAGATAATCTAAGTGTTATACCCATCTAAATAAGGTATTTGAAAGAGGAGGTCTTATCCTGCAGAATGTAGAGAAAGAATTAATCTGAGATGAAGAAAAAAACTTGCTCAGTTTCTACGAATACTAACAATGAGCCTTTATCTTGCTGAACCAAAGTCTTCATACATTTCTTAATGACTAGGACCTGTGTATTGAAGCAGAATTTAGACATGCTCATACTAGATGTAGAAGCAGTAATTTGGGTTCTCAAGGCAATTTAATATGGTAGTTTGGATCCAGCACGAAGTAATTTACTATGTTAAAAATCCCTTAGAGTTAGAACTTCTGCAAATCTAAACAAAACATTTTATTTTCTGTTTATAAACTGAAGGAAAAATTGTGTCTGACAGTTTCTACAAAATAAAAATAAAATTAAAAAAAATTCTTGTATTAATATTTTATATGTGCACAACTAGGGAGTTTGTTCAAAGACCACTTGAGAAACTCCCCATATCTTTGCAGTATAGATGCACTGCTGGAACACTGCTCATTTTTAGTGAGCTCATTGGCTTTGATGCAATCTTCTGTACTGCTATAACTTCTTTTATAACACAGATCTTGTCCAATAGAAATAATACTGAACCAAAGCCAAATATATCAGTGTGTCTACCTACAGGCAGTGAAAAATGGATACACACAGACACACAAACTAACACTAACACCCATGTTGTAGACATCTGTAGATTCAGTCATGCTACCCATATCATATGCACTCGGTTGAAATTCACAGTTTTGTGCCTTAGAGTGAAGTTATCTGAGATTCAGAGGGTGCTAAAAGTATGCAGACATCACAAAATTTTTTGGGGTGTTTCCACCTCCCCCCAAAAATAAAACAAAAACAACCAACGTTTCAGTGTTGGGAGAACATTTTGACATTTGAAATAACATTAAAGAAGCCATTCACAATGAGTCTGAGACAAACAAAGCAGAACCTTTGGAAGTTTTGCATTATGTACTTCCAGACCTTATCCTTTGGAGATTTAGAGCTTTAAGACAGGATATATGTAGGCTACATACAACATTTTGCCAGAAGGATAGAATAGATGAACAACATGGTCCACGATAATTTCATGATAGAGAAGGACTGAATAAAAAAGTCTTAATGTAATTTAAAAGCTACCTACTTTAGGCCCATCTTTGGAGCACTATTTAAAACTATTTGTGCTGCTATCTGTGTTTAGAAAAGGCGGGGGGGGGGGGGAAGGAGAATTTATGCTATATATATGCTCATCAGGAATATCTTCAGGAAGATCCAGCAAGAGCAAATTTGGTAGAACATTTGCTCATCAAAGCTTATCGTATCTCTGAAAACTAAGGTTTCCTTTTAAGGGAGTTCAAGAAGTATTTGGACAATGCTCTCAGGCACATGGTGTGACTCTTGGGAACGGTCTTGTGCAGGGCTAAGAACTGGATTCACTGATCCTTGCAAGTCCCTTCCAACTCAGCATATTCCATGATTTTGTGATAATAAGGAAGAAGACATATTTTTTTTATACATATTTATACATTTTTATATATATGCATTTTAGAAGATCTCCAGACCAATAATTCTATACCTACACCTGCAGACCTCAGGGAGAAGGAGTTGAAAGTTTAAAACCAACCTTCAAACCAATTCTCAGAGATCTTAAAGGCATAAAACCAAAGTAAAGGAGTGTATACAAGATTGCATCTTTAATTGTAGTTAGTGAATTTTGATAATAGTTTTATTGCATTTATTTCCCTCTCAGCACTCCTCTGTCTCAAAGTCTGTACTGGAAATCTTCCACTGTTTTTAACTTCTTTGGACTCAGAACACAATGGAAGAGAAGAAAACATTTGCCAAGAATCTGGAAAATTTTTCCTGGACGAAAAAATGTCAAAGCTGGGAGCTTAACACATATTAGCATTTTAGAATAAGGCTGATGCAAACAAACAAACAAACCAATCCCCCCCTAAGCAAACAAACAAAGCTGTTTCCTGAAGGAGATGAATCTGGGGAAAAAAGAAATGTAGTTGCTGGTAGCATCCTATGGTTGTATTGTATCCTGACAGAAAGGAAACTTGTAATAAAAAATATAGCAAAGCAAGAAACTGCCTTTGCAGAAAAGGCTGGTGATATCACAGAGTGGTCTGGAGGATTCCTCACAAAGGAAAAGCTGGGAACAAGGTTTCTTTTGTCGGCTTTTGCAGATCTTGTTAGTGGTAGAGAAAAATAATTATACTCTGAAATGTTCACTGAGAGTCCTTAGCTTACATTTGTCAACTCTATGAAGCATTCTTCAGAGAGAGATTAAAGTCTGCTTACTTGAACGTCGTGAATTATTACGCTGTTCTGAAACACATGAATGCAGAAATCAAAGCAGAATCATCAGGAGAAGATGATGTACCACTATCTGTAGGGAAACCCGAAAAGCAATCAGAACAAGATAACTAAAAGGAGCTAAAGTTGGACTGGGAATAGACAGCCACTGAGGAGTCTAAAAAATGAGATAGAAATATATAAAATAGAAGTTCAGTATGGCACTTCAACATTAAGGGATAATTTATTTTTGCTACATGACAGTATGAGATTTCCAGATTACTTATTTCACAAATAGACATAAAGTTGGAACATTTGTCCCTTTTTTTACTTTCTTGTTCCCTAATTTGAATCACAGAATCAGAGATTAATTTATGAGGAAAGGGACCTTTGGGGGTCAATTAGTCCAACCTGCTGCTCATGGTGTCTAGTCAGATGAGATGACTCAGGGCCTTGTTGAGTTGAGTTGAGACTCCACAGCCTCGTTAAGCACCTATTTATGGGTTTGGTCACTCTCACACTGAAAAAGTGTTTCTTTATATCTTATTCGAAATTCCCATGACATGACTTGTGTGTGTTGTTCCTTGCCCTATGACAATGCTTCTTGTTCAAGTGTACACACAGGGTCACAAGAGAGATGACCATGTGCATTTTTAGATGAAGAGACTACAGATCAGAATTGAGTCTCTGCAGGAGCTGGAGTCTGCTGATCCTGTTCTGCTGCAGAAAGCAAAAGATTGATTTTAGGGTTTTTTGAGTCCCAAACACAGGAAATTAAAAGGAGGGAACAAAATTTCCAGAATAGATGTATTTCTTCTTCGAACTATGTGACTGCTGGAAGATAACCTTCAGTAGTTGTCTGCACTTCTATATGTGTATTAGCTGGTGTGCAAGGAAAACCACACATTACTAATCTTAATCATGGTGCTGCAAGGATTTCACTAAGACTGTGGAGCTTTTGATTAACCAATGATACCAGTTTAAAAAGTCTGATTTGATTAAAATACAGGAAAATGCCATATGAAAGGAGATATGTGTACTTTTTTTCTAAGTTCTCTACAACAGACATGCTGACTGGCAATTCAGTCCTGACAAATATGTTTACACAGCAAACCACTACAGTTTAAATAGCTCATTTTACAGACTCTGTGTGTGGAATCATGTAGGATGCATATAAGTGGTTTTAATAAAATTACAAAAACACAAAATAAACTGCCAACACAAACGCAATTTCAGAGGTGCAGTTTATCTCCTGGATTTGTCTTTTTCCACATGCAAAGCAAATGAGATAAAGCCTGCTGATATTGATCTCAGAGCCCAATCATAAAAAATTAAAAGTAAACTGTCAGAAAAGAAAAAGGAATGTTTTCCATTTTGCTTAGAGAGCTCTTGAGTGCTTGTGTGAATGCAATTTACAGCATTAATAAAATTCTCTTGCAAACATTATTTTATTTTTATTGTTTCTTTTTCTTCTCTGATTAAACAAAATAGTCTGCAGTGCTTGGTTGACTTTCCTGTCCTTAGATGTGCTGGAACATTTAACTACAAGTTTGCATATATATGTCACCAAGTCCAGGACACTGGTACCCCAACTGGTTTTGGTCTACAAGAAAGTGGACTCAGTGGAAGTTTCTCCTTTCCTTCAGTGTCCTTTCAAACAGAAGGAAGGGGAAATAGCGCTCCATAAGTGTGGCAACTTGGGCAGGTCTCTGAGAAGGCTACTGAGTCAGGTAAGAAGATTTACTTCTCTGGGTTTTTTTTTTAACATCTCAATTTAAGAAATGTCTCTTTCAATGAAAATACTCCTTCACGCATGGTGAGGAAGACAGGTGTCTAGAAGGTGATGCCATTTCCAAGAAAAACAGAGATGGATATGCACTGATCTTCATTAGGTTCATCCCTATACTTTATGTCCTGTGATCCATGATAATGAAATCTGAAACCACTGACGCTGAAGCTGGAAAAAAATTGTAAAAAATCATGCCTACTGATGGTAAAATCATCTTTTTCAGAGGAGCAAGCAGGTTTCAAATACCCTCTAGGAGGGGCCTCAAGAAGCCCTCATTTCACACTGTATGCATAAACACATCACTTACAAAATACATACAAATAGACCAAGGAGATAAACCTTTTGTGAAAGAAAGCACTGTGATACTGCATTGGCAGATATGTAAACACAGCTTGCATGGGGTGATAGGAACAAAATAGGAACTCTCTGGGAAACTCTCATCCCTCAAAACCTAGTCTTGCGTCACAAGCCTAACCTCCCTTTCAGGGTCATTCAGGCATAATATAGTTTATACCCTGAGGATAGTATGAAGAGCAAACCTTATAAGTTGCTCTGCTTCTTCTTTGCTTCCCATTCTGGACTTACATATCCAGAGCTTGCTCTCCTGTGCATTTTGTTATCCCTTCCCTCTCCAATAAAATAACCCCACGGTAGCCTAAGAAGTCAATGTGCTGCCAGATACTGTCATTTATATTTAATAAGGATCAATTGTCTCCCTGGCACAGTAGTGCTGCCTCCAGAAATCTAACTGTAATGGCAGTATGCCCCTTGCCCATGAATCCAGAAAGTGTCCTTAATCCTCATTGACCATGTTTTATTTCAGAAAGGTGACTTAAAACTGTTTAATAACCAGAGCACTGATTTAGAGGTAATCCCTAGAAATGCAAAAATAGTTGTGCAACTGTGAGGGTTCACACTGCTGGAGGGGTCATGGGCATGCCACATAAGAGTAAGTCAGAGCCACAGTTGTAGCTGGAGGCTGAATATTGCTGATGCAACTTGGTATTGGAAGACTTCGACAGACGGACAAAAGCACCTGCAGTACAGCTCTGCAGGTTGGATGAGAATGTCTATCAGAAGATGGTACAATTACATTTCTATTCTTGTCACATCACACAACCAGCAGATCACAGAACGACTGAATGTTCTGAGTTGGAAGGGACACACAAAGATCATCGATTCCAACTCTTAAGTGAATTCAGGGATCAAACCCACAACCTTTTCATTATTAGCACCATGCTCTAAACAACTGAGCCAATCTCAGAGTCATAGCTACAATTGCAGCACAGGGAATGGACCTTGAAAATATTGGGGAGCCTATTTGCCTATGGACACTGTCATTTGCTTTAATGAGCACACAAAATTACCTGAGATTCCCTACCCTAACTCAGTGATTGTTCATGCTACCATGAGCACTAACAAGCAATGTTGGCTGTGCTGATCTGTCAGACCAGTGTATGCTTTTATCCTGTTGCAGATGCAGAAAAACTTCCTGCTGTGCTCATGTAGACTTTGTGTCTTAGTGATCACATAGTAACTCTTCCAGGTGGTATAATTTGCTGTTGCTAGTTTTGCCTTTCCAGTCTCTCAAGATTATCTTATTTTTGTCAAGTTCACTTAAACCTAACTTTGCTAAATATGGCAAATTTCTAAATATTTCCTTTAGCTGCCAATATGTAGCAGAAGTGGTGTAGAAATCCAGCTGATTGCAGGTTTTGGGGAGACAGCTTACTAAATGTAGGTTACAATGCCATTCTGAACTCCAGCACTAATCAAAAAATGAACTATGGTTCAATCAATCAGCTGACGTGAACCTGTTGGGGACTTTTTGATGTGCAATCTGATGAAGAGCAGGGGCACACTGTAGAGTGAATAAGCAAATATGGTGGCATAAACTCTATATTATTTCATCGCCTTTAATATGCAGGCCTAAGAAACTTTACCTTACTTTGTATGTATGTAATCACTTACACTACAAAATGGTTTTGTCCTTTTATAGTTTAAATGGTTTACCTGTTGTCTTTTATTAAATATTTTATTAAAGCAAAAAGGCTAGCATATGAAAAAGTAGATATATATTACTGCTTTACAAATTTATCATTAAAGTCTCATTACAGCAGCACACATATAAAGTACCTCACAGTTTAAGATGAAGTTCTGAAAGCCCACAAACTGGCATCTCAGTTGGCTGGCAATTCCAGCTAAGCTGATTTGCTTCTGACTGTTTCTGACAGCATCATCCATATTCTCCAGCAATGTTATTTGCAAGAGATCTAGTCTGATTTGTCAGACATTCAAAATTATCTGGCAAAGTCCCAGGAAACCTGTGCAAACTGTTCTAAGTTAGCATTCAGATTCACTGACTAAGGATGGGAATGAGGACAGTAATTGCAGAAGCTGTCAGATCATTGTTGTTTTGGTAAGTTTTTTTTTCCCAAAGGGCCAAATATAGAGCAGTGCCCACTATTTAGGGGCAGCGTTGACAATCCATGCTTGTGTTTTATGTGTACCAGTCTTGCACAGACTTGGAGTCATCATTATGGTAAAATGCCTTATATGCTCAAAACTGCAAGAACTTGAGAGAAAACACACACAATGTAGTTAAAAGCCAGTAGAACACCAGCTTTCTGTTGTCTTTAAAGTCATTACCCTGGACAGCTGTATAATATACTGAACAGTGAGCCAGTTTGCTTTGGGGAAGGAAGCAGTATTCAGTCTTTCCATGGAAATTAAACACTGCTCAGAGATTTAGTTGGTATGAAGGTATTTTGGTTGCTGTTTATGAGACTGGTAGTGGGTGGAGACAAGCTGCCCTGGCAGTAACTAGAGGCCAGCAGAGTATCTCACATATCCCAAGAATCATTGTGCTCGGGTAGCCGAAAGACACTACCTCGATATTCCTGTCTTTGTGACCATAACTTCCTGCATTAACTTCTGTGTCACCGGCAAACTTTTAATGCTGTGGATCAGCCACAAGACAAAGTAGTGTTACTAAGTTTTGTGTCACTAATTTCTTCTTCCAGGCTAGTATCATAGTTAGCCAGCTTTCCTTGACACTGCCGGGCTAGTGCCTTCAAAGTGCTATATAGACAGACCTCTAATATCAAACAGGAACCCAACCAGACTAATTTGGAATTCAGATGGATTATTTCCTGAGAGCCACAGTAAATCAATCCTTATTTTGCTTTTACAGAACACTTATCCTGAGACCATATGACTTGATGCCAAACCTGTTTACGTGTTATGTGTTTTATCTTGTACCCCATTGCTACCCATCAAGAACTGTCAGCTTGGAGCAGTCTTAATGCAGTTTTGCTGGCAACTGTAGACAAATAAGAAAGCATTGCAGTGCCAAAGTCATTCACTCTTTTTCTTGCTCCATCTTCTCAAAAAGCTCAAGTGTTCAAGTGCACTCGTATGCCACCTGCCTACTGGGGCTTAGCAGAGGACTAACAAGTTCAGAGCTTTTACCCTGACTGGATGTCTCACACACTCACTCAGTCTCTCCCTCAGATAAGACACGCAAATAATCTGCTGCCAGTCACCATTCACAACTTAATTTTTTTGTTGTTGTAGTTGTTTTGCTTACCATAGTTGTTTTTCTGTTTACATCATTGTGATTTTTACTCGCATCGCAGTAAGGTCTGGAAATCCCCCTCAGAGTGGGATAGGACAGCTCTTAATGGTACATTTTGTTCTTTCACTTCAAAAGCTCAGGAGGTATTAGAGGATCAGAAGAAAGGAGCAGCTGAGGCAGTGTTTGAACTTACATACAAAGTCTGTGTTTAACAGGAAATCAAAACCATTTCTGGTTTCAACAACGGGTTTACCTACAAGCAACATATTTACTGTGTTCCCATATTTACATTGAAAGTCACATTATATATGAATGAATTTTTAATTGCCATCTAAATTCCTGAGGGCCACTGTCATGGTTTGAGATAGCCCCAAAAAATCCAGTTCCCTAGCTCCATCCCCCTCCCACATCTCAACCCAGTGTGAGATGGGCTTTTCCAGACAAAACACACCAGACTCAAAGTGGGGGGAAAGGGAATATATTACAATGACTGTACAAATAAATATAACATCACATTATACACATGATCACAACTATCTCTACCATGACATATAGTATTTACAATGGACCAGATCTCTTCTCCCCTCCAAATAAAAGTCCAAGAGGGAAAGAAGGACAGATCCCTTCCAGTCCTTAAGCAGCAGCATCTTTTGAGGCAGCAGTCTGTCTGTCTTCTCCACATGCAGCAGCTGATTGCTGGCTTTCTGCCAGCACTCACAAGGGAGGTATCCAAACTCTCCCTCGGCCCCCTTGACACAGGCAAAGGGGTCTTCCATGGGCTTCGTAACCCCAGACAAGGTCGTATCACCACGTCATATCACGAAGACACAGGGGAGTCTTCGTGATGGTCTGGTATCTCTTGCAGGAGGCTCAAGCTCCTTCTTGCAGGGCCTCTGTGCCCTGCCTTCAGGCTGCCATCATGGCAGCAGTGCAAGGGGGGGAGCCAAGGTCAACTCCCCCCGCATTCCATCTGGTCGTCCCGGTCCAGCTCCGGGACATCTTTTGAGCTTCTCAGCTCCTCTCTCTCTGGTGCTGCATACTCCAAGGCTCCTCTAAAATGGGAGTCCATGTCCCTCTTCTCCAAGAGGGGTCTCAAGGGAGTTTTGGGGGGGCTGGTACAGTCTTACCCCCAGAACTCTGTCTCAGCTGCTGGCTCTCTTTTTTCCTGGCTCTCCTTCCAGGAGTCCTTTCTCTGGTGCTGCATGTTGCTTCTGCTGCTCCTCTGGTTCAGATTCTTATCTCCTGGCTCTCTGCCACCGTTTCTCTGGTCAGTCCCGGCTGCTGCTCTGCACCCATGGAGAAAAACATCTCCCAGCATAACTACAGGCACCTAGCCCAGCTTTATGCTGTTCCAGGTCCCTGCAGCCCCCCCCACTGGGGGCTGGGAGGCCCCAGAGGGCCCAAGGGGCTCAGAGCCCCTTCCTCGTGGCCCTACAACATGGCCACCTCTCCTCAACAACCAAAACTACAACTCTTCTCTTCCGGTCTGGTTGTGATATGTTTACATTTCTGCAGGAGCGCCCATTGGGCAGAACTTCAAAACTTCAAGGGGTTTCCACCCCCTGGGGTCTACCACTTCTCTTAGCCTCTGGGGGAAAACAAAGTCCAAACCACTACAGCCACAAATAAGTTCATATATGTAACAATTACTACCATGATAGACATTCACATATTTGCCTTTCAAATTGTTTCTTCTGTGTTTCTCATTTTCAGGTGAAGAAACATCATAATTTAAAAAGTCAAAATCCGTAATATGACTAATTACAGTCAATCTGCTCTACAAAAGACTAATGCAGAAATCAACAATGTTTCTTATCCTGTAGACTGTAACTAAAGAAGGAATCACTGAACATCATTACTAAGTCATGGGGAGCTCCAAATTTGCCTACAGCTTCTTGTATTAAAAGAAAACAATGATAACATCTACAACTTGACTAAATTGTAACAAAAAAAGGACAAAACATGAGACAAACCAAAATGGAAAATACAAATTCTAAAATGTTATATTATTTTGTATTATTTTAGATTGCATTAGATGAAATAATCTTTCAATATAATGTGAAAATAAAAGCTTACATAGCTCAACATTTTCTCCAAATTTTAAAAGGACTCAAACTAAGTAGAAACAGCATTTTAAAAACCGCATATTTTCATTCAGTCTTGGACCAGTCAGTTAAGGAGTTAAAACTAAACTTACCAAAATGACATAAACTCTTTCATATAAAAGAGATCATGAAATCTAGCTACCTTGTGATGAACTATAAAATATATTTTCTGCCTGCTTTTATCCTGTCAATATTTGAATGACAATAAGTGCAATAATTGTGGTTTCTATTATGCAACGTCACTTCAGCACAGAAGCAAAATTAATCTGGGTTTGAAGAAATTATAACTATTCTCAATGTAACAGATGATCCATCAAAACTAAACAAGGAGTGGCAGAGGAGCTCTGGATGATAATAAATGCTTGAAATATGTGATGATGCTTCATTGACTGAGCAGTTCATCCATACAATTGAAAGCAGTTTGGTTTTTCATACCTGTAGATACACATTAACATGCTGTCGTGTGATTGTGCTCTGTATCACTACAGACTTACTCTAGTAAGATTATGAGTCTTTACAATAGAAGAGGAAAAAAGTATGACAAAGCCTTATTAATGTTCTGAGAATAGCATCATTTGACTAAAAATAGTAAGTTAAACTTAGTGATAAATGCATAAAGGAAAGGATACACTCCAGGTGACCCACACCCTAAGAAATCCCAGAGGTCAAGAAGTGAGAGAGCAGACTTGGGTGGAGATTATTGTGATTCAGTGGAAGGAACAAAGGGAAGAAAGCGGAAAAATGCCATGGGCATGCCTGAAGCAGTTTTGCATGAATTGTATCTGAAAACCATTTCTATGAGAAAGACTTTTAAAGCATGAAGTGGAAGATTTAGACTGTAATAATGTCTGTCTAGGCCATTTCACTCTGTCTTAAATATGCTCGAGGTAAGAGATTGTGCTAGTGCGAGTTAAAAGTGCCCTTCAGGACCTGGAGAGAAAAGGTCAGAGCATAGGAAAGCAAAAGGCAGTCAAGGGATCATTTTAACCCCTGAGTGTTGTATGTGTTCTTCACCACATTGTCCCAACAACACATCTACGTTTTTCCTCTCAGTAGCTCAAGTGTAGAGTCTGGATGAGCCTCCAGGGAACAAAGCCAACTCTTCTTCATCAACTGCGCTTGGAAAGGCTAGTTTGCAACAAGTGAAAAGAAGGCAAAAAAGATTTCAGGAACTGTATGCCATGTGAGCCTTCTTAAAAATGCTGGGAATTTTAATTTGGAAACTGCAATGGAGATAGCACAAGACAGTTCATAATTTCATAGACACAAGACAATTCATAGAATGCTTTGTATTGGAAGGGACCTTGAAGACAGAATTATAGAATCATACAATATTAAGGGTTGGAAGAGTTCTTAAGATCATCCAGCAAAAACCCCATTGCTACAGACAGGGATGTCTTCCACTAAACTAGGATGCTCAGAGCCCCAGCCAACCTGACTTTGAACACTTCCAGGGATGGGACTCCCACAGCCTCTCTGGGGCGTGCCTCTCTGTGCCAGTGACTCACCACTGTCACAGTAAAGAATTTTTTCTTAATATCTAAACCTCCTCTCTTTCAATTTGAACCCATTCTCCCTTATCCTGTCACTACATGCTCTTTTGAATAGTCTTGCCCCGTCTTTCCTGTAAGTTCCCTTCAGGTACTGGAAGGCCACAGTCAGGTCACCCCTAAGCTTTCTCTTTTCCAGGCTGAACAATCCCAGTTCTCTCAGCCTTTCCTCATAAGAGAGGTGCTTCAGCCCTCCAATCATTTTGTTGGTCTCCTCTGGACTCATTCCAACTGATCCACATCCCTCCCATGGTGTAGATGCCAGGGCTGGATGCAGTCTTACAGGTGGGCTCTCACAAGAGCAGAGTAGGGGGGTAGAATCCCCTCCCTCACGCTGCTGGCCATGCTTCTTTTGATGCAGCCCAGGATACAATTGACTTTCTGGTCTTCAAGTGCACATTGCCGAGTCGTGTCAAGACTCTCATCCACCAGCACTCCCCAGTCCTTCTTGGCAGAGCTACTCTCGATCTGTTCATACCCCAGCTTTTGCTGAACCTGGGGAAGTTGCCCTGACCCAGGTGCAGCACCTTGAACTTGGTCTTATTAAACATCACAAGATTCCCATTGGCCCACTTCTCAAGCTTGACCAGGTCCCTCTGGATGGCATCTCACCCTTCATGTGTGTCAACTGGATTTTGGGGCTCTCAAACCACGACACCATTCAGCTTGGTGTCATTTGCAAACTTACTGAGGGTACATTCAATCTTTTTGTCTATGTCATTAATAAAGATATTAAATAGCACTAGTCCCAGTGAGGATCCCTGAGACAACCACTTGTTGATGTAATTGCCGAGTACATTTTGATCAAATGAAGCCTGAAGAATGTGAACACAGGGCAAACCAGGGAGGGAGGAGAAAAGAACATATGTGTCTTTAACCACTTTTTTTTTTTTTTTGAAGCTGAATGCTCTCTGCATTGTGTTAGGGGAAACAGGGCCAGTTTCAGCAACCTGAAAGAGGTAAGGCTGCTGCACGCCAGCTCTGACCAGCAACAAGACTGAGCACGTGTTACCAACAGGCACATGCACACAAGCACAAGTATACGCCATGTGTGTACACAGCCAGCCACATGGATCAGCAGAGGCAAACACACAGAGCAGTCATGTAAATTTGAGTGTCTCCACTGGCCTCATTGGCTGAACAGGATGCACATCTACTAATGAAGGAATGTGTATGTGTGTATATAAATATAAGGTGGGTCCACCCAGCAGCTGGGCTCAGATCTGTGTTTGCCCTGTAGCTACCCTTTTATTTCAGTCTTGATAAACTTCATGTCTGAATGATGGGGCTGAGGCTGGTTGAGGCACAGAGAGGTTGCTCTTTCCTCTGAGTCCATAATTTTGGTTGCCGGTAGCTGTTACACTTTGCTGTAGGCATGCAAAAATCTTTTATCACATAAGCTGATAGGTTATGCCACATCCAAAAAGATACAGCATTCACATCTAAAATAAGTAACAGCTGGGTTTGGGTTTTGATTTTTTTTTTCCCCAACAAGAAGCACAGGCTGAAAACACACTTTCAGAGTGAAGCAATAGAAAGTGAACAGTGTATTTTCTGTTGTTGCTGAATCGTTCAATTTTGATTAAATCTTTGGGTTTGCTTGCAGATTCAGGCATCTGCTCTCCAGTGATTGGGAATGGGGTTTTAAAGTGAATAAAGTGGGATGGATTGCAAAAGATTAGTTGTCCAGAAACTTATTATAATCTTTTGTGCATCAGATGCTGCTCCAAAGCCAGCCCAGAATGATAACTGCTGATAGCAAGTCAATCAAAGCTCTCTGTGATAAAAATTGGAAGCTGCAGTCTGTTTCTGGGCAGAAATTTACCTCAGCAGTTGCCCAGCACTATCAGACCTTGCTGGCACATGTGTGCTTCACAGATGTGTGATCAGCCTCTTGTTTCTGCAGACAGGAGTCTCTGTGGGTGTGCACAAGCCTTGAAAAGAAGCAGCCTTGCAATAAATGACTGGAGCTCTCCAGGCTGTCATTACTGTGCCCAGCACATTCACAGTTTTAAAAGCTGAAAATGCAGCAGACTAAAAGAAGCAGCAGAAGTGTACTGTTTGCTGAGCTCTGAAAGCATGCTTATGGCTTGGTAGATGAACCAGCAAGGGGAGCTGAGTGTTTCTGCTTTTGTGGAAAAGAACAAGGATGAAATTCTAAGATAACGAAGTGCTGGGAATGAAAGAGGAGAAATGTCACTGTACTGAGGGAGAGAATAATGGAAAAAATTAATTATTGATTGTTCAAATATTTGAATGAACAATTATCAGAAATTATTTCCCGAATCTCAAGAATAGACCACAAAAGCCAGCTTTCATCATTTCACAACATGTGTAGGGTTTTTTTCATGCTTTTTCTAGCTGATCTTCTCTGATCTCTTACTAACTCAACACAACAAGTGTTGTAGTCCTGAACACTCATACTTTTGCATATCTCTCTTAACCAATAGTGCCTCAGTTTTAGTAATTTACCAAAACAGTTGAGGTAAACCTGCCCGTGCATAATTGCATGGAAGAGCCTTTGGGCATATCTTTTCAGTTTGTCGTATTTTAGAGTAACTGTAACACAGACGTTATTTAGCAGCAAATAATTCAAATAGCTGGTAGCTAAGGGGGTGAATTAGCCATTGTAAAGGATTCAACAACAAGAAAGATAAATTGGAACTTTCTTCATCAGCCACCTGTTCAGGTGAGCTTTCAAAAAAAAAAAATTGTATTATCATTTTTCTGGTTTGGGCTGGGGTACAGTTAATTTTCTCCATAGTAACTAGTATAGGGCTGTGTTTGGATTTGTGCTGAGAATGATGTTGATAATACAGAGATGCATACACTAGTCCTGAGCAGTGCATATACAGCATCAAAGCCTTTGCTGCTCGTGCTGCACCATAGCATGGAGCTACCCAAGGAGTTCAGAGGGGACACAGCTGGGACAGCTGACCCAAACTGACCCAAGGGATATCCCACAGCATATGGTATCATGCTCAGCACATAAAGCTGGGGGGATAAGAAGGAAGGCTGGTCATTCAGAGGCCTTTTTCTGCCCAATTCACCATTAGGTGTGATGGAAACCAGCTTTCCTGGGCATGGCTGAACACCTGCCTGCCCATAGGCAGCAATGACTGAATTCTTTGTTTTGATTTGCTTGTCTGTGCAGTGTTTACTTACCTATTAAACTGTCTTTATCTCAGCCCACGAGTTATTCCACTTTTCCAAATCTCTCCCCAGCCCTGCCGGTGGAGGCATTAGTGAGTCGCTGTGTGGTGCTCAGCTGCCAGCTGGAGTTAAACCATGATAATCACAGATAACAGCTTTGAACTGCTTACCACACCTCCTTGTCCAAATAAAGCCACATTGCTAAAAAATTTTGTCCCAAACAAACAAGGGAATAGCACACAATGAAGGAGTTTACAAGAGTTTCTGTGGAGTTATGCAATTTCAAAGGAGGGAGAAATTATCAGGATACTGATTATGAGATGTTCAGAGCTTCGCCACCTGCTCTAGCTGCTTTAGCCTGAGGGTGCAGCCATTGGAGCCCAGTCCAGTGCTCTAGAGACCTGGGCCTCTGCCTGTGCTGAGGAAATGGGTGCTGTTTTCCTGGTTGCAGGCTCAAAGGTAGCAACTTGGCAGCCTGTCCAGCTTTACTAGCGAGTACACATGGCCCCCACATGCATACTAGGACTGAGGAAGATACAGATTGTTCCCCTCCATGATCCTGACCCATGATCCTGCTCCAGTCGCCAGCACTGTTTCTCTCTCACCTCGTCTGTGCTGTTTTCCCACCCAATAGCTGGATTCGGGACATGCACCTTTCCCGCCCTGTGGCTGCAGAGTAAAGACTCCAACTCAGCCCAGTGACTGACACTGAGACCCCATAACTGATACCGTGGGCTGGGGCACCTGCAGACTGACCCTAGGAGCTGGCACCCTATCCCGTCACACACAAGGACCTCACCAGCACTGATCATACTCATTCTACGGCCAGACCCCTTTTTACCTTTTCTGCCTATCCCTGCTCTGTTTCTCCTTTTTTCCCTTCCCTGGAGTGTCCTCCCTGCATTTGTACAACTCCATCAGTTCCCTCCCCCTCCCAGACCTGTTTAATGGCCTTTTCCACTGCAGTGTCTGGGCTGATCATCCTGTAATGGCACCTGTAGTTCCTTGGTAGCCTCTTGTGAGTGGCAGGATTTTTCTGTTGTGATTTTCTCCGTGTTTATTTTACCACATCTGTGTCTCTGTGTATGTTGTCTCTGTCTTCCTCCTTCTTATTATCCCTTGTTGTATTTGCTTTGTCCAGATATTCTCAAAGGAGCTGGCACTCTCCTGGCACCCACATACACTTCCAGTTTCCTCCTTAAACAAGGGAAAAGTACTGATATACTCTGCTCATTAAAGAATTTCAGTAATTATGTGAAAAAATAATTTATTTTCCTTCTGTAATCCTTCAAAGCATATTCTTATCAGTGATAATCCCCCTTTTCTCTGTCAGATCTAGCCTTTACTTATCAAAGAAACCATGTGATAGAACTTCTGTTAAGCTAAATAACTATGAGAAACATCAGTTATTGCTGCCTACAATGCGAATGCAGAATAGGCACAAAAAGTCTACCTTGTATTTGGAGTTTGGGGATAAGAGGTAGGCAAGACAGTATCCCAATACACTCTTTGCAGTGATATAAATTACCACTTTGCAGATTTTAAGTGCAGATAGATATTTGGGTTTAACTACTCTTGGTTTTGCCCAAGCAAGCATATCTCCTTTCTTTCTGTTTTCCTCCTTGTTAGCAGAGTATTGCTTTGGTTTTTTTCCATCGCTTGAAGGTATGATGGCAAATAAGATCAATCCAATAAAGAAAAAGGAGGAGCTCTACATCAACCAAGTCTTCTGTTTTTTTTAACTGGAGTTGCCATTATGCTGCCACTCAAGCATGACTTTCTCCTAGCCCCAGTGATCCAATATTGGGCAGAGGATTTCTATCTTCTCTGTTACATTACCTGAAAACCGTGCATTTGCAGAACTATATATAAAAGTTAATCCACGCATGGAGTCCAAAAATCTCATGAAGTAGAGAAAATAATGAAAAATAAATGTGCTCCCTGTCACACAAAATAAATTTTTTTATTACATAGGGAGTTCAGTGGTTTGTGTGTTTTGCAAGCTTACCCACTGAAGAAGGAGGGAGAGAGAGAGATGGAGAGAGGTTGCTTATTTCTACATTGAAACAGTGAGGGAAATAACAAAAATAAATAGTTAACATACTGAAATAATTTCCCTAGATTTCCTACTACACCTTCGTCTCTCTCCAATTAGCAACTTTACAGTGAAAAGACAGAAAATTGACATTTGTTTTCATTTAAAAAAAAAAAAGGTAAGCACCTTATTGATAGCTGTGAATGTCATGACTTCCACTGAACTGGTAACATACAGTCAGTGTGCTCTGGGGTACTTTCTTTACTTCGATGGTCAGGCAGATATATTCAAGAAATTGAATTTAAAAGTGCTTCAGATTCAAGTTAGTAATTTCTTTATCACATCTGGCAAAAATAAATTTTAAATCCTCATTTTTTTTTTAATGCAATACCTAAACGTAGAAGCACACAAGCCACCTTAGAAGTCAGAACCGGCTCGGTATAATCCTGTCACATTATTGTGGTTGCACCTGAAATATTCTAGATAATAATGAAAGAAGTTTGTAGGGAGAGATAACAAACCAATTTCAATAGCTGAGAAATAAAAAAAATCCCAACAATAACAACCTCTCAGAACAGGAAACTTTTGAGGAAGAATTAACTGCATAGCTGCAGAATGCAGAAAGAACCAGTTCTTCTGCTGGTAGATGAACCCTCACTACATCCCAAGGCACCTACATCCCAAAGCGTTCCCTTTATGGGAATCAGCTGTGACACTTAAAAATTCATATCCTAGCTCATGCCTCACAAGCGTACCCATGTAGATAAGCCCTGAGGTTACTTCAACAAAGCCAGAGTAAATTCTCTGTTTAGAAAAAGGCCTAAAGCCTACAAATGAAAGACCAGATTTTCAAGCATCCAGCTGCTCCTGTTGTGAAAAAAAAAATGCTGTTTTTTTCCAAATCCAGGCAATGAGAATTTCAAAGCCTCACAATAACTTCATGTTCTTTCAGCAGCGTCTGGTCTCATCTGATCTACATTAATCTTAACAAAAATATACTTTTTACTTGCCTATGAAGTATGAAGTTATTTGTAAAATGTCCACAGGCCATGGAAGTACGAAAATTGAACAGTAGTAACTATATTAGGGAAAAATAACATTCTTTCTTTGAAATAAAGATGTAGGAAATACAAATATTCTTGAACATTAAACAGAATACTTCATTTGTAGTGTGCTTAACCCACTGTATTGTATTTAACCCAGCAGATTACAACTGTGATTGTTCTGTCTGTCCTTATAGAAGAAAACTGCTTAGATCAGATAAAAATGTTGAAAATGAAAATGATGGATCACAAAAACATCCTGTGGTAGTTTTCTGGGGTTTTTTTCCCCAAGTTTGTTCACATTTTTGCTATTAACAGAGCTGCAGCAGAAATTATCAGAAGTCTTATATAAAAGTTATTATGACTATTTGTGCTCCAATATTAAATTGAAGTGCAAAAAGTTGGAAACAGAAAGCTTGGTAAAAAACTTTTAGGGAAAGTTTCAATAAGGAAATGGGTAAATGCTTAGTTTCCAAAAATAATGGGCCACCTTATACAGTGAATATGGCTCTGATTTCTTCTAGAAAAGAGAAGGAAGACTGGCAAACTCGGAATAGGTGTCAACAGCCTTTGTTGTTTAAGATCGTCTAGCAAGTGCCTTATGATAGTAAATGTTTTATTCCTCCCAAAAAAAAATTTTGGTATTAATTTTCTGCTTCAGATATCAAGCTGGAGCCACTGTATCAAGCAGAATATTTGTTCAAGGCAATGTGCACATGCTTGAGGTCACTAATACCCTGACTAGCCATAGTTTTACCCCATTCATAAGCAGTTCTCTTAGTCAGAACACCTCCAGCACTTGGGTGATAAAAGGATTTCTGTCTAGCACATTCTTACTGCTTTAGTACAAGTAAACCTACAGATCTTGCTTTGCACTTCTGAACCATTAACCTTATTGTATAACTTGAGTCATTATTCAATTCCATCTTTTTTTGACAATTTTGCTACATATGTAATTGGGCATAAATAACAGTCTAACATCTCAACTCTAAAAAAAAAATAATCTCAAACTGCTAGAGAAAGGTAAAGCTCTAATAGTAATGTCACCCAGCAAATAAAAAGCTAGCACAGCATATAAATTAAAAGAGTTATTTAAATTGTGGTTCCGGGTGTGTAATTATCCATGGCGAAATTGAAGTGCAGGACAAGAGAATTCAATTATATCAAAACAAATGTGGTTTCTAGTACAATGCTGATAACCATTGTTGTTTGACAGCATATTCTGACAGCACCATACACTCACCACTTCATGCTAATGAAACTGTTTATAGCCAATGTTCTATGGAAGCATTCTTTTTAAGTGCTATGTCTAAATACAAAATTAAGGTTTCGTTGAACAAAAGATCATTTAGTGAGACTAGCTTCTTGTCCTGATGTTGGCATCAGAGCAAAATAGGACAATATAATATAGTTTAGTCTAATCTACAGAAAATGATAAATTAATCTTATTCTAAGCAATGTGAAGATGTTCTAGTTGATATTTGTTGTTATTAAATTCACCACAAAGCAATAGAACATCAAAATGAGAGATGAGATGTGTGAAGGTCTGAATGTGGAGAAGTCAGTTTTTAGGAGGTGAAATCTGAGAGTGGGGAGAAGTCTGTGGGCTCCAGAGATCTTGCACTGAGGCAATGAACCTGTTTATTCCTTATCCTCAGAGAATTCTGCTAATATTTATGCTTCATTTTCCTAACTTTAAAAATGAGAACACTGGTTATATTTTTATTATTTCCAAGATGCTTTTTTTTCTAGCCAAAATTATTCAGAAGAAGATTTGCACATCATTTAAGATGCTTCAGAGCTGTTGATTCCTTTGATAAATAAAAAATAATTTCATAGGAACGAGAAGAGCTAGATAAGTCAAATTCTTGTATATTGTCTTAGAGTAGCTGTCCATAAATGCTTTAGCACATATTCAACATAAGCAGTGTGACTAATTTAATTTATATCGACAGAATTATGCACTGTAGAAAAGTTGAGCTCAGAGTAAATAAATCTGAGACTAAACACAGACATTTCCAGAGAAAGTATTCTCTTGCAGTGGGAAACCTGGACAGCCTTCCACAAAGTATGAGGGAGGGGGAAAAAGCAAGGAGAATTCAATTTTTTTTCTTTGAAAACTTACCTTTTTTGTATGGTTTTCCTCACAAGTATTACTACTCACTCCAGAGACATCTCTGCATTGAAAAATCTTCAGTCCTTCTGATGCTTAGTTTGAAGTCTTGCATTGCAGAAAAGAGATGGATAAAGAAGTCTGTGGGTGAATTACAACATTTCTCCCTAAAAGCTAGATCCACACAGGCAAATAACTCTCTTATTTGCCTGATAAATATATAATTTTGAATTAATTGTGAATGCCAAAGCTCCTCTAATCCCAACAGACATGCATTCATTCAGCATATAAGGCATCTATAACTAAATTACACATACACTAGTTACATAGATACTTTTCAAACAGTATCCATTTGCTTCCTGTACCACTAGCAGGTTGTGGTATAGTACAGAAGGGTGTGCCCTGATATCTGTAATATCAGTGTAGAAGAACAGAAAAGAAAGCATCTCAAAAAAAAAACAATGATCACATGTCCAAGTGAAATCATACAAGACATGTAGGTGAGTAAATCACACATCTACCAACTTATTATATCTAGGGATTTTGAGCAGACACAATAATCTACTTTTCTGGATGTACACAACTAGGATCATAAAGTTAATGGAATTGAAGAGACAGCTGCAGAGAAGAGATAAAGACATGTTACCACTTTAATATGGTATTACCTACCCACATACAATAGTGTGACAAAATTATATGGGATTATTGAAAACAATCAGTCATCAGCAACAGCTGTATATCTACACTGGCACCTTAATAGCCAACAGTGTCAGATCAAGCTTGTAAGGAAGACAGGCCTCATTTCTTGTTGAAACATTGTGCAGATAAACAGATTTAAAACAGAAGCATAACTGGCAAAATATATGTGAGATATTTGAAATGTGGCTCTGCGACTGACACTCAGACACAGGGACTGAAGAATTCCTGTTTACTCCCTTGAATCGGTCAACACTAGTCTTCTCCATTTTAAACTCAAAAATCACTCAAATCCAAGAGTTGTGATATCTGATATTTTGTCATTTCCAACAAAAGACAGTTGTTTTACTCAGACAAAAAGGAAAGGACATAGTCTAAACTATTGAATAAAAATAAATACCTGGATTACAGTGTAGATGTTATCCTGTGCCTGTATAGCCCCAACCACTGTCCAGAAATTTTAGGGAGGAGCAATAATAGTGCTGAATGTACAGCAGTTGAATGCATTTATTTAAGACACTTTTTACAATTGAGACAAAGAAAAAAGCATAAAGAGGCAAAACATTAATAGCATTATTGTGGTACAGCTTAAAGAAGACTTAGTTGATGGGTTTTGGCTTGATTGTTCATATAGCAAAATCTTTAGAGCAAAGGAAAAAAGATATTCATACTTCCCCAAATATGCCCCACTGCATCACCCAGCATTGTGCTGCAAATATTCTCAGTTTAATTTTTTGTGGGCTTTGAATACTGGGCTTTTTAAACATTGCTTAAAATGCAATGTTGTATGTGAAGAAATAGATAAAGAATACATTACAGAAGTTTTTGTTCTTAAACAGCATCCTTCAGAGGTAGTAACACAAAAGGCTTTATACCAAGAGAGTCTGTCATGAACTGAAGACAAAAGGAAAACTTCAAGGCAAGGTCTGGGAAGGACAAAATTACTTGGACAAGGACAGGTTTCTCTGCAAAGAGTTAAGAAGTTCAGACCGTATTCTAATGCTAAACCTCTGGGGCTGTCATCAAAATCAGTGCAAGTTCATGCTGTCACATAACCTCTCAGACTATGCATCTCACAGCTGTTAGACAATTGACAATAATGATACTTGAGACTATTAGCCTCAATCCACCGATTTTTACCATTAATTCTCAAGTACTTAACTCAGTCCAGCCTGGGATGACACCAAGACTCAGGGCTTTATAACAACACCAGCTTTGATATGGCTGGTGGATCTGATCCAAATCCAAGAAATTTCCAGGTAAGAGCTGAGAAACAAAGAAGCTGAATGACATCTCTCATAAGAAATACCTGAATCAAGCTCTGAATCAAGAAATCCTGGTACTCAGATGAAGTTTCTTGAGGCTCTGAACAGCTGACAGATGAAAAACTCTGCAATTTTCTGCAAGAGTATATTTGCTCTAGGGAAAAACAATACAGAGTAGGAACTCTATGATTACTTCATGGTCTGTGTCTTTCTAAGTCATTTTTGTTAATGATTGCATAGCAGGAATTTCACAGCTCCGTGACAATCCATGATGCCCCACATTGGAATCATCCTCCCACTCCTCCCATGTATTTCTGAATGCTTGGGACCGCATGCAGGGTTCATCAGTCTAAGAGATCATGTCTCAACATCATGTAAGAACCTTTTGTCTTGTGTCTGGAACTGACTTATCTTCAAGGTAAGCTCTTTTTTACAGAGATCCTTCATTCCTACTTTGCAGCTAGCTAAACAAACTTCAAAAATTGACACCTGAATAAAGATCAAACCTGCACCCACCTTCTCAAATCACTTTATACTGACTTCAGCATACATGAACTCGGAAAACCTGCTGATTCAATTCCACTTTTTCTAAAATTGGACCTCCTCCACCTTCAGTGGTCAGAGTTGTGACCTTCAGTTTCAGACAGATTATTCACACGGAGAATCTGAATGTTTACAGGCAAAACCACTTCCTTTTACCACTATCCATAGGTTTATTATTAGCACTGTATCTCATCCAATGACTGATTTTTAGCAATGGCTAGTTGCAGTTTATGAAACATAAGAAACATTTTTTGTTCCCCTTCTCACTGTCAAAGAACTGATCTAGTGTTTAAGGGTCTTTCTGAACAAGTTATGCAGACTGGTCTCACTGAGGAGGAGAAAAAAATGCTGTTGTTGCCTAGTGGAAAGTGGAGTAGATTACTGAGGGCAAACATTTCACAGAATATCCTGAATTGGATCATCAAGTCCAGCTCTTAAGTGAATGGCCCATACAGGGATCGAATGCACAATTTTGACACTAGGCTCTTACCAACTGAACTAATCTCAGGGTCACTTTGCAAGCTATTTTGCAGAATACTGGGGCTATTATAGTCATAAAAAGCCAGGATTATGCACAGAGAGAGATGGCAAGGTGGCTTGGAGGGGAGGCAGGCATAGCTTAGGTGTAAGAAATTAGAAAGCCACTGAAACAAAAGCTTAGAAGTAGGTAAGGGATTCATGGTAGCAATTCTAAACCATGTAAGGAAAGCTTGAGTAGCAGCATGCAGGAAGTAATGTTAGAAATACATGCATATTGCAAGAGTCAGAAAAGGAAAAATATTACAGAACATAAAGCCTCCTAGCATTAAAGAAAAATGGTCCACATTATATTAAAAAATATGTATTAATATCCCAGCAAGCTGCAGAGAACCATTGTTTAATCCTCCTCCATGCACTTTTTATAATTATCTATACTCTTCACAGTTGATGTGTCTCTGTAATAAAATGATTGGGGGGGAGGAGTGTTTTGAAATAGCTAATCAAAGTGTTTGAAGGTAAAAGTCAATTTAAAAAATGAAGAAGGTGAAGAAATTAAACATTTGGTGTATAATATCACCTTTATTTTAGAGAAGGGAACACAAAGGCATACAGAAGCAAAAATGAGTGTCTGCAATTCTATATTTAGTCCATAGAATAAACTGGAAAAAATATTATCTGTTAAGTTCTTGTAGGTGCATGGGGTGGCTGAACAAGAAGCCTGCCACGAGCAGATTTTTTTTCATATTTATAATTTCTTAAGATATGTTAAGTAGTTACTCCATTAATTCAATTTCACATTCATTTGGAGTCACCTTCTGGAAAATAGGGACCTTAGCAACCAAAATAGCCTCTCTGCTTTGTAAATAATTTTTTTCTAGTTAAGGAACTAAGGCTGTGCATCTAGGTTCTTGCTTTAAAAACAGACATTGAAAAGATAATATAAGCCTATCCAGTCCTTCATTTTACCAAGTTCTGTTTCTTGACATATGTCTGGTAACATGTGCATTTGGGGTTATACTGTCCTGAACTATAGCTTCCTACAGTTACTATGGGATCGTTATTCTATAGACAATGAGACATAATATTAAAAATGCATAGTACACCTTGCCCAAATTATCTTATTGCTCTGGCATTACAGAAAATGTGAAGCATGCATTTGAAAAGTAACTGTCTTTCTTCTCCTAGTATAACTATCCTTTATGCCTAATGTAAGTTAGTTTGTGTGAAATAAGAGGATTTCTACAGAAACACAAACAGTATTCTGGATGTACACAAAACTCTCACCGGAGAGACCTGAACTCATTTTTGTCTCCTCCTAAAATAAAAGCTTGCGTTTTTCAGCCCCATATTCAACTAAATGTTTTAAAGCAAACAACCAAAATAAACATGAAAGTACCACCATATATTACTGTCAGTTGATGGATTGATTTTTGAATGTACAGAGCAGAACCAGTATTCCAATTCTATTGAAAGTCAATGAGCACTGAGGGTCAAATTCCAGTCTAAGTATTTCCTCCAAATTGCTCACAATTACCGCTTTGTAAGTTTTTCTTCCTCTTGCTGGAGTATAGTATCAGCAAGATTTTTTTTCCCCAAGATAGATTTGTTTGTATTTTCCATCTTAGAATCTCATTTAATCTTCCATTCAGATATCTTATTTCATTATGTTGTCTTTTTATTATTTCTTTATTCTTATTGATGTTCATAAGTTTTCCCCATTTATTATGTCCTGTGGGTTTCATTAGCGTGCTGTTTGCCCCAAGCGAGAAAATAAGCTTATGTAAATAAATGGTATTTCTCTCCTCACTTCAGTGCAGCTATGCTGAGCCACACCAGTGAAGGTTCTATTTGACTGTCCCTAGAAACTAGAATTAAGCCATTGATTGCACTATGCGCTGCACAGAATCCCTACAATTATACCCTGATCATAATCTTTTAAATCTGGCTCTCAATCCCCATAAAATGCTCATGCACTGTCTCTTGAGAATTACACTGCATTAGTATTCTCTGCAAGAAGTCCTCATTTGGGATAAATTGATAGGATTTTAATATGTTTGAGTGAAGACAGTTCAGTTTGGTCAATCATATGCTATTCTAAACTGCATGCATCAGTGAATCATGTCAAAGGGATGAGTAGCTTTAAGAATAAAAATCTTTTGATGTATGGGAAAAAAATTGTAGGATCAAGATGATGTTTATTTTTACACATTAAATGAATGCACAACTGATCTGGATTGAAAGCAATATCTAGCTCTTATAGTATCTTCCACCTAGATCTGAAGTTATGTTCCACTAAAATGTTAAAAAATTCAAAATAAGGAAGAAAGAAAGAAGTAACATTCATGATCTTAATATTAAGACCAATACTGTTGCCTCAGCATCACAAATATCAGACAAATAGTTAATGAGCTGCCATATGAATAGTTTTAGATTCCACAGCTTGGAATTCACAAGATGAAATCCATGTATTTAATCAGTTAGCCACAGTGAACAGCAAAGCAAGAATGAAACAGAAGCTAGCTTTGACATAAAGTAAAAAAAAAAAAAAAAAAAAAAAAAAAAAGCAAAACAAAACAAAACAAAAATCTAAACAAAGGAAAAATTATTTTTACACATGAATAGGCATTAACCTACTTAGAGTGACTAACATGCAGTAAGCCGAGCCAGCACATTTTCTGTTTGAGTAAGGGCTATAAGAACTGCCAAAACTACCCTCAGAATCACGCCTTGTGAAGCATCCCATCTGATTCTGCAGGAGTTGTTTGATTTAGTTTCCTCACAAGTCAATAATACCCGCTTCAGGAGAAAAAAAAACATAACGCAGGGTTCAAATACATATTTCACGTACAGAAACAAGACTGCAGGATGTTAAAATTTAACATGTATCAGAGGGCAATAATCTGTCACAGGCATTCTTAGGAGAGGTTCTCTGTTCTTTAAATACGCAAAGAGGTAATGACAGTACTTTTTTCAGATAGCAGACAAATTGATGAGGCAAGTCTCAATTTCAAAACAGCTACTTTTGAGACTGTAGTTTCCTCTCTGTTAAATATAAGGGATCAGGTGAATAGAAAGTCATATGGTCAGCATGCCCTACAACAAACAATGAGGAGTGCTTTAAAAGAGAAGATGGTTACAGGGAAGTGTATTTGGAAACACTGTTTGAATCCCTTCTGTTTCTTCAGCCCTCAGGGAGCCTTCTTGATCTCGGTATATCAATCAACCTTGAAAATACTTCCGGAAAAAAAAAAAAAAAAGGAATTCTCCAGAGTGCTGCTTCCAGAGCCAGTTAATCCTATGAGTTAGTCATGGAGAGTGAAAGACCTTAGCACCAAGAAACGTGAGTGTCCCCTGCCTCAAGGCACAATGATCAGGAAGGACATTTAACTGTTGCTCTGCTGGTAGCAGATGCTGAAGGCAGAGGAAGAGCTCTGGAGATGAAGGGAAAAGGAAGATGGAAAGGGAATGCTAAGTGTGATGCTCAGTAATCATTACTAGGCCAGTACAAACCAAAATTATGGTGCATGCTATTCAATATATCCCCTTACAATGTGCTTAAGGCTACAATAAGATAATCCATCTACTTATGCTAGAATTAGGGTTACCTTTAGCTCTTATCTCAACATATGTGCAAATAATAGTCTTTCTCTGCCAGACTTTATTTATTATTTTGGCAAGTTCAAGACTAAAGACTTTTTTTTTTTTTTTTAACAAAGTATCACTCACACAGATGCTCTTTATTTGTGGCTCATCAAGTTTTACATGACAGGGAAGAAGAAAATCTTGAGAAAGTTCAAGAAATCCAAACATCTCCCATGTGGTACTGCTCCATACCAGCACCTCCAGATGGTTGCTTCTGAGAATTTGAGCAAGCTGTGCATTAACATTGAGCTTGGAATTGTAAAATCATAGAATATCCTGAGTTAGAAGGGACCTACAAGGATCATCAAAAACCAGCTCCTGGCCCTGCACAGGACAGTCTCAAGAATTATACCATGTGCATGAGACATTGTTGAAACACTTCTTGAATTCTTTCAGTCTTGGTGCTGTGACCACTGCCCTGGGGAGCCTGGGGAAAGTCTTAAGATCCCTTTACCATAAGTAACAGAATACACAAACAAATTTTGATTACAGATTGTTCACACATAAAAAGTTGCATGTATAAGAATGATGGGACTTCCACCCCCTCTCCATATGATTCCCTAGAGAAGCAGAGTTGTATATTTATGTATGCATATGCAGTGAAGTACAACACTAAAATGGGCTGGAGGGGGAGAAAAAGGCTAAGGGACAGCAAAGACTTTAATTTAGGTAAATAGACAAGACTATAGTACATATCCTCTGTGTATATGTATTTACATATTATAGTATCAGGCTGCTTATGATTCAGAGACTTTGGAAGGCCAACACTATTACAAACACCTAATTTCATCAGCTAAGACTTGCCTTTAGATATATGAGGGTTTTGGAAAAAAATCCTTCCAAAAGAACATTTTAGAAACCACTGGATTTTTATTTTTTTATGTTTTGTAATTAATACATTAGAGTTCCATTATAGCTGATTACACAACTAAAATAAGGAGACATGAAATAAAGATATACATGTGTTAACTACATTCCCCCAAGGGTAAAATAGTCTATGCTAGAGATGTGATAGGTTTTAATGTAGAAATAGTAGTTTTTATGAGCACTTTGGCTGTAAAAGTTTACCAATATTATTGATGACTGAAATACGACATTTTTTATGTTCAACTGGGACCAAACAACACAGAAAAAAAAGTGAGCGAAGCCATTTGCCAGTAGTGTTTATTAAAATAAACATGACAAAGGATATATTTCTGTACAGCTCTGAGCTATGTGCATGCGTAAAATCGTTGTTCAAAAACAGGTCATTTTTTCACAACTGAATTTAAGTTTTATTTAGAAGGGATCTACTGCCTTTCAGAAAAGAGGAGAAAATTCCTTTCCTAAGGGATTTCCTAAGGGTCAGCCTGTGGACGCCATGGAGCACCCACTTCCCCTTTCTCCACCTAAAAGAACCTTCATCTCTTCTGGCCAAAGAACTGTTCCCATTTGGCACATTATCCTATTAAAGTTTACGCCAGCATGCCGTGGGGAAACAGAAATGAAAACATCTGTTTTGTGAGTAGGAGTGCATCTTTTTGAGGTACAAGCCCATCCACAAAAGCTCTGTCATGAGTAGTTTGCATCCACAATAAAGTCTGCTAAATTCCTCAGTTAGATTGTAAACACTGCTCCTACCAGGAAAGTTATATTGGATCTTGGACGTTTTTACACAAAATAAGCATTTCTGTATCTAAACACAAAGGCTATGGCCATTTGTGGCACAATGGCAGTAAAAGTTTAAAGAGAACACTGAGAAATTACAATTTAGGTATCATATGCGGTTAAACCCTGCTTTTCAGAAAGATTAAACTGCCATTCATTTTAGGCAGGGTTGTGGTGGTTCATCATCTTTTCTACCAAAACTGCAAAGCTGAAACTGTTACAGTAGCTAACTAAAGTTAGGTCTTTGAATTCGGGCTTATTTAAAGCCAGGTGTTGCTGTGAGATGATTTGTAAGTGCTCTTGAAAATGTTCTCCAAGTTAGCTGAGAGACTAAACAAGAGCTTCCTAACTGAAACAGCAGAACAAAACAAATGAATCAAACGTCATCTAATGAATTCAGGTCAGAAAAGATTTTCTGACTTGAGAACTTACAGCACCAGGGTTGCCACTGTCAATAAGATATAGAGGTAGCGCTTAGGTAGGAAATACACAAAGCTGTATCAAAATTTCAGCACCAGTTCTTTGTCAATATCCTGACCAAAAAGCTTTATAGTGGCTTGTCCATTGCAGTTGTGTCATTGCAAATTACAGCGTGAGATTGTGGTCAGATAGTTACTGATCAGCCAGCAAAAACACAAGTGTTTTACTGCTGTCGGTGGGTTAAAAGGATTCTGTTACTTATGGAGCTTTTTAAGCAATACAGCCGTCAAATAAGTCACCTGGTTTTATTCACAGACCTTGCAGAATTGCACTGAATTAATTTGTCTACTAGGTTTTTTTCAACACGTTGTTGCAGGATTACTTAATGCACATCATACAGTATTTGGACCATTGTCTGTGAGGCAATGCTTTTGGATTTAAAAGATAGAATACATATCAAAGTGCAGTAGAGCTTTTTTAGTAAAACTGCCACCAGTTAAGTTACTGCTCTCAGTAGAAATCATATTGTCTAACTATCTCACTCACACAGCATGACAGTGAGAAATTTACTGTTAACATCTGCACAACTACTGCTGGATCTGCACATGAAGATGTAGGTGAGATGGAAAATGAGATGGAAAAATTAGGACTTACGGATACAAAAACAGGAAGAGAAAATTTCAGTAGAGAAAGACTGAAAATACAGACTGCAATGAAAGAGTGAGTGGTACAGTGAAAGGTCTTTTCAAATTATGGTGGCTTTATCAGTGCTTTGCATGCAAGGCAAAGTCAATCTGACTGAAATCACCAAAGATTGCTGCTATGTTTTGGGTAGCTATGAGGGAGGGAAATGCTACATTGGAAATTCATTATTACAGTGTAAACTTCAGACTCTGGAAGTAGAAGATGTTGAACGTAGTAATAGGATGGTGTCTTCAAATAACCCAGATATGATAGTGGGACATGTCAAGGCATGCTATTCATGAGAAAGGACTATAGGCATCAAGACGAACAGGAAAATCTCAAAGTTGGGAAGAGAAATAATAATTTGGTGGCTGTCATGATCCTGGGATGAAGAGTCACAAACAATGTGGCCTTAAACTATTGTAAGACTCAGGTTTACCAGAGCCAAGTATAAAATTTTAAAGATCAGGTTATATACACCATGCTGACCCCAAGGCTCAGGCGAAGTCCCCCAGCTGCACTAAGGCAGCAATGTGAGTACCCAGATGAAAGAAAACCCTATACACATGCAAGGACAAGTACACTGGGACTAGTACATTGGCCTTTCAACAGTACATTACATAAAAAAAAAAAAAATCAAAACCTCCAAAACAGTAAGTAAACAGCCAAAACAAACAAACCCTAAATTTATGTAACTGCTTTTCATCTTCACCAATTACAATTAAATAATATTAAAAGAAATTATAAGGCTCCTAAAGAGACATAGCACAAACATTCAGGTAGTGTAGAAATTAAGTCTACATGTGCAAATTTGTTCTTTTTATACTGCTCTCTTACAATATATCAAACAGTTCTTTAATTTGTATGCTCACTAGCTTTGCTGAATTAGTTCAGAATCAGTTCTGAAGAGAGTTCTTGAGACTTTATGACTTTCTCGAAGCACAATGGCATCACCCCCTTAGATCTTGATTTTGAACGAAAGTGAACAAATTAAATAATGTGTCTGGATATTAGTGAAAATGCTTTCTATGTGAGAGTCATCATGTAAGTGTAAATGGTTTGGGTTTTTTTTCATAAAATCGACAAAGGAAATTATGCCCATTGGATTGTGTCACATTGTGACTACTAACCTAATTAATTACCACTTATACAAGCCAGTCAGTCGCATCTCAAGCCCCTCCCAAGTAAAAGATATTTCTATATAGTATATGTACCTGTTTATGTTCTTCTGAGACTATTACTTGTCTTCTTACTGAATCTCTCTCTGGTCATCACTTCTGTTTCTTAGAATCCAAAAAATCGAGACTTGAAAATTGCTTTTTTTGAAACTCAATAATGTTATGTTAAGTCTATAAGAGGTCAGTAAAGTCACTTTCTAAATTCTGCCCATTTTTATTCTGTCATTACCTGGACTTCACAGTCTGTTCTTCACATTGACTCTTTTTCTCTTGATCTAAAACACTAAAACATGATAAAGTTCAGAACAAAAATGGACATGAGAACCAGTAGAGTACAGGTTTGGGGAGAACAGATTCATTGTTATATTAAATTATGTAATTAAAAATAAGAGAAAGAATAAGCCACAACACCAAAACCCAAATCTTAAATTTTGTGCATGCATAAGTAATTACCTGGAAAACAGAACTACTTGTGTTATTTAAATTATACTCCTATCAAAGGAATTTTCTGAATCAGATCCCTTATACATATAAATATGACTATGACTATTTGGAAATAGAAACCAAAATCAAAGTAACATCTTTTTCGTAAGGGAGCTTTTACCTCAGCCTTTTTTCTTACTCTGCTAAGGTACTGAAAAATTTGTGCTGCAAAATATGATTGTAATTCTATCTTGCATGGTGTTACAGTAATTTTGTAATGTTGACTTATTATTTTTAAACAGTTTGAAATATTCAGAGAAAACTCCTGGTATCTTTATGCTAATTTTCATTGTAAGTCTAAGAGTCCATATCTTCTTGAACTAATTGGCAATGATGATCATCAAACATAAACAGCAGTGCAACTGCCTGTAGTACTACTTGGGACTTAGACTCACCTCTTCACTTATCCTAAAGTTATGCATTGTTCCCCCTGGTCTCTGATGTGTCAGCAGAACAGAGAAGACTTCTTAAGAATTTAACAACAACAAAAAAAAAAAAAGCTTTTTTCAAGTGAAACAATGCAAATGCTTTCCAGGCAAGTGTAAAGTACATGATGTTCAGTTTGATGTGCAATAATTCACCAATGTATTTGGTTTTTTTATAACTTTCGTCAGTTTCAGATTATAAAATCTGAGCTGTGAGGTGTGGAAAATCTAATTAACACAAAGTACCATGATTCAAACACTGTTGAGTCTTGTATTCATGCTAGAATGAGATTCAAGTGGGCATCAATCTTTCCTTCCTGCATGTTGCTCTCTAGTGGAAGAGACACTGTGCTTGGCAGGCAAGAAAAGAGGTGAGAAGTTAATCCTATGACTTAATAAGGCCCATTCTTCTCAGATAGCTTTTAATGTCCCATAGCTGCCTAACTGCTACAGTACTAGACTGTCATGATGCAAAGTCAGTCTGATCCTGAAAATAGGAGACCCTCCATCCTTACAAAAGACACTTCATTTTTTTTTTAATGGAAAAAACACAGGGTTTTTTTTACCTGATAGACAGGTAAACTGAAGTAAGCTATGATAAACTAATGTCAGTTATGCCTTTCATTCATCCTGTAATTGGTTCAGAGCAAAGAGGCTCAAGATAACCTTGTATATCCCTTCATTCTTAGCTATGACCAACAAGGGTCAAAAAAATCTTCCTGTTAGACTGAAATGACAAAGACAGTAAAGACAGAGGCATAATGCTTTTGGTCAGATTGCCTTTGGAGCAATTTCGATGCAATAAACTCCAGGTACAGAACTATTGCAGCTCACAATTGTCATGCCATCCAATCTAGCAGGAAGAAAAGGAAAGTATTACTGCTAGTATCCTAAGAGTATATCTAGTATAAGAGATTCTACATGCAAAAGTGACACAGAAATACTAACTCCTCCTCATTAGCAACAGTTCTTTGCCATCTTTAATACTAACCAATTATCCAGCTAGAAAGGGATTCAGTACAAACCAAGAGAAAAAAAAACGAGAAAGCATTTAGCCTTCTGCCAGGCCTGTGTTACATCAGGCACTGTAGATGTATCTGAAAGTGGCACTGGAATTTAAAAAGAAACAGTTAATCTGAATCAATTCCTCTGTAATTAGCCCTCCCTTTCAAAAAGCTCTTAGATTTTGGCAGCCGAATGACAAATCAGGAGAAACTGGGTGCCTTATTCCCTTGACTGATTTTTTTTCTTTTCTTTACTTAAAATTTTAAAATATTATGAGTTACCACTAGCTTTTAGCACAGTAATTTTTTTAATCATAGCTTTTATTATATTGCTTAATTAATTTAAACATGGTAATCTTCAGAAAGATGTTTTGACAGTCAATTTTATATAATAGGGAAGAAAAAAACGAGAAAGAAGTCCTAGATAAATATATGAAGGGCATGAGTTCTGTTCATTAGCATAATAAAGTCATAATTAATTGTCAACAGTAAATGTTTTTTACCTAGTAAAAATACATTATTTTAGAATAATTAATATTTAACACAGCTTGAATTCTCACTGTTAAGGTGAAATTAACAAATAGGTGGGCTTATAAAGAAAATGGCAACTTCATTTGTTTAAAGAATGTTTTGTCATACATAATAATATTTGTCTTGGTAGTCTCTTAAATTATTTGTGCTCTTTTTTGTAAATTCTAGTAAAATGTAAAATTTCCAGATCTTCTGTGTGGTATAGATCTGAGCAGAAGAGAACACTGACAGGCCAATTATGTCACGCTGATGAGCAAAGGTAGAAGTAAATAATAGTATGACCTTTAAAAGAGTGGTCTGGTTGTCAGTAAAGTGAGTACGTGTGCTCTACCCTCTAAAGAATATTAAACAAGTATGAATAAGTCTTATTAGTTACCTGGATAATAAATACAAACTGCCTTCTACTCCCCTGCAAGTCATTTTGCTGTGATAAAGCTCAACATTTTTGCACACCAACTTCATGTCCGCTTGATGAATCTCAGATGGAAAAGCAACCCAAACCTTTTGATAAAGGTAATTTGAGGTGTGAGGGTATGTCACCAAGTGTTAAATCTGGAGTAGCAAAGGTCATTAATAAGTATTCCAGTTTACTACTTCAGATGAACAGCCAAGACAAGAAGCTATACTGTTCCTGGGTCTTGTAGGAGAACACAAAAAGCCAAACCTTCAAGTTGGTTTTCCCATATTTTTTTTTTAACTTAACAAGGTGAGGAAGCAGAAGCTATGATTTTATCCCCCAAAAAATGCATCATTCACAATGTTGATTGAAATGGAAAGATCAAATCATGGTAATAAATGCGCATGATATTGTAATGTTGTTATATTGGCCACCAAGTCCACCACCATCCAGTTTACTGTTCACATAGAGCAATGCGGTCTTACTTGCAGTGGTATTTGAAACTGCAGCGCTAATTTGCAAATGTGAAGGATGGTATATGCCCCATATTGTATACAAGTGCCTACGTTTGGAAAGGCAAGTTGTTTCACAGGGATTTGATATCCCCAGGTGCAGAAAAGAGCTTTTGCGGTTTACGTGTGTACTTAGTTTCCTATTTCAAGCCAATTCAGAAAAGAGTGTGTGTACATCACACAGCATTTCTTAGGGTGGCTGTTTGTGAAAAAGATTTCATCTTGGACATCCATAGGCCAGTGTACTTGAAACAAATCAATAGTTTTCTGAATCCATTTTGAAAACATCCTTCCACTCACTTTTACAGTGAGACAATGTATTTTAGCAAGGATACTACACAGGTTTCCTCATGTCATATGGATGCCTAATTTCTTTTCCTGCATGAGTCAATATCCTTTATTTACTACATTTTATGCTGTTGAGATTAATAATTTCTTGTAATTATGGTGTATTTTTCTTTTGATCTCCTGAAGAGAGTTTGAAACATACCTACAGTGGTGTGTATACGTGTGTCTAGGAATTAGAAAGGGAAAGGCAGAACATTTTGCAGTGCCTGTGTAAAAATAATGAATGAATAGTATGATTTTATTTTGCCTAAAGCTTTATTCTGACATCTCTACTAATTATATCACAACCTCTTTTAATAACAGCTTTTTTTGAAAACAGATGTATGCTGTCTTTCTTATATACGTTGATTCCAAACCTATCACCATTGCATTGCTTGGTTTCAGCATGAAAAGAATTATGACAGATAAAAATGGTTTTAGCTGTTCATGGCTAGAAGAAATCATTTTCTTTGATTGTTTTACTGTAATATCATTTCTATTTGAAAAAAAAATATTTGTTTTGTGGGGGCAAGTTTCTTTCTCTGTTAACTTTCCACAACCCTTATTTTGTCTGGATCTACTTTCTTTCCAACCTGCATAGAGGACACTCTTCCATGTAGAAATTTTGTTGACATATACTCCATGCTATTTGTCCAGCTTACAGAACATAATTAAATTGATGTTCATTCTGAATAACACCAGATGTATTCTTTATGTATGAGGATTTCAGTGACTCCAACAGGCTTCGCTTCAGCTTTTCCAGAGATCTATTGTAGTTTCAAAACTATGGCCATATTAATAATCTAGTTTTATTTTTTAGGTCTCCCCCACTTCAGTTTAACAGAGTGTATTGAAAAATATTACCTTTAAACAATGAAATTAGGAAAAGTTTTGTCATGATGGTTTATGTTATATTTTGTAATATACCAATATTGTCTTTTCATCTAAGCTCATCCTTATGTCAGCCTTGCTTGGTGGACTCAACAGAGAAGTGAAGTAGATCTTGTACAAAGAAAACATGATATTGTTCCTGAACCTAAGTTTCAAGAGCCTTGACAACATTTATCAATTAAGTTCAAAGTTTTCATAAGTGAAGTCCATTGCAGATTAGCCAAAATGTGCTGTTGAAGGAAATTTTCATAATTTTTTTTTTTTTGGCGTAACAGAGGATTATCCATTTTCAGTCAAAAATATTTAATTTTTACAGGTACTTATAAATGTTTAAAACCAAACATTAAATTAACATTTGAGTCATTGTTTTCTTTTTTATTTAACAGGAAATATGAGGAAGAAGGCATCATTTTACAGTTTTGACATCCTTTTTTTCCTTTTCTCAAGGAACATGATGCTGTTATTTCTACATATTCATTTGCCTTCCAACAAGAGTAGAGAAAAAGAAAGGGGGAATGATGTGATGTTTTATCAACTTTTTTGACACTTATTCCTCATATATTAAAAAAAAAAAAAAAAAAAAAAAAAAGAAAGAAACAACAGACATCTGTTGTGAATTACCAACTATTTTACCCAGTAAGTAAGATCCCAAAACACATAATTGTCAAAATGTGACTAGTTCTAAAGGATACAGTTTATATAAAAAAGAACAACAGAGAAAGAGTCTGTTTCTCTCTTATTCAAATTCAGGAGAACATTGTGACCAAAATTCTATAAAGTTCAATAAAAATGGGGAAGTTCTTTACACGAAATCATCAGAAAAGACACCTAGAAACTTTGATGGCCTTTGCATCCCTGTACATCAGACCTCTGATGAGAGAGGGAAGGCATCTTCTGAGTTTTATTTTAAACTGTTTCCAGCATAACTTTGGTCTTGCAGAGATTCACCAGAGCAAGTCCTTCTTTGTCAGATGCCTGAACCTTCAATGGAATCTGATGCCAGGTACAATGGTGTTGTCGATAATTAATATGATACCTAATTGAATGCCTACAGTGTCCACCTGTCTTCTATAATACAGCCCTTCCATTACATTGTGTGGGATTTTTTAGGTTTCTAGACTAAATTTATTGGTTTCTGCTAAATTGTCTTACCTAGGCAATGCCATGGCATGGCTCTCCATTCTAGGACATTGAAAAGCCAACCTAACAGATCCCTGTGCAAATGGTTTCTCAAAGAAGCACATTGAACCACAAAACTTCAATCTTATAGGTAGAGTTGGCATAATATGTCAGAAAAGGACTGTGAGCTAGACAAAGCAGTAGTGAGTAGGTAGCTAAAACTTGCATTACCTCTATCTCTATTTTGGCTTACTACTTCAGGGTAAATAATTTTCATTATATAATTTGATTTTGCAGAAGGTCTTGGAAATCTTATAGCCATTTCTAGAGGTGGGGTTATGATGACTCCAAAATAATAACTGATTCATTGACAATTAAAGGTAAAATCAGGTTTTATTATCATGCCTGAGGGGAATAGCAGTTCTTCTCAGCAGTATATGTTGGCCTGAAAACCTTCTACCACATAAAGGGTTCATCTGCCAACATATATGGAAGTTTGCAAATACTGTCTCTATCAAAAAACAATTATCATGTGTGTCACAGTAAAAACAAGGAAAAAATTCTGTTTTCTTTTAATTTTAACTGTAATTCTTAGGCTGTCATTAAAATGACAACTTAGTGTTCCCTTACTAAATCATCAACAGGGCAAACAAATGCTACATCCTGCACTTGGAGGGGAACAAACCCAGTTTATGCAGGGGATCATCCAGCTGAAAAGCAGCTTTGTAGAAAAGGAGGTGGGGTTTCTGATGGACACCAATTCAAATATGAGGCAGTGATGTGTCCCTTCTGCAAAGACAGATAGCAGTATCCTGGGCTGCATCAGGAGGCCCACCTCCTAAAACGTGGCCACCAGGTTGAGGGAGGTGAACTTTCTCCTCTGCTCAGTCCTGGTGAGGCCACACGTGGAGTGATGGGTCCAGTTCTGAGCTCCTTAGTACAACAGAGACATATTGGTGCAGTGATGCTCCACAAAGATGTTAAAGGGACTAGAGCATCTCTCACATGATGAAAGGCTGAGAGAGATGGGACTTTTTCCACAGAGGACAGAAAACTCAGGGATATCTTTTCCACCTGATCAGGAAATATAAAGAAGAGTAAATCAGACTTTCTTCTCAAGGGTGCCCAGTAATAGGACAGAAGGCAATGGACACAAATGGGAAAACAGAAAATTAGAAGATTTTTACTTTGTGATCAAACTCTGGAGCAAATAGCCCTACAAGGTTGAGGAGTCTACAGCCTTCAATACCTACCTGGACATGGTCTCAAGCACCTGATCCAGGTGATAATATTTTTGAAAAGCACATGAATTTAACTGCAAAGGGTGCAAGTTTCAGGCTGATCTGCCTAGCACTGGGTAGCCTCAGAACCCAGGTTGTAGTTGAGAATCCTATCATGTTAAAACAAAGCAAAAACAGGTAGGAAAAAAAGAAAGATAAAAAAAAAAGCAAAGGCCTACAGAAGAAAAAATGCACAAGAACAGCATACACATCAATACACAACGATTTTTCTATGGAGATAGCAAGCTTTGTAACAAATACAGTGAGAACAAATGTTTTTTCTATGACACATAGGTACATTTTAAGCAAAGGAGGTAATATGGTGTTACAGCTGCCTTCCTGCCTGTATTGCAGAGCTGTACAAGTTTTGTGAGCTTTCTTCACTTTGACAAAAGTCAATCTGCAGATGTCAGAGGGATCATAATGTACTTCCTACTAATTTGACTTTGCACCCTGGTCTCTGCAGCATCTGTATAGTACAGTTAGTCCCTGTGTTCCCTGGATACAAGATGAAAGCTCTAAGCATTATTTTACTTATATAAAAAGTTACAATTCTTTTCTACATCCAAAAAATACACCTCTTTTTCTGTAAAAGCATACAGTTTATTCTTTGTAAGGGCAGTAGGAAGATATTTTCTGTGCTAGATTGTGTTAGACTAACACAGAGTGACAGAAAATATATGAAGTCCATTGACGTGAAATACATGTGGAAGGCGTTTTTGTCACTCAATAATAAAAACATAGAAAAGTTGGGGAAAGTAACATTGTGCTAAAAAAAATAAAATATGTTTTATGAATAGTTTGTTATTAGCTTCCAAACCAAGATATCAGTTCTCACAGAAGTGGCTGTAGCATCATTTGTTTCACTGTTCCTCTGCTAAAAGTAGATGTAATCTGCCACAGGCCTCAAAGGCTTATGATATAGACAAAGGGGTTTTGTTGCTGTTGGCTTTGGGGGTAATTTCTCTGGTTTGGAGTTGTTCTGCCTTTTTTTTTTCCCCAGAGAAAATTGAGGCAAAACACAGCTGATAGTGACTGGAAAGAGAAGAAATTCTAAATATCACGCGCACAGAATAAGGAAGTCTTTCCATTTGAAACAATTAATGTTGGACTAAATTATGGTTCAGTTATGAAATATGCATTAAGAAATATAATCAGTGTGTTTTTCTCCATCAACCGTCCCTCAATTAAATACATATTAAAATACTTAGACTGAGACAAAGTTATCACTGAACAGGGAAACTTAACTGTCAACTACTTAAAATGTTCTTCCTGTACCCTCCATGAATCTCTGTCACCAGAAGCTGAAAGTTCTGCAAAGCCAGGTTTGGATGGCTTTTGCAAGCATGGATACCCTGGAGAAGATGCATGAAGACAGTTCCTCAAAGGATTTTGTAAGCTGTGTTTCAGACATACTTGATCACGGTATGCCAAATATATATTCCTCTAGATTCTTAAGATGGCCTACAATTACATCCTTTTTTCCCCCTCATATGCTGCACTTTGATAGATAGGATTTGTTTTGTCTGCACTGTTGTCCAGACATAAGGTGACTTATAAATTTTCTTAATACAGCTTTTCTTAAAAAAAAAATTATAGATGCCTCTTCTTATACTTTTCTTCTTATATTCATTTTACTTCATAGTCAGCTGTCTGACCTAAAATACCCTCTTGAAAAGTAAGGAAATTCATACTTGAATTAAATGTAAATCAGCTCTGTCTTTGCTCTTAAAAATGAAGGACTCTTACAGTTTTTCTACACAAAAAACCTCTTTAGACCAGGAGACTGACAAACGAGTACTAGATTGAAGTTATTTGGTGCAAAGCCCCCTCCCTACTCCCTTTTCCTTTGCAAAATACAAGGGCAGTATGTTTTATCACATACACAACTCCATCAGCAGCTTCTGCAAATGGAGCATAGTCATAATAGCAGACAAAAAGAAAGCCTTGGAGAATTATCTTAAAAACAGAACATTCTCTGCCCACCCAAAGAACAGAATTAACAGGATGCTGTTTAGTCGAACAAAAAGGGTAAAAAGTCGGATGTAGCTGAGTTAGATAAGAGCTCAGTGGGACCCCAGCTTCAAATTCCCTTGATACCCTATTTCTAAAGGTCCAACATTCAGGGTATTTTCAAATTGATTTGCTACAGATGGATAATTTGCATTAGCTGAATTGTAACTCCTTCCATGGATGTAGATTCCTGGGTCTCCCACCCATGTTTTTATACAGTTGACCCTAACAGTCCACTGTGAAATTTCACTTGCTGTTTAGCTTTATAAGCATCTTTCTGATATCATATCAGTTCAAAATATTCAGTGCTCAGAGTCCCTTTTTTTATGCTTGATTATTTCTGTATGAGAAAGGTATTGCTATCTCTAGGAAAAATAAAATGGATAGCTGGATACTCTTTTGCTGGGTCTCATTTTTTCTGAAAATTGCCTGTCTTCTCTTAAGCAGCCAATTCAGGAGTAAGTACCACAGACATGGTATCTGTTCTCAGACAACTGCAAGAGAACTGTAGGGAAGAGAACGAAGGTCTCTATGTAACCTTTGTTGACCTCACCAAGGCTTTCGATACTGTGAGCAGAAAAGGTCTATGGCAGATTTTGTAACACATAGGATGTCCCTCCAGGTTCCTTAAAATTATCATCTCACTCCATGAGGATCAGCACAGCCAAGTCAGATATGGCGATGCACTTTCTGAGCCCTTTCTAATTACCAGTGGTGTGAAACAAGGCTGCGTTCTTGCACCAACCCTATTCACAGTCTTTTTCAACATGATGCTCCAAAGGGCCATGGCAGACCTCGATGGTCAGGACGGTATCTACATTCGATACCGTACCGATGGAAGCCTTTTCAACCTGAGGCGACTGAAGGCCCACACTAAGACCTTAAACCATCTTGTCCAGGAGCTGCTTTATGCTGATGACACCGCCCTTGTGGCCCACACAGAAGCAGCTCTGCAGCGTTTAACATCCTGCTTTGCAGATGTTGATGAGCTTTTGGGGCTGGAAGTTGGCTTAAAGAAGACAGAAGTTCTCTATCAACCGGCACCTCAGGAAGTCTTCCATCATCCCCACATCACCATTGACCAATCAGAGCTCAAATCAGTCCAGCAGTTTAATTACCTAGGCAGCCTCATCTCCTCGGATGGTAAGACTGACAGAGAGATAGACAACAGGTTAGCAAAGGCATATAGTGTGTTTGGAAAACTCCATAAAAGAGTTTGGCAAAATAAACATCTGAAGAAAAGTACAAAGATCAGTGTTTACAGAGCCATAGTGCTGTCCACTCTTTTATATGGATCTGAATCATGGGTCATCTACCGCCACCACCTGCGTCTCCTAGAACGCTTCCATCAATGCTGTCTCTGTACAATCCTAAACATCCACTGGTCAGATTATGTGACCAATACATCTGTTCTAGAACAAGCAGCAGTCACAAGTATTGAGGCCATGTTGCTGAGAACACAGTTGCACTGGGCAGGGCACGTCTCCAGGATGAAGGACCAACCACCGCCTCCCTAAGATCTTGCTTTATGGTGAACTTGCCACTGGCTGCTGCAAGAGAGGAGCCCCGAAGAAAAGATACAAGGACTCCCTGAAACAACATCTCAGCTTTGGCCATATTGATCAACATAACTGGTCTACTCTGGCCTCAAATTGGGAGGCCTGGAGACACACCATCTATAACGCTGCTGATGCCTTTGAGAACGCACGCAGGACCACCCTTGAGGAGAAAAGACAATGCAGAAAGAATCATGCCCTGCAATATATTCCACCTAAGGAGTCTTTCTGCTGTGCCTTTTGCAACCGGACGTGCCTGTCTCATATTCGCCTTTTTAGCCACCAGCGCTCTTGTAGCAAATGTGGGTAGAGCCCTTCCCAAATCTTCATTCGCAAAGGTAGCCATGAATGAATGATGACTCAAACTCTCTTATTTTTTGTCTTTGCAGCTCAGTATTTGAAGATCAAAAGGAATCTATGAATAGCATCTCTTTTACATGCCAAAGCACAGATGCTACAGTATTCCTTCCTTCCTCTAAACAAACTGCTCAGGAAAACTGGAAGAAAAATATTATCACTCAACAAAACGGAGGGCAAATGTCCTTTTCATGAAATGTTCTTATGAGCACAGACACAGAGATAAACTTTCTCACCAAATTATTGTTCCATAATCAACAGTTGGTACTTAGAAAATTTCACATGACAGAGACAGTAATTTTTATTTCTTAAGAATGTATTTTATTAGGGTAGAATATCCAAATGAAATTAAAGGTAATTCTGAAAAAAAAAAAAAAAGAAAAAGAAAAAAGGAAGTGTGTCACTTGAGAAATGAACAAACAAGTGTCTTTGACATTGCTTTAACTTTTGGTTTGGTTTTCTTCTACATCTGCCTCTCAGAGAAATTAATTCAATTTTGGGCTATGATTAAAGTGCAATAGAACATGGCCCTCCTAAACTTTCTCTAAGTAATTATCCAAAAATATTAATGATATTCTCAGCTTTGCTAGCAGCATAACAGCAGGTTTCAGGAATTTTCTTTCCAGCTAAACATGACAAATTTTCTTTCCTTTAAGCACAGATCAAACCAGAATCTGTGCAAAGGACACTAGTCATGCTGGATAGGAAAGATTTTAGCTTTTCATGAGACAGTCACTGTAGCTAATGGCTAGCTCATACAACACTTAGAGTATATCACACAGTTTGCAAATTTGGGAACAAAACAGCAAGGAAGTCTCAGAGGAAGTTTAATTAGCTGCATATCTCCTCCAGCCTAGTAAGCTAGAGCTCCATTAATCACTGTCATACATCTCATGAAGCTATTTGTACCTCCACTTACTCTTTTGTGTAAAACATTAGGGTAAAGCAGAAGAATGAAGAAAACACCTGTAAGCCTCCTAGCAATGTAGGATGCCTCTTCTTACTCATTCTGGGAAGGGCTTGCATAGGATATGATACTGAAAACCACCAGCCTCCAAGCTTTGAAAGTTCACTAGATGCTGGCCTTATCTTTTAAACAGAACTAACAAGTCATTCATTGCAAGACAAGGTGAAGAGAGATATGAAAAATTATACAAGAAAAAAATATTAGGCCATGTTTGAAGGGAAACTCTCCTGCCCTTCAATATTTGTATAGTTAAAGGACTGATCTTATCAATATTGGAAATTATGGGACAAAGGACAACTGATTCTTCTTTTTACAACCGACGATTTATGTGCCTGTCCCTCAAGTGTGCCCACTAACCCACAAGTCTGCTCAGATTTTCTCATTTTTTCTCGTTCTTCTCCATGGATTAAGTGGTCAAACAAACATACAGAGGTAGAACAGGATTTCTCAGAGTGAAAAATATACTGAATTAACACACCATTAATTCTGCTGGCTATGAATCTCAGCTTTGTTCTCTTGCCACAGGAGAAAGCATGCAGTTTTGAGAGTCAAACAATTAAAAAATGTATTATTTATTAGAAATTCAATAAAGGAGGCTGTAGGCTCTGGGCCAGTAAAAGGAATGCTGCAGGAAGGCTTTGACAGAATATTTTACAAGTGTTTGGGGTTTTGGAGAAAGATGCCTGTGATCTGGGGAAAACAAGTTTATTAGATGACTACAAAGATTTCACAGCTGCTGTGGAGCCAAAGTCCATTTTAAACAAATGTTATATGTAAGGGCTATCTGTGCCCTAATATGCCATGCTGTTATCAGGCACCAGTCAAATTTGTAACAGTTTAATTAGCTTTGGAGATCTTCGCTTTTTGTTTTCTCTTGACTATACACAAGACAGCAGGGTTGAAGCTGTAGACCTCTGACTGCTCTTAAGTTGCACGCTTTCCTGTGAGACATCTTCTGCTGCCACCATGTCAGTCTACCCTCTGATCACTGCCTGCAGGGAGCTGCTCCCTGAAACCTCCCTGCAATCTGTACTACATGGGCATGTGGCTTGGAAGGTCATCTACATGGAGCCCTGAACCTCCCTAGAACTATCAGAAACACTGCAAATCAGATCTAGAAGAAAGGCATGCTGCATGCCTCTTTCTGTTTCTCATTTAGTACAAAGGTGGATTGTCACATCTCCAGTCTGCCCCATCAGACATGGGAGTACCACCATGACCTGAGCTAGCTGTCTTCTCAGGTCAGCAGACAATAAGATGTGGCTGATGTTTGGAGCAAAATCATTCAAAGCAACCTTCAGGAGTGCATGCACTGGGAACTTTGAATGCTTTGGGCTTGCTTGTCTCCACTCTATGTTCAGCCCACAGGCAACGTACTGAGGGCTGCAGCCTCCAATGGAAGTGATTGAGAGCACAAAAGCTGTAGCACCCAGGTGCATGTGTCAGGTATGAGCTTGGTTATGACTCTACCCAGACAAACTAACCATGTGTGACCCTACTTATTTGCAGATAGTCAGTTTGCTTTTATTCCTGACACCAGCACTTTTGACAGTTGGCTGTATTTTTAGTGAAGAAATCTCAAAAATTTCAAATATCCTTGATGGAACATAGTTTTTACCAGTTTTTGCTTGGAAAAGACTGTGTCCATTTATTTTGGCAGTCTCTAAAGGGGAATGCCTGAGTCTTCTGCAAGTGAGACTGTTAGACATAAAGAACTTTATTTTCTGCCTCCTGGCAAACCTCACAACGATGCAGGCATGCCAATAGCAACATTTTGGCTTTTAAGCCTCCAGAAAATTAACTGTGATACTTTGTAAGAGCTTTGGTACCTTATTTTTGAAACTAGTGACAGCAACAAAAACACTACTGTGCTTAGATATGTAAATGTATTCTTTGCATTCCAGTTCTACATTTCTTAGTACTACAGAAAACACAAAATTGGATTTTTAATCTTCAAATTATTCAGTCATGACTAGTATAAAGAGTATATCCTTAACTATCCTACACTAGGGTGAAATGAACACAGTAAATTTGGATTTGCAGGGTTTCATTTGAATGCATTTTGGTGATTTTTTTTTCCCCCCTTGCCTGTCCACTTTGAAAAGGATAACCTGTTCCATGTGAACACTCTGACTCCTGGTTGGGCTAACATCTGTGCTGTCATGTAAATCTGATACATCCACATGAATTTGATTATAGTACAATAAAAAAAAAGAAAAATCTATAAACAGCAATAAGTTTGCAGTTATCTTTAAGGTCAGCTATTTCAGCAGGTGTAAAGAACTTTTTGAGAACTGTTCACTACCTTTACTATTTGAATGCAAATATGCATGGTTTGATGCTAATTATATTTTTTAATTCAAAAAATCTTCTCAATCACAAGCTAATTGTGTTACCTATAAAAATAGATACCATGTTTCTGTGCTGGTTTAAAAGTAAACTGGCAGGAGAAATGAACACAACTCAAGAGAGATTACAAATCAGAGTTACGATTTACTAAAAAGATTACAATAAATACAATGATACAGAGAAAACTGGTTTTAACCCACAAAGACAAATGTATAACCCAGCACCCTGAAATAGGAAGAAAACAGTGTTCATTAGCCCCTGTGCTGAGCACCACGTGGACACCCAGGGGCAAAGTAAAAGGAAAGGGAACCTTTTGGCATGGATGGGATGTCAGGTGTACCCTGGGCATCTGCTGCAAACGATCCATCATCAACAGTCCATCAGAAATGGCACAGAGGCTGTAAAATACAGTTTTGGTTATACTCACACAGTGATAAACTGGCCTCCATAACTAGGACAGTTTCTAACTTGGAAAATCTGTTTAAGGAATATTTCTAATGTCTGCATGCGTGTGTTCATGTATACAGTGAAGCTGTTACATTTAAAATGTACTTTGAAACATCATGTATTTATCATATTGAACTGACTAAATCATTTTAGTATGAGTTAGTAGCTTGACAGAGAAAGCCTTGTCCTGTGAGAGGAATATGTCCCAAAGTCACTAATAATTGACTCTGAGGTTCTAAATACACAATAAAAAAATTATTTTCTCCTCTTCTCTGTGGGAATCAAGAGAGACTAATTTAAGAAAACAGTGGGAGTGTCAATAAGGAACTATCCCTGCCCTAGAAAGAAGGTGTTTCTGAATGCTATCAAATCATTCTATCCTTTCAAAGAAGTGATTGATTCTGTTAATTAAATAGGCTGCAGGGTATCACCAAGCTTGTTCTACATCATCTTTTCTGCTTCTGTTTTAAAAGTAGTTTTTCCTCCTCCAAATTCTACATGATTGTGCTGTAGAGCAATAATACAATTGTGGGAAAGCTCAGGAATGGGTAGCAATGCCACAGCAACAAACACAAAGAGCTTTGCAGCAATGGAAAATTATCAATAACAGAAAGAGTTCGTGGTGTTCTATGAAGTAACTTTAGGAAAAATAAAAGTGAGCATCCAGCACAAATAGCAGGAGGTATAAGCTTCAGAATGGGAGGTTTAGTAATGGGAGTAATTTCTTTAGCTATTCTTATAGTCTTAATCAGAGTTCTATATCAACATTGCTAATGCATTTACTTTCTCAGCATCTCTCTTTATAATGGGACTACTTCCCAGAGGAGAAACCAAAGTTTTTTGGACATCGAGGACTCTAGAATAAAGCAAGCTTTGCTTCAAATACTCTATGCTTCCAGAATTATCTTTGAAAATAATGAAAGGATAATGATTCTTTTTTTTTTTTTTTTTCTGGTTTATTCACCGAGCTCCATCTTTTAAAAGCCCCTTGACAAACAACCCAATGTTAAAGGTTAGGAAGTCATAACCAGTGAATTCACTCCACGAATCTCCCTGGAGCCACAGAGCTGCTCATCTCCCTCCAGTTGTGGTTAGCAACTGTGTGGAAGGAGCCCAAGGTTTCTGTTCCACCTGGTACTTGCTATTTGTAAGAAGCCAGACAAGAGACGTGACCCTTGGAGAAGAGTGTTAACTGAGTCTGTATGCCGGGAAGATGTTTGCTCTGTCTGCCTCAATCCCCTACTGTAACAATAACAAATAACAACATTTATCTTCTCCTTTCTTTTGTCTTTCTGTAAAGCCAAAGTCAATAAACTCCTCCAGACCAGGTTGCCTCTTCATAGGCATGTGCTCAGTGCCTAATACCTCAAACATGGTCCCTTGGAGACTTCCAGCAAAGCAAATACACATTATCTGGCTGTTTACAAGCAGGCTGGACAACCTAAAGATATTCGTTCAATTCTGTGGGTTTTAACAGCCCATAATCCCTGGAGCCAAGCAAGGGATAAGTTATTGCTATCCTTAAATATTTCCTAAGCAGACAGAAGTTTACAACTATTTTCTGTTTCAAGTGGGTCATCTGTGACATCTATCCAGACACATCTGACAAGATATGAAAACTCTTCTACAGAGGATTTATTGGATACCTTAAAAAATATCTCCTGAATATTAATTTCCAGATAAAAATGGGTCAAAAAGTAAATTGAGATAAAAAAATATTTTAAAAAATCTGAGATAGGTACCAACATTTCTTTAGGGTATTTGACAGCAGTTTCTCTCTTCCAACTGACACAAAGTAACAAAGGTATGATTATGGTTTCTGAGGCTGGCCCTGAAAAAAAGCAGTTACAAGATGAAAGCAGACCACTATTTGCAGCTATACCCACAAAAAAAAATTAGAGTAAATAGTGGCTCTTTCTCCTGACACTTGCCACTTATAAGAGAGACAGCAGGTACAGCCTTAACAAAAAAAAAATAGAAGAGAAAAGAAAAGAAGAAAAGAAAAGAAGAGGAGAGAAGGGAGGGAAGGTAAGAGGCGAGGCGAGGAAAGGCGAAGCAAGGAAAGAAAAATGTTTTTCTCACTCTTAACAGTTCACTGGCTCCTATGGTTTCTCAGGTGAGATGGAAACACATGGAATAAATATATTTTCAATAAGACACCATTTTCACTCCGCAGCAAGGCAGAATGAAGTAAAGAAGAGCTGCACTTGCCTCCTGGGCCTGGTGACACTGATGCACACTTTTCAGTGTTTATAGCTGGAAACACCACAGTATTGCTCAGAGATGGAAAACACAGACCTCAGAGACTGACTTCAAAAGTCACAATCTGTAAAGTATGTTTTAATTGAACAAATTCTCAGAAAAAATGTTGATGGTGAATATCCTCAACAAAATGCTCCTAGTAACAGCAGCTTTTTCCAGCTATTCAGGAATTTTGCCATCCCAACTGCATCCACTGTGGGTGAAAGTGGATTTTAAAACCAAACAAAGCCCATGAACAATTAAAAAGCAGGCTTTACAGTGAGCCATGCCTGGTCTGTTTTCAATAGATGCACTTCAATAAAGTCCCAAATGATAGGCTGAGGTCATAAAGTCAGTACCTTCAGAGTACCCCTCCAAATATGTATCTTTTTAAGACTTTAAACTGCCACCATTAGAAAAGTGTCTGAGATTCTTCCCTAAGAAATCAATAGCAAAATGACCAACAGAGTCCTATTACCATATTTTCTGGTATCTTTGTCTGAAAATCTGTTTAATCTCTCTGTTATAGGTGTGGACTTTTATAATAGGTATTCAAGTACCTTTCTTTAGTTATTGGTAGTGATATCACTAATGTACCACTGTTGTCAGTGACAGGTTCCTCAAATGAAACATATACATACTCACCTAGGTAATATGCTTAAATCTCAATAGTGCCTACACAATGAACAAATTACTCAGAGATGCCTGCTGTCCTGAGAGATGGTAAAATGCCCTCAAAGTATCACAGTAAGCCATGAAAAATAAAGCAAAATCATCACCCATTCCAACAACGTGACCACCTCATATAATAAAACTCCTGCATACTTCTTGAAAGATAAACTGGGATAAAAATACATTAAAAAAAAAAAAAAAAAAAAAAGGAAAGAAAAAATAAATAATAAAAAAATCCCAGTCCATATCCACGAAGTTGACCTGTATACAGTGAAAACGAAAAATATTTCTGAATTTGTCCATAAAATGGTTTCTCTGGAGGAATCATTCTAGTTTTCAAAATAAATAAATAAATAAATAAATAAATAAATAAATAAATAAATAAATAAATTCATTTCAAGCTCTCAGATGCAATTCTCAATTCTGACTTTTTTTATCCAACAAACATAAATTTCAGCTAGTAATTTTTCTGTCCTTTGTTGAGGAAAGTCTTTGTTTAATGTACTGTGTTAGCTCTGACCTACCAGGCTTTAGGCAACTGCAACTATTATCTTCAATAACTTGTTTATGGCTAGAGAGGTTTGATCACATTTTCTCTTATGCCTCAAGGTCTAGGCTTGGCAGAAGCTATAGCTTCAATAAAATCTATGATAGTCTTTGTGTTTTAAATCTACACAGTGACCCACTAATGCCTTTTATCTCAGAACAGCACAAAACAGTCTCAAGTGACACTGTCAATACCACTGCTATGCTTCCGAAATGCCCAGGGTTAACCATGAAAACACAGGTCAAGCTGCAAAAAATGTGGTCTTTTCTCCTCAAGCAGACTGCATTTTTGTTCATACTAAACAGTGTGGTAAGTTACTCTGTTTGGTGTTAATGAAGTGGATTGGGGAAGGAAAAGCCTCATGGAATGCATGACAGAGTCTTCAGAAGAAGTGAATTCAGCACCGTATCTTTCTAAGCTGAGCTCAGGAATACCAAACACATATGACCAGGGCCTCCTTATCCCCCAATTTTTTTGCAACAGACATATTCACCACTGATCTGAGTATTTCCAGTCTCAGATGGTGTCATTCAAGACAGCTGTCAAGCATCTCCGACATCCACTGATGTCCTGGTCCCTGTAGCTGTGCAACTGACAGTTCAGACTTCCCAGTGCTAGGGTTACAACTGCTTAATGCCTAAACACTGATAAGATTCAGGCACAAAGAGTAGCTGCCAGTATCCTAGGGGAAGTTCAAGCACAGAAAGAGCCTTCAAAACAGAGAAATACACAGTCAGAACCCGCAGGGATAAGGTCCCCCATGCAGAAAAGCCTAGCCAGCAATGTGCTGCACTGCTGGAATTTCAGCATGGCTTTCAATTGGACTACTAACTAGTTTTCTTTTCATGAAATATGTCAGTGTTGAAACTTTTTTCTTTCATCAATTCAAGCATCAATTCAAGTTCTAGAACATGCAGTTAGAAATCTGAACAATTGCTAGAAAGCAATGCATCCTAGACTTGAATCTGAAAAGGAGCTCCTGCAGCAAATGTACAAAAGTTTTTGTTGTCTTTATAAAATCTGATTTTATTACCTGGTGTACATACAGCTGCACTTTTTTCCACAGTCAGCAGATATATATTCACCTTGCTCACATACCTCCTTGCAGTGATGGTGTTACCCAGTGGTGTGTAGAAGACAGACTTTTAAATGAATAATTAACACTATCCTGTTGCTTCATTTACCAAGTCCATGAGGGACCTGTAACCTCTTTAAGAGGGCCAAAACTCCTTGGTTATCCCCTTGTATTCTCTCAGTAAAGGTAAAAGCCTCTTCTGAGTTAAGTTCTTCAGTAATATGTGACTGGAATATCTTCTCAAGCTATTCATCATAAGGATGCTGGTAATGCTATCGATACATTTCTTCTTCTTTAGAAAAATGCTTCTTATTCTTTAGAAAAATAAAGTTTCCAGCAAGAAGACAGAAAGTTCTAGATGTCCTCAAAAATTATTATTTGTAAATACATTGCTTTAGTTAAGGAAAACTTACTTTTCTCTGAGCAAATGGGAGAAATTAAGATGACACATTACAAGACTATACAACATGTATGAATAATATGAAATGATTTCTGCGGGATATGGAAGCTAAAATCTTGAGACCGCTGAGGTCAAGAGTGAGGAGGGCTCAAAGTGGCACTGTTTTCTCCCTGACTCTGGCATATCCCCCAAGTCTACAGGGGACATACTGCAGTGCAAGGGTGAGTCTAAGGCAAAGGAGTTAAATTAGATCGGCCAACCTAACAACACATGAAAGATTTCCATCTAAGAAATCTTCAGCCACTTCATAAATAACCATATGAAATGGCAAACTGGCAACGTGATGCAGCTTGTCCAGGGACCAGAAGATCAGACATGAGGGTGGTGTCGAAGTCCAGAAGAGAAGGGGCTAATATACACATCTGAAACATCGATAGTTGGATGGCTGTGGAGCCAACCCAGGATTGTTGGCAATAACAACCAAGGACTGTTGTTAATAACACGCTGTGAGAAAGAATAGGATGTAGGAGAAGGGAGCCATAGGGAAGTAGGGCAGCACTTTTCTGGGGCAAACATCCTTTTTCTACCTACTGGAGATAAGCACAACACAGTACAGCACAAGCACAGGAATAAGATTGAGAAGAGGACTTGATCTGGACTGTAGGAGAGGATCCAGACCACCAAAGACACTCAAACCCTCCAGTCCAATTCCAGAAAGGTCTAGAAAATTGGACTGTGCATGATAACTATTTTGCATAGAAAATGAGAAACTTATCTTCAGGGTGAGAAAGAAGTATCTATAAAAGGGTACCCCCACATAGCCCAGATGTGCAGGCTGGACGGCCCATCAGCTGGATCAACACTGGAGCCAGGACTGTTGATCTCTTTTCCTCTCTTTCCTTCTTTTCTTTCTTCCTCCTCCTATTTAATTTCTATTTGTCTCTCTTCCCTTTCATCCTACCCCTTTATCCCAAACCCACTTACATGTGATTATACCAGGATGAGGGGCTAACATACCAATTTCCATGCCAAGCATGCAATAAAACTTGGTAAGCTTTTGGAGACCCTCTGAATTTTGTCGTTCCTTTCAACCATAAACATTTACAGATCTTGGGTGCTCCCTTCCCCCTTGAGGATGCAATGTCACGTGTGGGGATCTACATAAAAATGGCCACTCAGGATCATTTCTTCCTCTCTTTTCATTTCAGCTATTTAGCATCTAATCCTTACTACAGGATTATTTTTCTAATACTCACTAAATCACATTTGGAAAAATAAAAGCATGCTGGCTAACTGACAGCACCTTTGTAAACTTTGAAATACTCTTGACATGCTTGTTTACTAACTTCCTTCTTCAAATTACATTTCTTTTTCCTACCTATTTTTGTGCTTATATCCATGTATTTATATGCATTTATGCATACACACACATGTATATGTATACATCCATGCCAGGGACCTATGTTTTCAATTCCTAATGTAAAGTGAAACTATTCTTGCTGTTAAAAAACATCCTCATTTTAATGAGACAGAAAATAGATAAGACTTTGAAATACAATCATCTGACAGTTTCTCTCTGCTGATGGAAAGTATGTGGTACCTCTTAGAGAATGAATTATTGCACAGACATGACCATAAGAAAATTAGATTTGACTTCTTAAGAAAGACCACTGCACTGTACTCACAAATTCAGAAAGCACAAAGAAGCTTTTATGATTATTTACTTTCTTTATTTTCCCAGAAAAATGCAAGTGAAGTGGGCTTTCTGGATGATGCAAAAAATTCAGGTGTCTGGAAATGAGGCCCATCTACAAAGCAAAATATACGCTGAAAAATTTAGTGACAGAAATATGGTAATGTTCTGATATGCCCCTCTGTCCTGTCCTCTCCCCCAAGGAAATACTAGAGTTAATATAGGCTTGAGGTCTTGGGTTTTTTCCACATTTTTGGGTGGAAGAGGAATGAGGATAGTCAAGGTATTAATAAATCCAAAAGAATTCAAAATCTTAAAAGCACGTAATATTTAGCTCTCCAACTGAAAATCAAACATGCACTTCTTATCACCATGAAAATGACCTTGAAAAAGTATCCTTGTTTGTTAGGAAAACATACACTGAAAAGCATTTTCATGTAAATGTGTGTCCTTCCAGAAGGACTGTAGATTTCATATATTGTAAGTAGTCTTTGCTGTCTTTTGAATGACATTAGCTACTCTGTGGTGACATGAGGAAGCTTGCTATCTCTCACATTTCATCATAAGGCCTTTTTTACAATTAGAGAATACAGGTGATGTGAAAGCTTCATCTGTGTACTTACACAAAACAAAAAGCAGCACATTGGCAGAACAAAGTGCACTGTCACTTATGTCAGAGTAATGGAATTGTTGAAAAACATCAAATCCAGATGATGGGTGCAAAGTGCAGCTAGGATTTACAAAGTAATGTATGGAGAAAAGTAAGTTGTATCTGATTAAGTGTCTTGAATTCCGACATCTGCTGCTATGAACTTGTTGCACACGGGGATTGTGGCATCCCTGAACTACTGCTGCACAAATTGTCTGCTTCCTGTTGGCATCATAATGTCTGCCTTTACAATTTCAACATAAAGTAATTATTAATAGATTTAATTTTTAGCCCCTTGCAAAATTTTAGCCCCTTTCACAACTTTCTCCACCAGAAATCATATATTCAGAACAGTAGTGTAGACTTAAAGTCATACACATTCTCAAGAGCGAAAGTAATGCAACAAAAAAAAAAAAAAAAAAAAAAAAAGAAATCCAACCACTCTTCTCTTTTCAAACTTGAATATTTTACTGGTTTCAACAATCTTGATTGCTTTCCTGCTTGTGTTTTGTATTTGAAGTGGGTTTCTGTGCAACAATAAAGGAATAAGCAAATTAACATCCTTTATCTGCCCATTGTAGCAGAAAGCAATTGCCTTTGAATGTTACGCTCTTCCTAGGACACCTTGTGAGTAAGAAAACAAGGAAAAATAAATAAAGAAAAATTATAAATAAAATTACATCCTGAAGTCTTTTAATTTCCTCAGAACTTATGCAACCAGACTAAGAGAATCCACAAGGAAAGCCACCACCTCATTCATCACCTCTCTCTTTGCTTGGAAGTGAGACATATGGAGGAGAGCCTGCACATGAGGTCTAGAGGAAGCCTTCACCCTCATGACAAGTCCACAGAAGTGGCTGTGCACAGCCCTACAGAAACAGTCTGTTAACACAAGCCAGACTTGCATATCTGCTCTGATAGCATGGTTTTGCCATCCTGCCTATTCTGTCACTTCCCAGTAGTCTACAGCTGCTTGTGCAAACTAATTAAACAAATGAACAAGCAAACAATCAAGCAAATAAATTAAACTTTCTTCACTATAAATGTGCTCCATAGTCTAACTCTCCATCTTTTCTTACATGTTTATTTGCTTGTGTTTAGCCTAACTTTAACAACTCAAGCAGCCTTTAAGCATTGCCTCCAGTCCAAGGAAACATGTCATGAGCTGGTAGCAACTTGGGAAAAGATCTAAGAAAATTAAAAGGTAGCGCAGTAGAAAAGTATAGGATATGTCAATATAATATTTTGCATTTCATTTCATTTTGTATAGAACCTTCATATTCCTGTTGCTAGAATAAAGGTGGATTAAAAACCTGGAGGACCAAACGGCACACAGTCTGGATATGGAATATATATATATATATATATAATACTTCCTAAAGCACTTCCTAAAGCTGGTGATGACCAGCACTTCCTAAGGCACAGCCAGACTCCAGTTGGAGAATGAGGCCTCATAGTTATGCTGAGTCTGCTCATAAAAAATGGCATGCAAAGAGTATGATAATTATTTTAAGCTCAACAGTTTTTTCATCTGTAATAGCCAGTCTGTTTCTGGGAAGCTGACAGATAGCTATGACAGATATATATCCAATAATCCAGATAACATTGCTCCACAAAGAATTTCTTATTTTAGCTGGACTTGCTAAATTCTTCTAATGAGTATATGTTTTTCCTTAAGCATGTGTGTGTGAAAAATTTATACTTAACGAAGTATCTGAACAGCACTTTGAAATTCCATACAGAGTCCCACAGATACAACTGTAAAAGATATAGATAGAGCAAAAAAGCAAGATGTGGGAGTGTGGAAAGTAAATGAAAAAAATTTTCATGAATTCTTAGTAAATCAGTAAAACAAACTGTCTGGGAAGAGTTTATATCACAAAAGTTCCAAGAATCAGTTCCTGAATATGCTCATGAATATCTTCTTTCATTTCTTACATATAACTTCATTCACTTGCAAAAATGCATACCTTCTGAACTAATACTCCTGGATTGTTATCTGTTGAGTGATTTCAAAGAGAAAGAAATAAGAAGAATAGAATTTAACTCCAAAAATGGATTTCATAAGACTTTTTTTTTTGTTGTTGTTCAAACAAACGGTTCTCAGAGCAGTCACTGAAACCATGTCAATACTCTGATTAAGCAGCAGAAATAAAATGCAGTTACGGGCATTAAAACTATGTGATTCATTAAATTTTAATACATATAAGCATATGAAGAAGTGAGACTAGAAGGGCATTTGTTGAGTGAGACAGTTATTTTGTTTTACTTTATGAGACTTTCTTTTCTCTAAGGTTAAGGTGCTCAAGAGAAAGATTTCATCTTCTTCTAGCACTGTTTTCCTGGTCCCACAAAGTCCTTCCTTGCATTCACACAGAGCCTTGTCTCATGCAGATGCTGCTGTAAACCAGGAAAAACAGGAAAATTAGTTCCAGAAAGGCTGTAAAAATGGTGATGACCAATGCAGGCAAGAGGACAGGAAAGAAGATGCTAGTCAAAAAATAAGCATAGTGTCTGCTAACTATGTAAAGTATTAATAGAAGACAGTTCAACTTTCAGAGTTCATTCTTGCTCCTGTATCTGCTGTAAAAGACAATATAGTTAACAGATATAAATCATCAAAAAGAGCAAAAAGGAATAAAAAAGAGACTTGGTTTAGGTGGGCAGAAAAGACAAGCATAAATCAGATCTTACAGGCCAGAATCTACTGACAAAGGGAAAGCAGTTCTAGCAAAATCCAGTGTGTATTGTAAAATATAACTGAAATGTAAACTCTACTATCTAGAACTTCTGTTTATGTATGTGTGGATAATGAAACACCTAAATGAAAATTTCCACTGAGTTCAACAGTGAGATTAAATGAAATTATATATTAAAAAAAAAAAAATAATAAATTTAAAAATAAATACATAAAACTACACCTGAATAGCAATTGACTTTTTTTTACAAATATTATAAATTTTTCCTCTGCATTTATGTAGTTGAGTTATGAATCTCTTTTGAATTCTACTAAATGACTGAAAAAAGCTAAAATTAAAATTTTTGTGGACTATTTCACAGCGCAAAAGGAAGAAAAGAAGCCAATTAGTGTGGGAAATGAAAGCACATACAGGAACACTAGAAAAAGAAAAGCTAGCAGGGAAGGTTCTACTGAAAACAAACCTCCTAATATATTAAAATTTCAGCTCCCTCTGCTTAGTTGTTGGCATATATGTCAGCATACCTTTCAACTAGAATTTTTTTTTTTATGAACACATTTAGATTTCATTTACCTAGTGAGGGAATGAAGGATTTATAAATTTAATTTTATGAATCTAAATGAGAGAGGCAGTGGGAAATTTGGAGCAGGGAATATTGGGAAGCACATTTGTGAAACATGAAAAGCTATGCTTAAAGGCTTGAATTATTTACTGTACAGGGCAGGGAATGAAAGTGGACCTTAAAAGGAGGAATTCTGTTTCAGGAAGACAAATTTTGCCAACTGTATTTCGTATAGTTTTGTAGAAAGAATTTAAGCCTTTACCATGATTGCTGCTCAGAATTGGCTTGTGGGTACATCTGTGGGTGCTTGGCGCTGCTTCAAGTAAAACTCTTCCTATGGGAAGGTACATTTAGGCCCATGAAGTCAAACACACCAGTCAAAAGGAACAAGCACACACAATAATTACATGCTAAACACACAGACTTAAAAAACAGAATCATAAACATTTCTATGTATCCCCACATGCTTCTTCAAGCAAAAGCCGCAGATTAGTTTGAGTTGGGTTTTTTACCATTTGCCTGAACCGACTACCATTAGAAGCAAAGCTACCAAATACTGCTTTCATGCAAATGAGGAACTTAAATTATCACAGGCCTGCCATGAACAGAAAGAAAAAAATTTGAAAATGTCTGTTAGACCTTGAGGAAGGTTGCTGTAAATCAGTCGTTTACGTGCTACTTAATCAGACTTTGTCCATATAAGATCCTGGAAAATAAAGTACTTTAGGATTAGTGTGTCTTTAATTTTAGATATTTTAGTCTTCATACCAGATAGACATTTACAATGTTTACGTTTAAGAGTTTTCAAAACTTTTTTGCTTTTATAAGCTATCTTACGGCAAACAGTCCTTTGACAGCCATCTGGCTGTTAAGAACGATGTCATAGGAAAGATTTGGTTTCTACATATCAGAATTTTTTTACAGCACTGCTTCTCTTTTCATCTCAGGCATATTCACTACTTAAAATATTTTGTTATCTTAACTACTTTGGTTAAGAGTAAAATTATTATGTGCCTTCCCTTGTTTAATTGTAGTTCAACACAGTAGTAACATCAAAAAGACTTACATACTGATTTTTTATTTTTTTCTGACAAGTATAACTTATTTTATTTGAGAAGCTATAGCAGCATAAAAGAATTTTTAAGCGTGCAAAGAGAATGGCATTTGATACCTCTCAGTGTCACAGTCAAGGAGGTTGTAATAGGGTGACTGCATTACTCTCATTTTGCCTGATTATTATTCTAGAAATTATTTTTGCAGTACAGTGTAGCAGCTCGACACCTAGGAAAATTAACTTAAACTATATTTATTATGGTTGGGGGATAGTCTAGGGAACTTTTGCCCTTACTAGCCAGCATAAGTGACTTCTCTGAGAGCTGGGAAGCACTATGAGAGAAATTCATTGCTCTAAAAAGAGTAACACACAACCTGTTCTTCACTTCAGTGTCCAACATAGCACTTTAGGCTTTGGTCAGTGATGTGAGCAAGACTGAATTTTATTGCTTTGTGTGGAAAACTCCAGATCAGAAACTAATCATCTCAGTAATGAGAGAGGGTAATTGCTGTGACTGTGAGAATGAAAAGGTATAGCAGTTTCAGCAATATGTAAGAGGGGGGAGAAATATAGTCTCAGATTAGGCCCCATCTTGGGTGAAGAATTTAAAAAAAAAAAAAAAGAATTCCCTAAGCCTTTCAGCATGTAAGCAGAGCAAATAACAAGCTACCTCTGTCTCTTGTGACTGTGCAAGATTGTGATATGCTGAGGATATGTCTTCACTATCTCTAACAGTATCTGGAGGAAACAGAGAAGACAGTATTATATTTAAGTGTCTAGAACAATTATTCTTGTTCTTATTACTATTATTATTTGATTTGTCATGATGTTTTGCAACCCCTGTTTTAGGTAAAAATGGAGGGAATAGAAATTTCTTCATTTCAGTACTCAGTCCATAACTCAGTCCAGCATTTGTTTTATTACGGTGCATGTTTGGTGTCTATACGTTTTTCTGTACAGGGATAACTTACTGTGTAATCTGGTACAAATTCAGAAATACTCCTGACATAAGCCTACAGCTGAAATTTAATTGATCCCCTGGAAAACAAGACAAACATGAATGAACAGTATTCATATAAATCAAAGCAGAATCATTCTCAAACACCTCATTTGTAACCTCTAACTTCAAACAAATGAAGAAAACTTGGGTACAATGAGGTCTATAAATTATATATGAATTGAGTGGATGTATTCTTGTCACAAAGTGTACTTTCCTTAAAACACTTGAAAACAGTGAGTGCCCTGAAAACAATAAAACCAAGTTCCACATCACAAGATCAGAGGAAAAGTAGCCAGATGAACACGACCAGTTTAGTCATCAGAGTCCATGACTAAGCTGGGTCTGAAAGACCTGTGGTGGAATACAAGGAAAGACTAAAATGTCTGGTGTCCTGAAAGACTATACCTCATTTCCCTGCTTTCATTTTTTGTTGCCTTTTGTTTTCTTTTTTCTGTTTTGCAGTCAAGAACTCAAAAATATAGCTTTTTACTGAAGTGTATATTATTTACTGCAGCATTTTTGCTTGTACTGAAGATAAATCAATGGGAATTAATTGTTTCTCCAAAAGCAAGAATACAAAGGAGGTATGGTGGGTGAGGTCTTTGTGCAAGGATGTATCCTGACATTTAGAACTAGCACCCTCTTTCAAAGCTTAAAAAGGGCAGAGTAACAGGCAGATCTAGCTGATTAAACTTGCTGCAGAGTTTCACATCATTGAAAAGACTTAAAATAGAAAAATGTTTGCCCAGTAAATTCTTCTTTTGCTGCATTTGTAGGAGGGTTTATAGAAAAAAAATCAGCAGGAGTAGGATATATGTAAATGAAAAAAAAAAAAAAAAAAAAAACACAGAGGGACAAAATAAAGACATACCAGGTATGTAGATCATAACATGGTGCCAAAATCTCATGCCTGAAGACTGGGCTCCATGGTCTTATAGATTTGGAAGACAGTAGTGTTTAATAGATCAGCTGTTTTTCTACTCAAATCCAGCCATATGGGTTAACACCCTCATTTTGATGGGAAAAAAACAACAAAAACCTCAGCCTGTTTGGCCTACCTCTTCAGCTAGAAATGACATTCTGAAAAGAAAGCCTTCTCCAGACTATGGGTTCTCAAGAAAAAGTATTCCAAAACAAACTTTTGAATGCAAAATCCCTTGAAACCCAAGTAATGCTGCAACAAATTTAGTTGACCGAGGACACAAACGATAGAAAGTAATTCAGTTTATATTACAGGAATGCAGCATCTAACGGAATGTGTGACATTTAACATTGAAAAACAGTACACCCAATAGTAATAAACTATGAGACAACACTACTACTAAGGACTTGCATAATCCTGGAAGAGGTAAAACTTTCCATGGATATTGATAGAAGAGTCCTGTGCTGACTAAAAGGGATGAGAGATCACTTATGCCAAATGAAAATCTGAAAATAAAATTAGAAAAAAGAAGATTAAATCAGAGCCAGACATAGTTGGAATACCAAGATGAGCCTAGCAAGTGTGGAGTACAACCTTGTTTACACAGAATGGAGGAAGCATAAACACCCAGAAAGTTATTTCAAAACAGCAACTAAATACGACTACTCCTAAAAGGCTCCCCATACAAAATCAGGATGTGGCACAGACACAGAAAGAGGAGAAATTATGATGCTAACAAAAATATCGTGGCCAGACCTGTGGAATTTAGACTGTAAATAAGAAACTGGTATGAAAATCAAGCCTGTCATTTTGTGATATCTGTGGCACAGCTGGGAATCAGGGCTGTGTCTCTGGTACTCCCAGTACATCCAAACCACTAATTTGGGGGTGGCCCAGGAGCTCCCCAGCAGGTGATCGGCAGAGGTGAGACAATGATCTGGCCGGAGACAATGGACACACTCGGAACTGCGTGACTGACTGAACTTTTGGCCACCTGCACAGTTCCCAACCTGACCAGCTGGTGCAGAAGCTCTCCTGGTGGAAATTTGAATGATTCTGGAGACTCCTGCAGGCTGTGTAACACTCAACCTGGAAAACGACTCCCAGAGACAGTAGTTCCTGCTGTAAATCTGGTCAGTTTGAACAGCTGTAAGATATTCGTCAAAAGTATTCTGAAACTGGAGCTGATACAGAAATGATCATGTAGGAGAGTCTTTTGTACAGAGGCAGTTAAAATTAATTCTTCATGTGGTTCAGATTGACTATAATGAGGGATATCAACAAGGAAGAAGCGTGTTTGTGCTGGGGTGCTTATACAGACCCACAATTAGCTGAAGAGCTGAGGCAAGAAAGGCTTTGGGAAGTATTTCCTATCTAGCCCTACAGGGGGCCTTAAAGCAGAGATTCCTATTGCCATCCATGCACTTGTTAGTCACCTTGCTTGTATGCTGTGTCCATATCCCAGTAAAGTTTTAACTATAAAAATAACACAATCCGTGAGATTCTGTGTAACAAGATTGAGTTCTATACTTTGGACTGTGGATCTCAGAGCATAATAGACTACATTTCTAACCTTGGTTTGGACTGACACCTGGAGATACTTGAAAGGAGATTATTTTGTAGGAATGGGCATTCTTCACTTGTAAAAGGAAAGGCTCTTCCATACCACAAATTGACGATAAAAAATACAGTAACTGCTGTAGAGGGTATGTATAGTCTTTTGGCATACACAAGTACAAAAACCTTAGGAGCACATTGAGGTCAGCCTATCTACTGTCAGGAATCTAAAGTGGGGAATTTATAGCATTTTCATGTAATAGCAAAAAATGTTATAATAATCCTTTTAGACAGGCATGCTGGAACAAGGTATAAACAACACAAATAACTGAGTTGCATCACGGACACTAAAACTTCACTATAAATGCATGATAAATTCAAGGTGACACAGCTCAAAGATAAAAACAGAGCTGGTGAAGTTCTAGCAGGAGTAAGTATTCTTTGTCCCTTTACAAAGAATTCTTTGTCCCTTTACAAAGCTGAACAGGCAAATGGAGGGCCAATATTTCTCTTTCTTGTATAATTGGCACACCTTTCAGTGAAATACCCAAATACCATCAACAAACAGTACAGCAAGTAAAGAGGGAAGAGAAACAGGAAACAGCAAGAAACAGTAGACAAAAACCGTCATGACAGTCTTAGACAAGAAAAGCAGTCTCTAGCAGCATATATGTATTAAACAATCTGGTTCTAGAGAGAAGGTGCAAACAAATTTGGATGTCTGCCACATATAGAACAGAGCACAGTCCAGCAGAGAGGATAGGATGCAAGAACAAGTGTCAAAAACAGCTCCTGGAATCCCAATCCGTTGTTGAGCTGCTGTTTAAGCCCAGGTGATTTCATTTCACTTGTATTTCTCCTCTTCCCTTTTCTCAGTCCCATCATATTGATTTACAAGCCACTCGGTTTGTTGGCTGCGTATTCAGCATCCACCACAGTGCATGCCTGGAACATAAGAAAGGCTCACACACATTTATTATCACTAATGAAGAAGTCATTCTCATACAACAGTGCAGCATCCTTTTCCCCATGCACAAAGAAACAGGTGTCTGCACTGAAGTTTGCAATCTGTGCAGCAAAGGTGCCATCAAAATGTTTGCAGGAGAACAGTTTCCCTCATAACCATCTTGAAAGATGGCCATGAGCCAGCTTGAAAGCAACATCTGTTCTGTACGCATCAAAAATCAGTTTGTATGATGCAGGGGACTTTAAACAAATGGAGGCACAGAAGATTAACAAAAGTTCCAAGGAACTCGGGGACAGACAAACTTCTGAGAAAGCACAGAACTCACGTTTCAACATCAGCATTTTTTTTGTTTTTGAGTAATCTCAGAAACAGGAAGATTAAACTATGTCTTTGACAGTAAGCATTTAAACACTTTGGTTAAAAGAAAAGAAAAAGGTACTAAAAGAAATGCAAAGGCTTCTCAATACTTCTAAAAGAATAACAGTGGTATTATTTATTTGGATTTCTAACAAACCTTGATGAGCTCCCTTGTACAGTGGAATTCTTAACGTGCTGCCAAGGATTAGAAACAGGTGGTGAAATTTGAAAGCTACTGAGGTGAGAGGAGTTCTGTCATTGAATTTTGTAAGGTTATGCATTTAGCCAGAAAAACCCAGTGGAAATGAATGGTGGTTTTCCAACTTGGCAAAAATATCAGAATGCAGTAGTCCATGCATCTCTGCTATGATTGGTTTTGTATAGGATACTTATACAAATAGAAATTAAACCCTGAAAACAAGGGTATGACTGAGATGCCAGAAACAGCAGCATGAAGCAAGTTAGTCAATATTTAATAAGACTTTGTAGAAGCTACCCAGGATAGCAGAACAAATTTCAGTAATAAATGCAAGGTCATGCTTTTTATGCACACCACTCTGAACTATTGATCAATGCTGTTTGACTCTATATTTACTAGCACAATTTAGAAAAAAAAAAAAAAAAAAAAAAAGGACCTGTCATGTAGCTAAATATTTATGAAAATTTTTGCAAAAGAGAAACCACTCAATTTCTGTTTGAACAGATGTCTGGATTCATAAGCATCTCTTTGCTCAGGTTCTTCCTCTAGTTTAGCAGAAATGACACATCTGCCATCTCTCTACTCCCAAGCCCAATAATTAGATACTAAAATTGCAAAGCCGGAAAGTCAAACCTAAGTAACAGAAACATATTTGCAAACAGACTTTCAGTGAGGCTTGTAACCTTTACCTACTCAGAAAGCACAAACAAAACTTTTCAGGGACTTATAATTCAACCATTTACACAGATGAGGGTCAGGATCAGGGAGCAGAGTAACATGGGCGGCATTGTCATGGATATCTGCTGTAGACCTCCTGACCAGGAAGATGAGGTAGAATAGGTCTTCTTCAAACAACTGGGTAAAGTCATATGGTTGCCAGGTGTGGTCCTCATGTGGAAATATAAATTTTTCTGATTTTAAGTAGTTTGTTTGTAGGGTGAGAGGAATCAGCTACTGACCTCTCCTAATGATAACACTTATTTCATACTGAAGCTACACCGTATTGTCTGTAGCAGGATAGTTGTTCTAGTTGTTGTAGTTTTTTTTGTAAATAGACCCTAATGTTAGTAACCCTGTGTGTGTTGGAGGCATGTGCTTAAATCAGGCTACCTCAGCTAAGATGCATTCTTCTGGAACAATTCCTTTGCTGAGGAAAATGACAAAGGGTCACTAATAGTTATTGTCCTTAAAGTGACTTAAAGCCTGTAGCTGCGATATAAAGGTTATAGCATGGACCAGCTAATGTTAGCGAAAGCAGAAAGAACAGTAAGTTACTTGAAGTTTGCCCCTGAAAGGTACCTCCAGCAGGTAGCACATTTGTAATGATGCACAGCATCCTCAGTTAGCAGAGATGTAATTAGAAATTTTATTATTAATCGGGAAGCTAAGGGAATACCTTAACATACGGGTAATGTTTTTTGGAAAACTTCAGCAGTGCAGTTATGTGGCAGATAATACTAGTGGCTAGCAAGGCACTACATTTTTTTACAGACAAATATGGGAAGAAATATTTTAGAGAGTATTTTCAAGGCACTGAATGTGTTGATGCCTGGTCTGCCAGGTGGAGAACTGAAAGGTGCCACAAAATGAGAATATTCTGTCATTTCATTTCTCAGCTGAGGATTGGTAACATGGAGAGAGGGGAGAGGAAAAATGAAAGTATTGTAGAGGTTCATTTTCCTAATGGCCAATTTGGGAATGTTTCAGGCAATTAGCAGGCAGTCTGCTGATTCAAGAACATATGAAAAATTGTTATACAGAATATGCTCATTTGGGATGCTGGTAAAAGTAAGTCCCCAAGTTATTCAATTTGAACATTAAATTTGAACAGTAAATGCAACGCTGATAACAACTAGTCTCCTGGCTGGAAAGTTTCATTGAGTAAAATTTCTGCATTAATTTTAATGCTTACAGAGAACAGTGCTGAGAGCAAGTGAAATATTTCATCCCTGATAAAGAACTGTAACAGCAGATGAGTCCAGCACACAGGATGCTCATATCAGTCACCTTCCCTTTTTACCCAGACTGATAACAACTTAAAACATAAAGGAGTCCCCTATCTAGATCTGTGCTAAAAAAAAATAAAATCGCAGCATAAAGGTTCTACATGTCTGTTCATTTTGATAAGTGGTGTTGCTCTATATTAAACATTACAGACTTTTGTCTTGTTTATTAACAATGTTTGTTTTGTAATTGGACGTATCCAGGCATGCCAGATACAAAATCTAAAATATCCTACTGCTGATAGATTTTGTTGCTTGATGATTACTCCCCATGTCCCATTTGCTGGGAAGAAACTATATGTCCTCACTGTTTTTGTACTCTGAAATCTGTATCATAAAATATAGGCTTATTATTAATAAGACCAATTCTCTTTTTTCTTTTATTATTTCCCTACTGAGATAATATGCAATCCCATTCCATAATGTTCCTTGCATTACTCTGCTTTTAGACTATAGGATACTTAAATATCTGACTTTTGAAATAGTCCCATTCTTCTGCCATACAACCAACTTGAACTACAGGTTTATTCTGTGTTAATACATTAGATTTTATGTTGGTGGTATTAGAGATTCATATTGTAAAATTTTTTCATGAGATAAGATACATTCTCATAAAATAGATCCTGTTTCTTTAATCACTTTCACCTCATACCCTCTAATGTTTTATTAGTCAAACAATCTAATCTGTAATTTGAGTATGGCAAAATAATTTTGAAAAGTCTTGAACCCTAGTAAAGAGAACTAAGACAAAATTAGGAATGTATATTCCATTTCCTGAAATTTATATACCAGCTAGCCACTGGCAAACTTTAATCTTGTAACTCACACAGCAGGGTCCAAAAGCACTTAGTTTTTCTAGGGAGCTTAAGTTAAAAAGGTAAGAATTTTCCCTTGAGTAATAATACATATGGAATAAAGAAAGAATGGAAAGTCAAAAGAATAAAGAAAGTTCAGATTATTTTTCTCTTCTGATCCATGAATTTGTAGCAACAGATTTATTTATTTTTTGAGTTGTTGTCTCCATTTGTGCTGAACCTGACTTTATCTATTAGTGGGATCCATAATATGAAGAAAAGAATTCACTCATGAAGCAATGTTATAAAAAAATTATTTTATGCTGAACAAGCTGCATGTGGAGAGGATCATCTGGCTGTGGAAACCAAGTTGAACTGCAGTAATAAAAAAATCCTGTGGTGTGTTGAACTGCATTGCTGTATAATGCAGTAAAACAGTATTGATACCATGTATTACAGTTATGTTTTTTATTTCAGTTTATAAGATTGTACACTGCAGTTGTCAGTGAATTTCCTCGCTTCACAAGGGCTTCCTGAGCTGCAAGAATTTAATTCAATTTCAAGACTGGATTGTACAACATGTTGCTTATCCACAAAGACATTTCCTATTCTTCAGAGCTCAAAAAACCAAGTGGATAAAGAATATAAGAAGGAATAAATCACCCCCATTTCACAGATGAGAAACTGAAACAGGGATTAAGGTTGCTCTGAGCACACCAGCCCCAGGAACTGAAGGATAGGCCTTATGGATAGACTGCTGTGATAGAACTACAAGTCATCTCTCTTCAAGTCAACCACATCAAAGTCATAGTTATTTACAAAGGAAAAAACCAAAAAACCTCCCAAGAGTTCAAGAAATATGGTCCTATAAAACTATCATCAAGGCCTTTTTCTATATCTTGAATATATAATCAGGGTTTCATTTCAATTATTTTATTTAGAGCTGTGAAATTTCTGAAGCCCATTGACCTGTGAAATGCAAATGGATTTCCCTATAAACTGTCTTTGAGAAACTGTTACTCTCCAAACAAAAATCAATTATTTCATTTATGGCTTACTTATTTCTGGATGGTGACCCAAAAGTGCTTGCAACAGTATGAAATAAGAGATATAATTTTATCTGTAGGAAGTGTGACAATTTGTTCATGTTTTACCACTTAAGTGATAGTTAAGGGTAGGAATCATTCCATACCATTATTTTCTGTTTACAATATGGTAGGAAAGAATGCCAAGAGTGGATTTTGACTCACACTGGTATACCCAGGTGCAGGTGAAAATATTGTGCTTTTTACTAGGAAAGTAGCAAGTATTCCAGTTGTAATCAGAATATATTTTTGTTGGAATTGAAAGATCTTCTGTATCCTCAGCAGTATACATGTAGGTAGGATGTCCTGTTTGCCACCACTGTCCCTTTCATCAGGAGTTTTTCTAAATATGTCAGTGCTATAGCTCAGCACAGTTAAGGTGCTCTGAGGGGCAATTCAGTAGGCACATTAGGAACAGCTATAATAAACAAGTAAGTGACAGGTCCCAGGTATATTTGCTGTTCTTTGCTCCTGAGAGTTGTCTCTGAAAGAATAGTCTTCTGCTTCCAAGAAGTCAGACTAAGCATGGAACTAAATAAATGGCAGCTAAACAGCAGAATGACAGCTCTTTTCTAAATTCAGCCAGGCTTCCTGCAGAACTTACCAAACATTTCCAACAGTACCTACTGTTATTTTGACACCAGAGAAATCAAAACAATGCTAAGGATGAGACTTAATTTTGCACAAGGCTTCACAGCATAATTAACACTTTTAAAACATAATAAGTCACTGTAAGAGGCCTGGTTACAGTATGCTATTAAAAATAAAATTTTCCCGAGGACCTAACTGGGATAATGATTGAAAAATGTCTGTTACCCACAGGGCTCTGCTGAAGGACCAGTGGCATGCAAAAATATAGCTAGCTTGCAGCTCAGGCATTTGTAATCCTATCAGCTCAGACCTTTGTTTTCCTGTTCCATCGCCCCCACAGCCACCCACTACAAAGCATTAAACACATGACGAAAACTCCTCCACACCCCAAGACAAATACAACAACATGAAAACTATAGCCCAAAAAGAAAGATTTTTGGTCAAATATAGAGCTTGATTCCCTAGGTTAGATTTAACTGACACTGGTACATTCAATCTGCTTGCCTGAATGGGGCACGATGTAGAGATACTTTTTCTAATGAGCAATTGTGACCACAACCTGGAACTTGTCGTTCACAAAAGTTCATTTGCAAGCGAAATATCTGAAAGCAGAACATAAACCACACACATCACAGAATTACTATGGGGAAATGTGCTAGTTTTTTGTCTAAATTTGCCCCGTGGTTGTCTAGTCACTATGCCAGCATCTTTACATTCAGAACGTGGACCTTAAAGGCCTAAATTTGTACCAAAGCTATGACATTTCTCACTCTTGCAAGCTGTGAGTTCCTGCTGTTGGCAAAGATGCCAATCTCATTGTAAATGTTTATTTATTTGAAGGGAATGAGTTGCATGATCTGAGATTTACTGTAAATGCAACAATATTTGGCTTCATTTCAAATAAATAAATAAATATGGATTTAGTTAATTTAGAGTGCTACACGCTATTTGCTGTTGAGTTTGGTCATCTTAGCAACAGCCCATGACATTACAATGAAGGGTATGTCAGTGTGCCCAACATAAAACTTGTTGTTTAGTGTTTAGTACTCAACCAGAAAACCTCACTCTGCAGTGAAATGTAGTGTATAAAGTGTTTGCCCTGTACATTTCCACTGATGTTTCATGTTTGGCTGTAGGTTTCTAACATGTAAAGCCCTGAAAATAAAAAATGTCACAATGGTGAGTGACAATTTTTATCATTTAGGAATATCTTATGGTCTGAAAGTCAACTGTGACAAACCCTATAGAAATATAGAGGAAACAGATGGTTTTCAATTAAATTCTCAGACCTTTTCACATGATAATGAACTTTTTTATAATCACCTTTTCTGTATTGGCTGATTACTAGGACATCCATTGTCTTTCTTCTTTATGGCAGTCATCCTTAGCAGCACTCTCATTGGTGAGAAATATCTGTAGTACTTCATTTATTAACTAAGAGCAGCATCTGCTGAAGAGCAGGGCACATAAGTGACATATTCTAAATTTACTGGTAAATCTGCTACAGAAGAAAAGGAGAACAAAGGACATTTTTTTTCTTTTGAGAACTTAAAAAGTATATATAAGAGGTTTTTTTTTTTCTCTATGAATTTCTGCATGTTTGAAACTAGGTATAACAATTTGGGTTGACAATATCAGTTACTTTTTCCATAAGAAGGAAATAAGTCTATGATCTGAGCCAAGGTCAATGTGTAAAGGAAATGAACCTATTGTTCATCAAGAAGCTAAGGTTTTGTAGTATTTAATCATGCTTTTCAATGCTAGGTGGGAATTCTAGAATCTTGTTTAGAGAGAAGTGAGGCATGACTGCTTTTATCTATGTTACTGAATTAGGGATTTGTAAATAAGCTTTGATATGTGATTATAAAGGTTAATTTGTATTTCTTTCTATGTTTTTTTGAGCTATGTAATGTCTCTAGGGGTAACAATTTCCACACAGAAATATTTTGAGAGTGAAATTTACTGCTGTATAAATTTCTTTGTTAATAACTAAAGTTGGAAATTTTAACTTCAAATTTCTTGGTCTCTCAATGAAAATGAAGAATTCTTGTATTAATTTTCCTTAGATATATTACGTGGGGAGTTTTCTATATCTAAAAATAGATCTGAGATAGACACTCTAATTTTAAACTAGCAAAATAGATGCCAGTTTTTTATATCTGGGCATTAAACCTTCGCAAAACATGTTTTAGTAGAAAACATAAAATGTTTCCTGATAAATTTCACAGAGGATTTTGCAATACTTCTATGTAACTCACATTTCAGTCACCAAGATCTCATTTGATTTTATCTTCAGCTCAGTATTCATAAAATGAAGGATAAATCTTCTTCTTTCAGCACTATATAGTGTTCTCCCTTGCTTTCAGAGATTATCTTCATCTAATGTAATCCCTCTACATATCTTTTAGCAAAATATCTGCCTTAGTTGCTTTGATAGGTGTTTTAAAGAGAATCTACAAGCATTTGTTGAAACCATAAATATCTTTAAGAGGAAATTAGAAGATTCAGAAAGATGTTCTTCAAATAAATGTAAGTATAAAAGAGTGCAGCTTAAAGATTGATAATTTATTTCCTTAAAAAATCAAGGTGATCTATGTATAAACTTATACTTGACCATAAAAAATAAATGGCACATTAGAGACTTGCTTACCCTCTGTGGCTCCCAGTAACTGACTAATTGTTCCTTTTGTCACCCACTACACTGAGTTTTGGGAAGTTTATGGAGAAACTCCCAAGTCTGAGGTAGAGTAGCTTTAGACTGGCAAAAGGAACACTCATTTATTGTAATTCCCTATTTCAATGACAGATTCTGCTTTTCTGTCAGAGCTTTCCTCTCTTCAAACAAGTTTCCAGTCACTCTGTAAGTTTTCCCCAGTGTTTTGCGGTTTCCAGAATAAAAATATATCTTTTCAGCATAATGAATGTCACAGCATGACTTTTCAGCCAGGATTTCACAGGGGAAATTAGAAGTGAGATCACTGAAAGGAGAGACGTGCACCACCTATGGACTTAAAATTTACAATTTATTTATTAAGTAGGAGTATTGTAGTGGGTAGATAGAAATTTCAGTCTAGAGCTTTACACCTCTATTCTGTGACATTCGCTGGCTTCATGGTCACCCCAGTCCAGCCCAGTGCCTCACCTTCCCCTCCAGCTCCCACTAGAACCATGGCCCCAGGTGACTGGGTGCTTGCTCTGACCTTCCAGCATCCTGGGGTTGTATGGAGTGAATTCTCTGTGGATTCACAATTCTGCATGCTTCTGTGTGTGTATGGCCCCAAGAGATGGACAGATACAGTGAAGGTCTCACTTACATGTTGCTTTTGTATGGTCTTTACTCCATGACAAAGGCAATAAATTCTTTTCAGGTTGGATAATCCCCATCTGCTGTTCTGAGGTACGATTCATCAGTTGTTACAATAGTAAAATAGACATGATGCATTGCAAGCAGGCTGCTTCCTTCCCACCCATCACAGCCCATTCCCCACGCTCCCTCCCCATAGGATCATCTTCGCTTTCCAAGGCTGAGAAGTTATCCTGTTGCAGTTGCTAAATCTTTTGCTTTGCAAGGGCCAGTGTCTTACCTTCAATTGTGAGAGAGGAACCTTCCCTTTAGGAACTCCAGCAGAAGTATGATAATGAGACAGCAGCCTGCCAGACTAAACAAGCACATTTCTTACTGTTTACCTGAATCCCTCAGATTCTGGAATAAGCCACATTCATTGCAGGAATTGGTATATGGGGTACCCCAGCTTCCCTTTTTTTTTCAAAACCATTTGATTTCAAGTAACAGTCTTCTGAGGCAGCTTGCAATTCCACAAAGCTCTAAAATTATATACATCTAAGCTCTTTCTTTACTTCTTGGAAAGTACCTGCTGCCCTCTAACTCAACATAAAGGGAGAGGATTAACATTTTGTAATTGCTTTTAATTGCTTTTTGGTTGCCTCTTTTACTGGTCTTACTGGCAAGATAATTTCAATGCTTTGCTAAAACAGTGTGTGTATATTTTCCCCTGACAGTAAAAACACGATGAACCACAGACTGTTATTCAGTTGTCATGCAGACACAGTGCTTTCTGCAGCACATTGATTTGGTGGAGAGGCTGTCAGAAACATGCCAGCTTGTATGCTATATTCACATAAGCAATGGCATTGGTACAGAAAGAACAAACTGGCTGGGCACAAGTCACATAGATACACTCAGGTGTTCATGGCTCCAGCTCTGCACAGCATTAGTGTCTTTCGTCTGGGGATTACTATACCTTGGTTTTGCTCATTTTTTGTCTGAAAAACATATGATGACATTGGATTTATTACCATTACTCTAGCACTAACACAACCTATAATCTAGATACAATGAATTCCAGGTAGCATTAAGTAAATGGAAGCTATAAATCCTTCCTTGAGTTCACATTTTCATCGCACATATATGGTAGCTCTGCTAGTTCTGTACAATCACACTGTTGTGAAAAGTCTCTTGTGTGTCACTGAGATGTCAGTGTGTCTGCAAAGCATACAGAACTGTCTCCAGTGAATAGTGTGCAAATGGTATTTCATACTTCGTTCACATAAAGAAAATTAACTGAAACCTAGGTAATATTTGACAAAAGATTGTGTACACGCATGCACAAACATATATGACAACTTGTCATAGTTTGAACTCCCCAAAAATCCAATTTCCAAATCTCCCACAATTTGTCTCAATGTGAGAGCAGTTTTCAGACATAACACAACTAATAGCATGGGGAAATTATATTAAAATTTATTACTAACACAATACTATAATACATATACGTACAACAATTTTAACTATTTCTCCTATGGTAAAGCAATATATATACATAGGTCATTCCTCTTTCGCTCTATAAATGTCCAGAAGGAAAGAAGAAAAAGTATTTTCCATTTTCAGGGCAGCACAGTCTCTCCTTTATCTTCGAGGCAGCAGTTTCAATTTGTCGTAGCTGGAAAATATCTCTCTCTCTCTCTTTTCATTACAATGCAGGAGTTTTTCTCTCACTCCTTTCAGCCCTTCGGCTCCAAATGAAGGTCTCTCTCTCCCATGGACTGTAAAAGCAGGGACAAAGCTTGCTTCACCTCAGTCATATCACAAACTACAAGGCATTCCATGAAAGTCCCTCCCCTCAGGGGGTCAAGTTCCCCCGAGTCAGAATGGTTTAGGGGCTCTCAGTTCAGTTCTTGCCCCAAGCGTTCTAACAGAGCTGCTTTGCTCCTTTTCAGTTACTAATGTGGCAGGGGAGGGCCACTTCCCCCTCACTCCTTGGTCTGATCGTCCTGGTCCAGCTCATAGGATGTCTCCGAGCTCTCAGCTCCTCTCTCTCTCTCTAGCTGTTGCTGCATTTTGGAACTCCCTTTAAATGGAAGCCCACCCCTCCTTCCTAGGAGGGTCTAAAGGTTTTGGGGATTTAATTTCAGTCTTACCCCAAAACGGTCTCTGCTGAGCTTTCTATGCTCTGTTGCCGGCTCTCCCTCTCTGCAGGACATCTCTGCATCTCTCAGCCTGGCTCCATGCCGTCTTGCTGCTCGCCGGTTATCTTCTCGGCTTTCAGCCACAGCTCTCTATTCAGTGCTGCCTATGCTGCTGTTTTAGCATCTTCTGCTGCCTACTCACAGTGGAGAAACTCCCCCAGCCTTTGGCCATGGCACCAGTTCAGTTTTAGCACTACACCAGGTCTCTCGTAGTCCCAGCTGGGGGGACTGGGGTCTGGCCCCTCAGCTCTAACATGTGGCGTCTCAAGCCATGGCTGCCTCTCCTTCCAGCTACGTAATTCCAGGTCTCCTTTTCCGGTCTGTGTAATGTGTTAATTTCACAGGGGCAGCCTGATTGGCTCAACACCACTCCCTGGAGTTAACTACTTTCCAACTCCAGAGGGGAAGCTTTTTCAAACTAAGACACAGCTTGTACTATGAACTGTTTAGTCTAAATGCTTAAGAGAGCAAAGATCATGTAAGTACATCATGTAAGTGAAGGAAGATTTTCTATAATGTTACTTGCAGTACCTTGCATCTGCATCCCAAGTGTCTCCAGAGGTAAGGCCTCTAAATGCTTCTGCATCAGCACTGATTTGGGAGACTCTATAGAGTTTTTTCCCTCCTTTAGAAATACTGATCCTAACCTAAACATTGGTTTTTCCTACTATTTCTGGTGTGTCGAATGTGAACAAAGAGAAATCTTTGTGCAATCACTAGTGGCACTGTCCATTTGGAAAACTCCATCCTGAATCCTAGTAGTTCTGTCATAATTAATATTCACCCTCACTACCAAAATTCATATTAAAGTCTCATCCTTTACTAAGTCAGCCTTACACACTATGGCCTTGACAGAACAATACTCTTTTACTAGTGTTTTTCACAAAATTATCGCCTATTCCTCTTGATTCACCAAAATGACAGAAAGGGACCCTTTCTTCTTGCTATAGCTCTCTGTTGTTGTTTGATGCCAGCCAGCAACCAAGTACCACACAGCCACTCACTCACTCCCCCAACAGTGGGATCAGGAAGAACATCAAAAGGGTAAAAGGTAGAAAACTTGTGGGTTAGATAAGAACATACAAGCAAAGGAAAACAAGGAATTAATTCACTGCTTCCCATGGGCAGGTAGGTGTACAGCAATCCCCAGGAAATGTGGGTTCCTTCATGCGTAATGGTGACTTGGGAAGTCAAATGCCATCACTTTGAAGGTCCCCCACTTTCTCCTTCTTCCCACCACTTTATATGCCCAGCATGATGTCATATTATATAGAATACTCCTTTGGTCAGTTTGGGGCCACCTGTTCCAGCTGTGTCTCCTCCAACTTCCCATGCACCCCCAGTCTCCTCACCACTGTGGCAGTACAAACATCAGAAAAAACTTTGGCTCTGTATAAGCCCTGCTCAGCAGTAACTAAAATATCTCTATACTCTAAACACTGTTTTCAGCACAAACCCAAAACATATCACCATTCTAGCCATGTGAAGAAAATTAACCCCAGCCAAAATCAATACACTGTCAGATGCAACTTCTCTGAGTCACCAGTCTGCTGTATGCCTCTTCACTCCAAGTCACAGCAGGATGCCATTCAGCCCTTGTTACCACCAATCTGGTTCACCTTAAATGCTCTTTCTTGCAAATGCTTGTAAACAAACATTTATTAATTTGCCTAAATATTTGTATTGAAAATGTTCCCTTTTTTTGTTTCAAGTGTCTTCTTTAATGGCAATTCTTTCAGCAGCCTACACAGGACTGCCAGGGGCTCAGTGAGGAAGAGACAATGACTATTTCTTAATTCCTGTTCCTGCCACCCCATGTTTCTTCATCATTTGAATATCAGTTGCTTGGATTTGGATGGGTTTTTTGCTGTTTTGGTTTTTTTGGGGGGTTTTCTAATAGCTGTTTGTTTCTTTCCAAATGCAAAAATCTCCACAGGGACTTATAAGAACTGGGATAGTTCATTACCCATGCTACACATTTGCTCTACTTTTCTCCTTTTGATTTTTCTCTTTTGTTCAAGTACCAAGCACAGAAGACTATTTGGGTACATTATTCAACTATTATAAAGTGTACCACAGGAAAATTATCTGGTCTCTAAAGAGAATGAAAACATGTGTCATGGAAAATGTATAATATTTTTTTCTTCTTCTTACCATCTTTGACTTTGTCTAGCATTCTTTGACCTTTGGTAGCAGAGAAAAAGTTAGATAAAAATACTTTCATTAAGTAATATTGTATCACTTAAGTTACAAAAGGAATGAAGCAATCACAGCCCTCAAGGATGCATTAGAGTGGATTACCTGGAGGGTCAAGATAAACTAAATATTTTATCCCTTCCATCTCAGGAGCAAGCCTGAGGCATTATCTCTTACTCAGAAAACTTGACCTAAATTAGTGACAGAAAGAGACAGGCAAAAACTCCAGTAATCATGGGTAATTGGCAGAACAATTCTTCAGCCTTTTGACTGAAGAGATACAAAATAGCATAATCATGGAATTGAAGCTAAACCACTAGAAAATATTTCTCATTATGTGAGTATCAAGCATTTATCTCTAACGTTGTCAAAAACTCAGCTTCTCCTGGACTACTCCTCAGATAATTAAAGGGCATAATCTGAATTCTCCAGGCACTTGTTTTGGCCAAAGTACAAATTTCTCCATTTGCAATTGAATCTGAAAGAAATTCCATCTGGGGTACATGCAAAGTCTCATCTTTGCCTAGTGGCATCTCCATTTCTGTTTTCAGGCTGAGTACAAGGTGAAAATGCAGCTCCTTTGCTTCAATAGTAGAATTTTATGCTTTGATGTTTCAGATTTGCTGACTCAGATCTTAGTTTCTCATTTAGAGGATTTTAGGCACCAGATCAGTGATTATTGGGTCAGAACTACCTTGTGAGGAATGTGTGGGTGTGTGTAGTGGGAAGGGATGCGTCAAACCCCAGGGAGGTGGGGTGGTGTCATATCCCTCATGGCAACCCCTGGAGCCCACGTGGGAAGCCCTGGAGTAACTGTCAGTCACAAACAGCTCGGGAAAACTATAACACACCACATGTCCTGGAGCTCCTAATCCAGCTCAGATTGGCAGGGACAGTGATAACACTGCCCCTCACCCTACCCTGGAACCCCAGAGTGGCCAGGGGGTCAGAGGCCTCACCTGGAGGGTTTGGCCATAGGGACCAGAGCAGATAAAACCACAGACGTGTGTTTGCTTCATGTTGCAGCCCTGCCATTGAACTTGAGAGCTGGTCTTCTATAAAGTTGTATTATCTGTCTCTCCCTCTTTCTCCTCCTCTCTTCTTGCTCCCTCTGCTTCTCTTTCTTTACTCCTTTCTTGATGCTTAGGGTGGCTTAGAGCTGGAGGGATTGGATCTTGACTTAAGAGTTGTGGATTTATTGGATCTTGACTTAAGGGTTGTGGATTTATTGGATCTTGACTTAAGGGTTGTGGATTTATTGGATCTTGACTTAAGGGTTGTGTATTGGTTGGATTTTGACATGAGGGTTGTGGGTTAATAGTATATGCTGAGTCAGTATTGTGGTGGAACATTTTTGTCTAGCCTGTGTGATGTCCCTTTGAACTTTGGCCACGTTCCCTTATTTACTCTCCTAAATAATAAAGAAATGTCTTGGGAACAAGTCCGTGGCTTATTCTCTTGATGCTATCTTGAGATATTAAAGAACCCTACATATATAAAATAAAACTCCTAGCCAAGTCTGTGAGCTGGCAGCTTCCGGGACTGGAGTCTTACAGGGGGTTGTGATTTATATGAAAGCCTGTGCTCTGATAGACTCTGGACATGTTAATTTATGTTGCCAAAGCGTTTTGGAAATCCTCTTTGTAATCCTAGAAGGTTCATCATGGTGCACACATACACACACGTGTTGGGACACAGACCTGGAGGCACAGCTGTACGTTAAAGGGTTAACCTGTGAAACTGAAAGTCAGACTTTGCAATATATAATGTTACTATTTGAAACTTTTGCAAAAGCTTTTTGTAGCAGTTTGCAGGGAGAAGAGTTCAAGGTCTCCGCCACATTCAAATCTCAATCAACTCTTGTTTTTTAAAAGTATCTGAATGTCAGTATCTGGATTAATTACCTATGTTCGACAGACAAGATTTTACTATGTATTTGTATATTTAAAAATGAAGTGGTCAAAGCTTATATGACAATTTTAGAGGGCATGTATCATGATCCTTATAATGAAGAATTTTTGCCATGGGATTAAGGATAGAATTTTTAAAACAATTTCTTTTTACATGTGAGTCTTTTGGATAATTCATTTAGTTGTGTCCTAAAGAAACCCAATAGTGAAAAGGAACTCAGTAAAGCTGTACTAAGTAGTTTGTAAAATTACTGGTAACTGGTTACATCTTAAACAAAGACACATTATTTAGGTACATGCAATTCAGAGTCTCCCTTAAAGCTCCAATATTCCTAGGGATGAAAAATATTGACTTCTTTTCTTCAAGACAACTCTGTACAATATTTACTGGTTGATTTAAGATGGTAATTGACTACAGCAAAATAAAATTAATAGAAAAACTTTCATGAAATGTTTCTGATAGTGGAACTTTCTGTGCCATAGGTAACTGCATTCTTAAGCATTTTAGAAGGAAATCTACAGCTCCATTGTCCAAATAATTTCTAATTTTGCTTTCATCGAATAGTGTTTTTAAGAGTGGAAAAAAAAAAAGAAAACAAAAGTGATCTCTCACCAAGGTGAGATTCCAATACCATTGAGATCAATGGCAAAAGTCTCACTGATATCACAGGAATCATGCCCTGTCTGCTGGTGATTTTTCTGTAGTATACAATGAATTGTTAGAGAATAAATACCCTCTCAGTGCATTAGAGAGGTACTTTAAAAGGCAGAAAATAATTTTGCCTTTGTTTTCTTTCAACTTCTACACTTCATTCCTGTTTCCTTCTAAGGGAAAATATAACCAGTGCTCCTGGTGATGCAATGCTTTGTAGACAAGGTGAATATTCAGGCGAATATTCAGCTTGAAGTTCCACAGAACAGGCTCAGCTTCATCTGCTAATTTCAGAAAATCTCTTATTTGTCATTTGGAATAGGCCACTAGAAGACTTAATCCACTTCAGATTTAATTAACTTTTTTATTATTATTATTAGTTGGAATTTTAATAAGGCTTCCAGAAAGCCATGAGGAACTAGGCATTTTCCAAAGCAAATTTTGAGGGGATTTTTGCCTGAGAGAATTCCTTGCTGCTTCTTGCACAGGAGATCGAATGGCTGAGTTACTGTGTAGCTCTTCATGAAGATGAAATATCTTCACCTTTCAAAAGCAAATTCCTCCCTAATATTTTCCTCACTGTCTACACCCAAACAGAGACCAAAAAATTGAGAAGGTGATATTACATGTCTTTATAACACTCCTGAGACCTATTCTCGGATACCACCTGCAGTCACAAGTAGTTTTTTTTTAAAAAGTCTCCTTAAAAATCCAAATACTAGACTGAATCCTGGTAAAGTTAAGGAACTCAATCTTTTTATCTGTTCAGAAGATTAAACCATGGTGACATACCTGCAGAAAGATCTTCAATCCATTGAAAAATGCAAAATAAAAATTCCTGGTCAAGTATTAAAGATGAACAATTTTAATTAAAAAAACAAATCACTAAGTTGCATCATTGCAGCAATGTGAACCCAGAAAATATTTGTCTTTATGTTTAGCCTTTTCCTCTAGTTAGAAGATTATTAAATTATAAGTTGAAGGAAAGAATAAGTAGATGATAACTATTATTTGGTTATATAAAAGCCCATGCTAGATAATCTAATGATCCACTCTGGATTAAAAGAAAAAATAATCCATACATAATGTTAGCATTCATTAGCATGAAAAAAAAATGTCTAGGTACTGCATATTGATGGACTAGTGATAACATTCACATGGATATAAGTTCCTTCAGAATATACAAGTAGCCAACTTGAACAGCATGACAAATAAAAAAACAAACAAACAAGAAAAACCCTGCATGTTTATCACAGTCAGGATTAGATTTCCATATGTAGTTCTTCTTTTGTTTCTGCAAAGCTAAATTAAAGGTTAAGGTAAGTTTCTTTTTTAGTAAAATAAGTAAATTCTCAATTTCTGAAAATAGCCAAGTTCTAGTTATCAACCTATGTCACTTCCTGATTTATTGAAATGGTCAACAAACTAAATATATTTTGGTCAATATGTTCAATTTTTATTCCTTTTTTTCCCTTTAATTATTTTAGGTTATTAAAAATGGTAGCATTAGAAAAATCTTATTTTCTTGTCACAGCTCTTCATGTCTGCTTTTTGTTAGATTACTGTCATTTGCTTAGTTTTTTTTCTGGTGACCAATTGTAGGGGTAACTAAAACTCATAGTCAGAAGAGCTGTATTTACATTTCTAAATATTTGGGAAAGTTTTACCTGGAAGGGTAACAGAGCTTCTCTGTTGTGGCTGGGCTTCTAATGTGGGCGGATGTATCACACACCCATATTCTGAGCAAAACCTGCCAATAAGTAGTCAGCTTATATCTGTCAGTCTTAGCACTTTCTTCCTTGTGTGCAGATCTTGTGCAGAGAAGGGCTGCTGAATCACTCCAACGTGCTGAGAACAAATCATCAGCATTTATTTTATTCTCTCTGCTCTTCCAATTATCCTTATATCTGTAGCTTTCCTTCAAGACAGACTTTTCTTATGTACCAATAAATAAATATATCAAGTGGTTATCTCCTGCATTACGACTGGACAGAGACTGATTTTATTCAGGTGAAATTGAATCATGTGAACTGTGCTGAGGAATTTTAGTCCCTTTTGTTCACGGTCCGTGAAGCTACTGGTGATCTGAAAAACTGGCACTTACAGACTGGATGAATACCTTGAGATGCCATTTCTTCAGAAAATGAAACAAAATATGTGACAGGAAAGCACGTAAGATTCTGACAAATGAAAGAAAGGATGAAAAAGCTGAAATAGAAGAAAAAACCTCATGACAAAGGATCATCCTGAAAAAAAAAGAAAGAAAAAATAAAACAAAATAAAAATTAAAAAAAAAAATCACAACCCAACTATTAGAAAACTATCTGAAATGACTGAGGATTATGAGCAGGAGCAGACAGATACACACCCTCAAGGAGTTCAGCTGTCAAGGGGGCACCCTCGAAAATGTCCACATCATGGGCTAGGCTGTGTCTCATTCATGCTGTGCCAGTACCTTCATGTCCCACAGGAGCACAGCAGCACAGAGGGTGAGGGAAGGCTGGGGATTAATCTGCAGAAACTCTCAGGAGAGTAACTGAAATGACAAAAAAGGTACCACTTAGGAGGTACAACCAAGGGAGGGCTCACCCCACAGCAGAACCCACGCCTCTGCTGCAGCTTTGCAGCATGATTTATGAACACACAGGCAAGGCTTTAAGGTGCTTGAAATGTTTCTACATATTGGACCAACACAGCGCAACATGTACAGTAAACAGCCCTCCACCACAGAGAGGAGGCAGGTGGTTAAATCAGGGCTTCATGTCACATGCAGGTTGCTGAAAGGTCCAGCACACCCTGTGTCTTGTCTCCGCTCCCTCCTCACAGTGGCTAGCTTGCCCATGACCAACTCACAGCACAAAAAGTAACTTCAGACCTTTGTGTTTCAGCTCAGGGTTCTCTGTAAACTTCTTCTGTATCATTTTGTTGGTCACAGCGCTGGATTTTGTCCTTGCTGTTTCAGCTCCAATACGTCTTCTGAAAATCTGAAGAGTTTCATCACTGGAGCACTTAATCACATTAGCATATGACAATGAGCACACTGACAATTTGTGGAAACCGATAAAGCTCTTTGGGCTCCTCTGCCTGGGATTTGACCTTGCCTGTTTCTGAATCTCCTTCTGAGTACTGAGGGTTTTTATAGCACAGAGCCCAGGGAAGCACCAACTTTGAAGTCTTCTGAGTACCTCAGTCACACTTCAGCTGTAAATAATTGCCTTCCCATCAGTATTTATGTTTGTCTGGAGTTTTAGTCACAGAGGTCATATTTTGCAGTCAGCAAGCAAACACTACTTGTCTTACACTAATTGTCTTATCTCTCTGGTAGGCAGAATCCCCCACAGAGCCTCTAGCAGACAGTCAGGTAGGGAACAGGGATGAAGGAATAAAGGGTATAAATAATATGTCTTGGAGAACAGGGTCATTGTAGAAAAGCCATACATTAAAAAGGGTGTTTAATTGCATACAGTGCTTATGTAGGTCCTTTCCTCCCATATAAATTTGGACAGTGCATGTGTACCAAGCTAGAATTCCCTGTAAAAATACGCAAAACCACCTCGTTGTTTTTCTAAAGACATCTTCAGTTTATTTACCAGAATCTTGAAGATGGTGGACTTATAATAAGCAGAAAGTACTGCTGGCCACTTCAGTATATTTCATTTTTTTTATTATTTCTGTCAGGTATTTTTTGCAAACTGTCATCTATTGCATTATGCCTGGGTTTGCAATGTTTGGATGTTCAGATGCTATTAATGTTTTCTCAAATCCTGGACTCCTCAAGTACCTAGTAAATTACAAATAACTAACATTATTGAGGAGTCATGTGACATGCACTATCTGAATTAGCTTTCAAAACTGAAGAAACAATTAATTTGTACTTTCTTTAAGTTTTTTTACTGCCTTTGGAGTGCTTTACAAATGCAAACTTACAATGAATGCTGTGGCATGTACTACTTAATACCAGGGCCTAGTTTTTTCTGTGCATGTTCAATTTTAAGCTGTGTTCATACCGCTTTCAAAGTCAGAATCTGATCAAGAGCACATTTTTATTTCTGCAAAGTTCATTTGTTTTGGCAGCTAGAAAATGTAATTTCCTTTAAAAATGGTTGAGAAGTCCCCTCCCCTCTTCCCCCGTCTCCTACACATTCAAAACATTCCAATTTTTTTTCCACAATTCCCTCTATAGAAAACATTATATTGGTACTCTTTGGCAGTGGTGTAGTCAAAATACTGATTTAAATAGAGACAGTAAAGTAAAAGCACATGGGAAGTTGGACTTATTGATTTTTTTTCTCTTTAAATGAGACATTTATGAGTCAAATGATTTTATTGAAAGTCCATATTATCTAGCTTAAGTAGCAGAGGAATTCCTGCTGGTACCAAAACACAAAATTAAATGTAATTTTTTATATTCCTTCCAAGCTGTAAATGTTGTTTTGTGTTTGTTATCAAGGTAAGACTCTTTTCCTCTAGTAGCCATTCCATGCTCTTTTAATCCTAGAATCTTAAGGGGAGTTTCACTTTTGGCTGCTATTAATACTATCTGTTTTCCAGAACCAGATGGGATCTCTCCAGAGGGAGTTTAAATCCAAACTGCTGTGGATACTGCAGGAGCTGCCAAACCTCACAACCTCCAGGACCTGTGTATCTGTGTGTTTGTTGACAATTTGCATGTAATTTGTTTTTTCTTTTACACTTTTACCACATTTTTGGTCCTTAGACAAATAACAATGAACCAGCTGCTCTCAGATGGCTTATAGCTCTATATAAATAACTAAAAAAGGCAGACACTAGTGAAAGAAAAGGATTAAGGTTATTCAGCTCTCTTATATTTTTACCAGTATTTCATCATTTGTCATGATCCTGAAAAAAATGAATGTACATTTCAAAGTCTTTTAAAGAAAAAAGCAAGAAAAACAGACTACAAAAGGGGCAGAACAGTTTGATTTTTAAACTGGTACTAAATCTCTTATGTCAGGTCAGCTCAATAGTAAGATCCCTATGGATATTGTGTCACAGTGTCTGATGAGACCTGCATTTTTGTTTGGTTATGTTATTCACTGTGAGCCAGACTCTCTTGCTTCCCATTTTGCATTATGTGGCTTGTCCAGGGGAGATTTTGCAGACTCCAGAGAAGGCACAGTTCATACAGGAGATTTGGGTCCTACAAAGCATCAGCACATCAGATTACCTGACAACAGCTTTCCTGAAGACAGTATAGCATCACAGCAAAACACAGCTTAGTGCTGAACCACTTCAGAATTTTGGGTAAGGAGGATTTGCTTTTTCAAGCAACTTACAGTTAAGTAATTAAATAGTTCATCAATGTTTTCCTGTTGTAAAAATATGTATTCCTGATAAAATAAAATTTTTTGAACACACAATAGGAAATTCAGTTATGAGGTAAAGAAATTGCAAGCTAGGACAGAAAATAAGCAACACATTATGCTTTTGGTGAGAGAGAAGATACGCTCTTTGGTAAATGTGACAGACTCTTACTTGCAAGTCAAGATAGCACTAAGTTTACAAAATCTTCTGGGATTGCCCTCACAGTTTAAACCTCCTGGCTGTTCAGTTGGATGGAGGTGTCATGAAAACTACCAACCGTTTCAAACCCTCTAGCAGTCTCCTGCACACCTTCTGAATTGTGAGCAGAGGAAGAGGACAGGTAAACACGCCTCATTTTCATTTGGATACCAGACATATTCATCGCAGGCAACATCTGCCTCCCAGATTGACTTGCTGGTAGGGACACAGCAGATGTGGGGTTTGATTTCTGGAGGGGTTCTTTCCCATGTAAGCAGAGCACAATTTTCTTTGTATGCATTTATTCTTACGCATTTTGTGCTTTGTGTGTCCTTTTTTGTGGTGGCGCAACCTGCCTGTTTCAGGCAAAAAGGGTCTGATTGAAGAAGCAGGAATTTACACAGCTGTCCCACCACAGCAGAGACCTGCAGAGGCAGATGTGGCAACGGCAACATCCAGAGGGAAGGTGTGCACATTCAGGAAAACCCACTGATCTCTTTAGTTACTCTCCCATGTAGCTTGGGTAGTAAACTTAAAACCAGTGCATGAGTGGCAGATCTAAGAGAATCAAATTGTCACTGGCTGAATTCATGTCGCAGGGTAGTTGAAATGAAAGAAAAAGTATAACCATTTCCTAGAGTATTAGGCAATGAACAATTTGATATCCAGTTCAGGTCTCCATCTAATTCTAGTTGATGGCTGTACTGGCCAGCGGAAATGCAGTATTTTTAAGGTATAATTTATTGTGATATACAACCCTTAAATCAGATGTTAGTGGTAGGTGAACTTTGTGACAGTTTTTATTTTATTTCTCTATCATGCTACATTTTTCTTGTTGTACAGACAGTGTTTTGATTTAAACAACATTTTTTTTACATTTAAAATCCTTAGATAAACGAACTAAGATTAAGCAGAATACAGAGAGTTGTCACCACTCAGTTCCTTGCTCTCTGAAACAGCGCAAACAAGTCTGGCAGATATTACCAGTGTCTTTGCACCTTTTTCATAGACCCTGCATTCAAACAACAACAAACACAAATTGCAACACACATCCAAAATTGAGCTAGGATGAAGAAAGTCCACAAGAGGAGAGTGGTTAGAAAAAGTAGTGAAAATGCAATCACACTTTTTCAAGTTTCAAAACAGAATATGGCTCACAGCTACTCCTCTTCATGGGAATCTCGATATTGAACATCTAATTATCTTAAAGTGTACATATGGCAGTGTGGTATGCAATGCTCAATTTTCTGATTATCCCAAAACGGCATTGTAAATTAAAAAAAATTAAACTGAATGGTTCGTTTAATAACAAGACTGGTACCCAGATGAGTTCTTTAATGAACTACATTATTTCTGTGTTCAAGTTCAATTTCACAAAGTGTTTTTTAAAATAAGTCTCACAGTGAGACTGATTTGGATTGTATACACATGCATCCAGCGAGTAAAAGGAATCTCAAAAAATTGTGTGAACTAAAAGATGGCAGAACAGGCTTTCCATGCTTATTTTCTTTCATGATCTTTGCTATTCACTCATCTGTCCCCCTGTTTTCAATATGCGACCATAAACATAAAAAATAAAGATTTTCTTATGTTTCTTTTTAGTTAAAAAAAAAATTAAAATTTCTGCTAATTCTTTCAGGTTTTGTGAAGTATTCATAGCAGCGTTACTGTGCTGCAGTATCAGCAGCCAGTCAAATGTGAATTTTAGGATTTGCTAAAATATGTCCTATGCATCCATACTTTGGGATTTGTTTCTTCCAGATATAACTGCAGTTCTTTGCAATTATATTTTCTTTCTTCCTTCTTCTAGGTTTTGTTTATTGTAATCTGGAAATGAGTTGTCTTTGACAGGAAAGTAACTCCAAAGGTTGTTTCTTCTAAGACTTTTGGGGGTTTTTTTCTTGGTCCTTTGACTAAATATAGGAAAATGAGTAGTTTTTATTTTGAACCAAGGGGGAAAAATTGCTAAAATTGAATTTGCATCAAGCTAATATGGAATGGTCACCTGTGTCATTAGAATAAAAACCCTGATTTAACTGTGTAGATAGCTGAATTCAAAATAAGATCATGAACTGAAAAATTTAAATAAGAAAACAGATCTCTTCTCTTAAATTAAGGACTACTATCTTCAAGGGAACAAAGAAAAAGGGGGAAGGTAGGGAAAGAAAGGGATTTTATTAATTTCTGGGGAGGTTAAAATTTTTTTCTTATCTTGATAAAAAGGATTCATTAATTCTGTACAATTCAGCCATCCTTAAGCTAAGTTTTTTTAATTAAAGAGATTGTTCAAGAAAAAATTGTTTGCTTCTCGATGTCTGAACCAATCCTGCTTCCCTTGGAAAAGTGTGGGGTTTGCTTTAAGTTTCAAGGAGCTTTGGCTCAGCATCTCAGATTATAAGTTCATTACAGCAGGAATATCCCACGCCTTCTCTTTTCACCAATAATGACTCATGATAGTATTTTCTTTATGAAATAGTTGTCTTACTGAGAAAAAAATCACCCATAGCTCACTGTTTAAACAAAAATGTTTCATTGAAAATCATTAAAGGTTTCACTGAAAATCATTCCACATCATTGTTGGGTTGTGTCTGACAAGCACAGTATCAACAATAATGCAGATACATCTGTCAGGCTAGCTATGGCTTTCATCAAGTACAATTAAAAAGAAAAACAAACAAACAAAAAACAACAAAAAACCAGTAAAATAAAGCTACTCATGATAAGCTGGGGCACTTGACCTATCCCATAAGCAAAAGAACACACTTGTGAACTTCAAATCCCACCATGCCATGTCCCCAGAGATAGTCAGCAAAAATCATTCCAGCCTCTGACAGATCAAGTGAAGCAGCCCAGATTTACATGCTCTTTTCTGGATCTCCCTAAATGCTATAATGCAAAACATTGATTGTTTAGTAATATTTTGCTCTGTTTTCCACCTTCATCTCTGCATGTTCACATCTGGCATTAGTGCCTGCCAGTCATTTTGCCAAGCTGTTTTGCCTACATGGGTCAAATGGTGATGGAGAGCCCCCTGTGCATGGGCCATTCAACACCATGTGGAGAAAGGCGACCCCCCTTATTTGAGAGCTGAGCAGTGTGCTTGGAGGAAAAAGGAAGGCTTTGGGAGGAATGAATGAAACCAGCAAAATTATGACGAGGTGCTTTTATTTCCACCTCTGTATGCTTACTGAAAAAAAAAATAATGTTAGATATTTCTGATGGGAACCATAAAATACAAGATTGATTTCATTGAAAGTCCACTGAGAGTTGTGCTGAACAAGAGGTTCACAGATGAAGAGGGGAGGAACCTTTATCATACAGGCTCAGAGCTCATGCTGGTAGGAGCTCACTGGCTTCGAGGAGGAAAGGAGTGCATGTAATGACCTTCTGAAGCGGGATCTTGCATGACATTTTGCTAACATTTCTCTGTAAGAGAAGCAGCCGCTTAGTGTGACTATTTACTGCTCAATGTTATGTAAAGGAGAGGCTGTTCCTAAAACAAAACTTTTTCTCTATGGAATTGTAGTTTGACAGTGAAATAAATGGCTTCTTATTAAGTGGTGCTCAAACAGCTTCAGTTTCTGAGGCCTGAACAGAATTTCTGAGACTAGAAATGCTTTGCAATTTTACCCTCTTTTTCTTTATGCTGTAATCTCAGATGTCAGGTATGGACATGAAGAGATGTATTTTATTCGCACCAATTCTCAGAATAGTGTAATTCACAGAATGCACAGCCTGAGAAGTAGACTCTGAAATGAAAGAAGGCTTTTCATGTCATGATGAAATAAGATGAGGACATGGTCGTGTAATTTCTCTTCTGCACAGATAAGTTAGTTTCAGAGTCAATAAGTGACAAAGCTCCAGTTTCGCTGATTTTCCCCATAACCCCTCAGAGAATCATAGAAATGAAAGCAGAACAGTCAGTCCCTGACATTTAGATAGATGGACTAGAGAACCAAAAGCAAGATAACTGGCATTATTTGCAGTACTAGAATATTTTGGAGCAGTGATCTGAAATGTTATATAGCAGCAAATGTGCAGCCATGTTCAAGCATCTTACTACAAATTATTATAGCAATTAGGAAAAGCATCATAAATCCTAACTTCCAAAGCAATAAAGACTTATTTGGTTGAGTAGTCAGTTCCAGTTCCCACCCTTTCTCCCACCTTCCTCCGAAAGTTTCAAACTCACTGACAAATTTCAGTCACAATTGATAGAGAGGGGCAGAACTGAGAGAAACTGCAGTGCTGCAAGTTTCTGACAAATGAAGGAAAAGATTCAAGTGAGTTTTTTCAACAGAAGGTTGAAATCTGTGCCATATGTTCAGCTATGTTACCTAGCTAGAACCTATAAGAGATGGTCCCAAAAGAAATGAGGCCCTGAAAAATCTCTGCTTACTGTAGACATGTTTTTTAATGGTTTGGGTTGTTTTTTCCCCAGTGAAGAGGTATCTTCTTAGTAAAAGTGATATAAATTTTTTTTTTCTTAAATGGCTTTATTTTCCTGGCTGTCTTCAACCAAGTTATTATAGTTACTATCATTGATTCTTCTTGTTGCTTACTAAAGATTGTCTCCCAAACTCGCTCTTACCCCTTCAAAAGCTGAAAGCTGCTAGTATACAAAGTTATTCTTCTCTTGGGCATCTCTTTGTAAGCAACCAACAATTAATTAGGCTCTCACGTGAGGACAGAAGAAAATGTAAACACAACACTCTAATCAACAGAAGGGAGGGCTTTCAGAAGCAGCACCAGGGAATTCACTTTCTTCATCCATTTGTCTGTATTCAGAACACAGTGTGCAATTTCCAGTTCAAAGGACCTTTGTTTTATCAGCTAGACCAAGTCAAGTGACATGGCAAGAATTGTAGGGAGAAAATTCGTGCTCCCACAGCTCAACTGGTGTTGAAGCTGAACAGAAACATGGGGGACAATAAAAAGAGTTTTTCCAAATACATTAATGGCAATAGGTAGTATAGAAATATCATTGGCCCATTACAGGATGAAATGGTCACCCCACAAACAGGGACAGAGACATGGCAGAGGTGTTTAATGTTTTCTTTGCCTCTGTCTTCAACATGGATGATGGACTGAGGGGGTCCATCATCACCATGACTGTGAAAATTATCAACTCCAAGTTGACCCTGAAGGTGTGAAAGATCTGTTGCTCCAACTGCATCCCTACAAATCTCTAGGTCTTGATGGGATTAATCCAAGAATCCTCAAAGAGCTGGTTGATGTCATTGCAAAACCTCTCACAATGATTTTTGAGAAGTCTTGGGAATCTGGAGAGGTCCCAGCTGACTGGAAGCTGGCAAACATTCCTGATTTTCAAGGGCAAGAAGGAGGACCCAGGAAACTACAGGCCTGACAGTCTCACTTCAGTGCCTGGTAAAGTTATGGAAAAGATTATTCTGGGAGGTATTGAAAAACGCCTGAAAGACAACACAGTCATTGGTCACAGCCAGCACAGCTTCATGGCAGGAATGTCCTGCTTATCCAACCTGGTTTCCTTTTATGACAAGGTAACCCACACAGCTGATCAAGGGAAGCCAAGTGATGTCACCCTTTTGGATTTTAGTAAAGCTTTTGACACTGTCTCTCCCAGAATACTTCTGGACAAACTGTCCAGCCCACAGCTGGATAAACACATCATGTGGTGGGTCAGCAATTGTCTCATGAGTGGAGCAGAGAGGGTAATAGTGAATGGGGTGACATCAGACTGGAGACCTGTCACTGGTGGGGTTCCATAGGGCTCCATCTTGGGCCCTGTGCTCTCCAGTACCTTCACGAATGACTTGGATACAGGACTGGAAGGGATATTAAGCAAGTTTGCAGACAACACAAAACTGTGAGGAGCTGTTGACTCCCTCGAAGACAGGGAGGTCCTGCAGAGAGACCTCGACAAATTAGAGAGCTGGGCAATACCTACCATATCAAGTTCAACAAGGGGAAGTGAGGGATTCTGCACCTGGGACAGACAGAGTAGGGAATGAGATGCTGGAAAGCAGTGCTAGAAAAGAGATTGGGGGGTCCTGGTTGACAGCAAGTTGAATGTGAGTCAGCAGTGCCCTGGCAGCCAGGAAGGGTCAACCCTGTCCTGAGGGGCATCAGGCAAAGCATCACCAGATGGTGGAGGGAGAGGATTGTCCCGCTCTGCTCTGCACTGGGGCAGCCTCACCTTGAATATTGTGGCAGTTTGGGGCACTGCAATATAAGAAAGATATTAAGCTGTTAGAGAGCATCCAAAGCAGGGCAATGAAGATGGTGAAGGACCTTGAGGAGAAGCTGTATGAGGAGCAGCTGAGGGCACTTGGTCTGTTCAGCCTGGAGAAGAGGAAGCTGAGGGGAGACCTCATCGCAACTTCCTATGAGGAGAAGAGGAGGGGCAGACACTGATCTCTTCTCTGTGGTGACCAGGGACAGGACCTGAGTGAATGGCCTGAAGCTGAGTCAGGGGAGGCTTAGGCTGGATATTAGAAAGAGGTTCTTCACCCAGATTTGGCACTGCTGCCTTGTACACTTCCACTGCCTGGAAGGTCCCCTAAGTTACTTCTCTGCAGTTTGGCAATCAGTCACAAAATTCCCCTTATCCATCTGCAAAATCTAGCCACCTCACAGTGCTCATGATAAGTTTTGTCAGCTTCTGACTGTTATCATCACAGCCAGCAATTTTCTGAGTCATGTCCTGTGGCATCTCATGCTCTGTTCAATTATATTACCCTCGGGTCAGCACCTATTCATTTGCTTGCAATCCTAACAGCATACATAACCCTAAAGATAGATATCTACCAAGGCCTATCAGTACAGATACAAATCTTACCATCATATCAACTAAAACATCCATCACTGATGCCTGCACTTTGGTGATCTCCTCATCTGACAGCACTGTGAATTTGCATGGGGTGCAGCAGAATCTAATCAGCGTCAAAGTACTAGCCTTTTATTGCTCAGAAAAATGCAGAATCAGAAAACCCTCACGAGGTTTTTCAAAGCTTTTATATTTCCACATACTTTTTTTTTCCTGGAAGAAAATTCCTGGCTATTTCTGTCAAAGAAGGTCTATATGAATCCTCTTCCAGGTTACAGTGCAGGGTTCACGAGCTTCTGTTTTGTACATGCTCTTCACTAGATGAAAACTTCTCACTGATTGATTCTATACAGCATTAGGTAGCTCAAAGCTCTAGCACAAGGTAGACAGAAGTATTCTCCCATACTTACATTGTCTCAAATTGTTTTCTATCCCAAGACTCTTCCATTGTCCTCTTTAATCCTTCATCTCATCCGAATTCAGTGATAACAGCCCTAAAGAACATCTTAACAGAAGGCATTCAAGATGATTAGGAAGTGCAACATCCCTTCTTATGCAGGCAATAGTTAAAAAAAGTCAGCAGGAAAACTGAGACTAACTAGTTGTAATTGCTACAACCAGGCATCCTGCCAGTTCCCTAACAGTAGTTTATGTTACATACTCTATATATAGCAACAAGGAGGAGGAATGGGAAAAGCTTAGATTTATCCTGTGTCAGTTCCTCAGCTGGTATGAATCAACAGAATGCCACCGACACATAAGGACCAACCTATCCGCCCTGCTCAGGAGAGGTTGTTTTCTGTCATCTGCAAGTACTCCCAAGAAGCATGGCTCATGGGGAGAAGCTTGTCTGACTTGCATTAAAAAAATTATTGAGGAAAACATTTAACATCTGTTTTGAGAGAGAATTCAATACCATGATGAGACCTGGGCTCTTCTCAAGAGATTTCTTTGATGAGTGTATGGAGATTGATTGTCAGGAGTTTTTGGTCCTGTCTTAAAGTTGGTAGGTTTTTGCCTTGTCATGGTTTCAGCATGAAGACCTCAGACCCAGGAAGTTTGCAGGAGAAACTAAGATGTAGTTAGCACAAACCCTTTGACAGCTGTTACCTCCACAGATGGTAAGCCATTGAAGAAGGCTCATAAGAAGCACTGAGATATCTGAGATCAGTGAGTTGGATAACTACCTTAACTAAAACCTGGAGTTTATTCTTAAGTAGAATAATACAATTTGTGCCTCCCTAAAGGCAAGGACTACTTCAGAAAAGCTGTTACCTGCTCTCCAACATGAGAGAAGAACCCTTAGGATATCTCTCGTAACTTATTTTGTCTCTCACACTCCCCTAGTTCCATTAAAACAGGGATCTTCTAGTTTGTTCTACCCTGGATATGCCAAAGAAAGTGAATTTATTGTGTGAGTGGCCTTATAAGTGTTAAATTATACAGCTTATTTCTCAACTAACCAAAGAAGGAACCTCTTTTAGTCTAATTACAGCCAGTAATTCTACTCTCTGCTGTTTGTGTAATTCACTAGCATTCCTCTCGGAACTAGAACAGAAACTGTTTCTACTGCAGAGAAATCAACAAATTAATTTAAAAGCGGTGCAGATTGTAGACCAATCTGAAGTGGGAATACACTGGCCAATGTCAAAAGAGCTTGAAAAAAAGTTCCTGCATTGTGCTACAACTGAACAGTTTTAGAAACTGCGTAGTTAGCTATTACTATTTTGAAAGAACGTTTGCACATGCAGTTATAGGGAGGTGAGATGTTAAATTTGTTTCCAGCTCCTATCAAGTGTTTCAGTGAGACCCCCTCTACCCTCTGTTTGGGAGTCAGTGCTGTCAGGGCTGTGCCTCTGGGATGTATGCCATGTGGCAAAGTATAAACACACCTATTTTTTAGGCTGACAGTTTCTCACCTTCTACGAGCAGTAAATTAATCATGAGGATTTAATTGGACTTGGCCATATGACTGTGAGGATAGTTCCATTCTTAGCAATAAAGAAATGGCAGACCAATCCATTAGATGTATTGCTGGTATTTCAGTCACAATTTAAGTCAATGTTGAGCTCGGTCTCTTCCTCTTCTTATTATCCCGACAGTCATTTGTGTCAGCAGTATCCAAGGATACCTATATTTGCAAGGAATTATGAGCTTCATTATTTTTCTTCATTCACCATCACACAGCAGGAAATTTATATTAAGCATAATCTACACTAAATTCTACCACTCAGAAGCAGAACAGTTTTACGCACATTAATAATATGATTATATATATATATATATATCTCTGAATATACTTAGTCAAAATACACAGTCTCCTAGAGTGTTGTATGAAAAGCAGGCATTGGCATAGTTAGTGCCATAGCTTACGGGGCTTATATGAGTTTAAGTAAATTTAGTGAATTTAGTGGAAGCATCTTTTGAGCAGGCAGGCTCAGAGAAAGTGCAGCAGGTGAGTCCCAATGAGGTGTCAGCAGAACACATCACAAGTTTATATCAAGAAATTAACACACCTGAGACCCAGATGTCATTTAAGCCTAAGGAAAGAGCAGCACACTTCATTGCATAGGAAGAGAGGAACAAACCACGGTACACTGACTAGCATCAAATTATTTCCCCCTTCAACTGCCTCGTTTCTCTTGGTTGGGGCTGAAAGTGAGATCACAGCTATTTTCTGTTGCCTTGAACTGGAAGGGGCAGAATGTCTGTCTCGACTTGCACCACAAATGAAAAAAGCAAGCGAACTGAGGAATAAAGTTACTGTAGCTTAAGAGCGAAAATTACTATCACAAACTTTTTAATTCATGGCTCATCTTCTCCTTATCTGTTCAACTACATGCTAGACCTGCTGCCAGGCTCCCTGCATTTTTGCTTTCGATCAGTGCATCCAGGGATGCTCCTCTTTAGACCTCTGTATGTTTGTTCTTTAGGTCACACCAAACCCAGGCACCCATGAACAGCTTTCCCAGAGGTGGGACCAGGTTCCTAAGGTCTCCAAGCTGAGCTGCTCCCAACCCCAAATCTCCTTTCCTTTCTGCCTAGTATATCCTCTGTCCCTTGGCAACTCTTTATTCTGACCTTCTGGAACCTCTCCACTACTGTCTTAGTCCCATTTCACAAGTTATGCAGGGCAGCCTGTGCCATGATTAACAAACACCTCAAGTAGGCAAAAGTCAAGACATCTGCAGTCCCTAACGTCTAGTTCCTTATTTAGCCCTTGGGTCCTTTCTCTCTGTCCTCATTGCCTGAGTCCTGAAGGATGCTCTCCTATGAGTTCTGCAAACCAAAGTAGAGTATTAGCACTTGAGTGTTCTTTGACCCTCCTGCATTAGCAGCTGTTAAACATCAACTGGTGCATGCCAATAGTGTTATCTTCTCAGCAGACTTCTTCAACCTCCACCAAACATGTAACTAGTGCCTCCCTACTTTCTTGAGCTTCATACCTCCCTGGAGAGGTCACCCAAGGACATCATCTGCTGCTCAGTCTCATTGCTCAGGAAAGCAAGTCCAGAAGGGGTTTCAAACAAAAAAAAGTCTCTAGTGAGACAAGGAGTAAGGTACTGTGAATCACAAACATACCTATTCCTCTGAAGGTTTTAGTTTTTAGTTTTTAAAGAACATTCTAACTTCGCTGCTTTTCCTAATCTGTTACCTGATTCACTTTTTCTTTATTCAGGCTTGTTCCTCAAGAGTACTTTAGAATCAAATAGATGTCTTCTGGGTTTTCTGTATGCAACATATTCATTACAAAAACAGCAGAGAGACACTGAGGCTAATTATTTAGTAGGGAGCAACTCCATGTGGTATGCACTAGAGTATTGGATTCAGATACAGAAATTCTGAGGACTCTTAATCGGTGTGACTAAGTCTTTTGCATGACTAAGACTTCTGTCATGCACCTTTTTAAGATTAGGGTGATGATATTAGCTTAAAGAATTTGAAAGCTGAAGAGAAAGTTTGGAAATAATTAAGTGGCATCATTCATTGGATTTACTCACATCTTACAGCAGAGAATTCTGTAGCAAAATTTAACTTGAAGCATTTCTGTCCAATCTGATGGGAAAGAGGAAAAAAAGAAAAAAAAAAAAAAACAGAAAGTTTTACTGCTTTAACTGTGTGCTATTAAACTGCAGTGAGCCAGATAATTTGACTACAAGATTGCTCTAATAGAAGAGAGGTCTGATTTTTCCAGATATGTCAGAATCAAAAAACTCAGATATTGCGAGATCACCAAAGACAAGTACATTAAATGCTTAAATGAGAAATATATGTTAAACATTCCTAAACTCCCACCACTAAATTAAACACAAATCTCAGCCAAGAAAACAATTAGGCAGCGGTGTAGGAACTGCAGAGCTGATATCCTCTTCCTCTTTTACTTCAACTACAGAATAACCTAAATATTCTCCTTTCTATATATGACTTTCCATTAGATATTTTTTTCCCAGACCAAAAATGCCGTAGGTATATCTCAGAAAAGTTCTTCTATCCCACTTAGTACTGGAACATTTCTATTCAATTCTCTTGTTTATGCTTATATATACAGGACATATTTGTATTAGAAAAACAAAGTCACAAGGGATCTAAGAGGCAACAAACTGCTGAACTTTCATTATCTGCCTTTAATTGCACATATGGTTTGTTGATAATGATTTCTCATTTCTTCCTCATTGAAAAAAGTAGGATGGAAAAATATTTTCTGATGGAAAAATATGCTTAAATATTAGGACAAAAAATAAAAGTCACACAGATGCAGACTATCAAAATAAAGTTGACCTTTATGAACAACCGTTTATTTTAAACCAGAATTAATAGCAATCAGCAAGTAATTTTTGGATTCTAGTCAAATAGTGAAATATCTACTAGTCCTTTGAAACGTTTCCTAGATATAGTGGTATTTATTTCATGTGAATATTTTTAGAAAGAACTTGTATTACTTTATTTCTAGGGGAGGGAAGGGTGTGTTGACCAGCACCCTCAGCTCCTGTTCTGCAGGGCTGATTCCCAACCACTCTTCTTGCAGTTCCTACTTGTGTCCAGAGTCACTGCATCACAGGCGCTGAATATGGCATTTGTACTTGTTAAATTTCATTCCATTGATTATTACCCAGTACTTCAATCTATCTAGATCTTTCTGCAAGGCCTCTCAACCCTCACGAGGTCAACAGCACCTTCCAGTTTGATATCAACAGCAAGCTTGTTAATGGTACATTCAACTCCCTCATCTAGATTGTTGATAAATATATTGAGCAGAACTGGTCCTAGAATTGAGCTCTGAGGAACACTGCTGTTGGCCAGACACCAGCCAGATGTGTCTGATCAGTTAAATAGGACTTTAGCTCTGTGAACATGTGTTGAGTGTGTCTGATGATTGCATTGTTCTTTATATGCCTTTCAATAGTACCCAGTATAACTTTCTCCATACCTTTTTCAGGAACTAGGATTGGACTCACAGGTCTGTAGTTCTTTGAATCTTCCCTCGTACTCTGTTTGTAGATTGCAATAATCTTAGTATCCCCTCCCAGGGAGCTGTAGAAAGCATTTAGATCTCCCCTGAGCCTTCTCTTCTCCAGGCAAAACAACTCCAGCTCCCTCAGCTACTCATCACAGAAATTAGCCTCCAGATCCTTTACCAGCTTCATTGCCTTTCCATGGACAGGCTTCAGCACCTCAACATCTCTCTTGAAGTGTGGGGCCCAGACCTTGACACGGTACCTGAAGTGTGGCTTCACCAGTGCCAGGTAGAGAGGGTCCCACCATAACATCCACTAGCTCTGTCAGTACTCTGAGATGAAAGTGTTACCTCTTTTTTAAAGGATCTGTGCTGAATGAACATTTGCATAAGATGAATGAATCAGGTTATTATCAGCTGAGTGTATCGACCAGTGCATAACTGTTTGTCTCTGAGTTTGTTAAAAGAGTGTAAATTCCTTCCTGTGAACATGCTGTACAGACCAGTAATGAAAATCATTACTGGCCATGTAAGTCAACTGTATATGCTACGTAATATTAATAACTTGCCATCTAGTTTCAAATAAATTCAAATAAGTAAATTTTGTACGATGTATTAAATCCTTTAAGAGTTGAACATCTGAAAGAAACAGGACAGTACTGAATTCCAGCGTACTATAAGCCCCATCCAGTGCTTGCTTTCCTTACTACCATCACTGAAACATTTAGATAGTATCTCTGATCTTCTCTGCATAATCACTCAAGCATCACAATCTATCCTTTAGCTCAGTGGCTACTACTGAATTATCCATGGAAAATAATTTGTTTTCAAAGTGCTTAACTGCTTATCTCATAAGGACTAGGACTTTTCTTTTTTCTTTGTCACAGGAAGTTTTTTTCTTCTCTCCTCGCATAAATTTATTTTGTAGGTCTTGCAGTTTCTAGTTTTTCTTGGTATTAGATCCAAGTTGTAATGTCTGGAATCATTTATATTGTCCCTCCCTCAAGAACCAGGATGGTCTCATTTTTTCTGGGTAATTATCAGGTAGCAGTATGAGTATGGAAGTAGAAAACCCCGATATCCCTCTGTTACCAGCCACCTTCTATAGGTTCTCACAGAGTACAAATAATACATTCTTTTAATTTAGAGAGGAACTCCCTCCCTCCAAACATTTCTGATATTTTTCTCTTATTACCACCAAAAAGGCTCAGGTTTTCTAGAATTTTTGTAAGATGTTTTAATTTCATGCTAAAATAAAATGCCCTTCATAATTTTGTTCTGGCATTCAAAGAATATCATAACATTACTATTTTTATATCTGTTAATTGGAGTAGGTTAATAGAAATACTACCGTTTCTGAGTCTTATTGAAAAAAGTAAAAAGTAATCTAATGAGAAGAAATTCACAGTAGTGTCTAATCCTGATCTTACTGCAATTTTGGACAAGAAAATAAGTCACTAAAAAATGTTTAAATGCAGCTTAATTCTATGGGTGTATCTCTGCAAGGATGTCAAAATACATTATATTAATTAAAAGTTACTTCTACAGAGGAATGGACAAATCAAACAAGCATTTCTAGTGGCAGGAGGTATCCTGTTCATACAGCTTCATTATTTTTGTTTTCACATCTTGCTTTTCTGACTTCACACTCTCCCATGCAGAAGATTCAGATATGTGAAAGCCTTTGGTTCTTTGTCTACTGATATGAGTGGTGGATAATTTCCCTTCTCTTCACTGGTGAAAGATTGGAGCCTTTACGTGTTGTTAGGATCAAGCAGAATAATTAGCCAATGGAAAGAATCAGAAGATTTTTTTTTTTTTTTTTTTTTTTTTAGGCAAGAGTAAAATGCTTTTTTGCACAGTTGACCTGATTTGTTCTACACATCCTGCCAGAAGGCTTAAGACACCTTCCCTTCTCCAATAAAGCTCAGTGTGAAGCTTAGTTGAGAAGGGGGAATGAAAACAATAGGGTGCTGACATTATTTCTAAATACAGGAATGGTAAAACAGCTATCAGATTGTGGTGCACTGACCCATTTCCTGACACAACAAAAAGGGTTGCAAAATGAATAACATCCTGGAAAGTACTTCCAAGATTGATAGACCTGAACTGGTCTCCAAAGCTGTGAGAAAAACTTGATGAAGGCAACTGGTTTTATTTTTCTTACAATGATATGGGGAGAGTACAATTAGAATCCTCCCACTAGAGAAAAACTTGCAGCTGCACTGCAGCTCCATGACCATGATGGGCAGAAATGCAGAGATGACTCCTGGATTGCTTCTCAGGCTGGTTGCTATGAATCACACAAACCCAGTTTCTAGAGAAGGATGGAGGAGGTAAAGATGCCAGCTGGTTGTACTGAATGACATATGCTATTTCTGCTTACACTGTTTGCTCAAGGGGTTTTGGGGCAGGCCATCTGCACAAAAACAAAGGTTGTTCATGGTGAGCATGTGTATCCAGCATATGTGTCACTTCTATACTGCCTAAAGAACTGGCAGGACCAAGGTGACTGAGCAACTTTGGGAGGGAAATAACAATTGCGTGAATTATGAAGAGATTAAAGACCTAGGAAGAATAATTTACCTCACTAAAAACAAATGCAATACCATGGATTTCAGTGTATTAATGGAATGATGACTTAATAGTTTAGAAAACAAGCTTAGGTATTTTTCTAATAAGCAGAAGTGTAGGGGGATAATATGAGTTTAGATGAACTACGGTTTGTATTCTGTAGCAGTTTCATGGTGTGTGGAAGACATTGGGATTAAGAGCCTGAAACTAATGCCATAGCTCCCATTGAGAAAAAAGAAATGTACATTTATCTGACTCAATTTCAAATCCCCATCTTCAAGGAATAGGGCGCTGCCATCCCTCCAAACAGAATGCAGATGCTTGATAAATTAGGTGAGGAAAATCTGAGGACAATTTAGATCAGATGGACTTGAAAGCCATTTGATTCCTGTGTATTGTTTACTTGCTTATGTAGATGTTGTTTCTCATCTGGCCTCTTTTAGCAGTTTCTTCCTATTTTCCTTTCCCTTGTGTCTATTCCAGCTAACACTGACTAAGCTTGAACAGTACTGCAAGCCAACTCGCTCAGCTTTGTCAAAACCCCAGTACCTTCCCTGCATTCCAGCTAACTACCATCTTGGAGTCATAGACTTGTGGAACTCTTAAGATTGGAAAAGACCTCTAAGATCATTGGGTCCAACACTGCTAAGTCTACCAACAAACCATGTCCCTAAGTGCCACATCTACAAGTTTTTTTAATGCTTCCAGGGATGGCAATTCCAACAATTCCCAAGGCATCCTGTTCCAATGTCTGACCACCGTTTTCGTGAAAAAAATTTTTTCCTAACATCCAATCTAAACTTCCCTTGGTGATATTTGAGGCCATTTCCTCTTGTCCTATCACTTGTTGCCTGGGAGAAGAGACCAATCCCCACCTGGCTTCAACCTCCTTTCAAGGAGTTGTAGAGAGTTATAAGGTCTCCCTTGAGTCTCCTTTTCTCCAGCTGAAATAACCCCAGCTCCCTGAGATACTCCTTATAGGAATTACTCTGTATATCCTCCATAGCCTTTCTCTGGACTCATTCCAGCACCTCAATGTCCTTCCTGAATTGAGAGGCCCAGAACTGGACACAGAACTCGATGTGCAGCCTCATCAGTGCCACACACAGGGAAAGGATCCCTGCCCTGGTCCTGCTGGCCACACTATTTCTGATACAGGCCAGGTTGCCACTGGCTTTCTCAGCCACCCGGGCACACTGATGGCTTGTGTCCAGCTGCTGTCGACCAGCACCCCAGGTCCTTTGCCACTGGGCAGCTCTCCAGCCACTCTTGCCCCAGCCTGTAGCACTGCATAGAGTTGTAGTGACCCAAGGGCAGGACCAGGCGCTTTGCCTTATTGAACCTCATACCATTGGCTTTGGTCCATTGATCCAGATCCCTCTGCAGCAAATCCTACCCTCCAGCAAATCAACACTCCCACCCACCTTGTTGTTCTTTGCAAAATGGCTGAGGGTGCACTCAATACTCTGTTATTAAACAGAAATGACCCCAAAGAGAAGGGCATCTTGGTATATGACCATGTGATGCTGTGAGCAGAAATGCAAATTCTCTTTACTTTAAAATAACCATTTCGCAGTACAATTCTGATCTTCTTTCTCTTTCAGCCCCTGTTTTCTTCCACTGTACTCAAAGCATTTCTCAGTGTGGATATTACCTTGTTTCTTTCCATGACAGCTAATTTCTTCCTTTCTCATCCAGGAGAAGACACCTGAAATGTAGGGGTGAAGATTTTATGCTAAAACTGAGTTTTTTCTGCATCCACTGCATCCACTGACTGTAGCAATTTTAAATACTAAATAATTGATTCTGGTGGTTATTAAAGGCAGAAGAAAACAGCTTCTCAGATGTAGCATCTTCAAAAGAAATTACATCCACAGAGGCCACCACTAATTCTGCTGTCATCACCTCAAACTGATCACTGTACTACTGTTTTACTACTAACATAGTAAAAAGAAAAAGAAAAAAAATCACATTCAATGACTCAAAAAAAGAAAAAAGTTTGGGTTTCAAACCACAGTCACTAAAAGTATACGTGGGCTCGCTGACTCTACTTTAAAATTGTGACAAATTTTTGAACTGGGAAACCAAAAAACTTTTTCTTTATTTAACTATTTGTCTCATCATTTTATGGATATGAAAAATATTTAATCTGTAAAAATATTTTTATTAAAAATTCTAGAAATTTTAAAATAGTTATATCAAGCCATTTGAAAGTTCTCTTCCAGAATCACAAGAAACATTATTGTGCTGACTGTTACTACAAAAATGTTCAGACAGCTTTTTTGTGTGTTTTTAACAAAAATCCTAAGTCTAAACAGCAAAACTGATCCATTCCTAAGAGTTATCTGAAGTCGGTGTGACCTTCAGTTTTGTTTCCTAAAAACTACCATTTTCACTTCTTTAATTACAAGATTAATTTATTTTAAAAATCAGCTCCTTAGATAATGGGGAATTGTATATGTTTAAAATATAAATATACAGTTATTATTGTCACTAATGTAGTTCAGGAGTGTTATATACTTATACAGGGAAGCTGGGTGTGATCATATTAAATGAATATATTTTGCACTTGATTATTCTTCTGTGTTTGTCATATAAATTGGAAGGAGGAAAATAATTTTCTCTGTTGGAGCATAAAACAAATTAGACATAATGGCACATAAAAAGCAAACCATAATCACCCTCTTGAAAACGAATGCGTTTTACAGGATATGTAGCCATTAAGCCAGTCACAACATTTTAAACCTACTCAGTTCAACACACCTGCAATCTATTCACTTTCCGATGGCAGCATTTTTTGAAGCTGGCACTGATAGTTAAATAAATTGTACAGTGGAAATCCTAAACTCATCTTGCATGGCAATGTGCCAGATTTTTCTTCCTTTGTATTCAGTATTTCACTAAACATTTTTTGTTCACTATGTAGTTTTTTTATGGTATTTCCTTTAGAGATCAGGGGTATTTTTATTTTTCGTTCTGAAAACAATATTAACAGATGAGCTTAGAAATAGTCTATGGATGGGGTAGACATTATATTGTAGCTTAGCATGACCAAAGGGAGCAGGGAGCAAAGCTGAGGGTGACCAATATAAGCTGCTATGGTTGAATGCCAAGGAAAACACTGCTTCATACCATGCTTCAGAAATACTCTTTCTGTTAAATCAATTCAGGGAAAAACACTGGAAAGATTTTCCCTGACAATTTTTTTACAACCTTCCAGCTTCATTAAAACAGTTAAAGGGCAAGAATCTTTTTTCTTTCCTCCATTTACTTCCAACTACTAAAGGGCACGCTTTCACGTCACCTCTAGATGTTTCATGATAGCTTTTAACCATCATAAATGAGTTCTCATTCAGCTGATGACTGGGAGCGCAGAAGAGATTTCTGTTACTGATCAGGCAAAGGTCTGTTTCTGGAAAGACCATCGTCACCTTTATGCCCTGGAGCTCTCAAAATAAGTAATATTAGTAAACGTGCCTCCAAGAGTGAAATTTGGGCACCACTGGAGTTTTTCCACTTATAGCCAGAGGAGTCAGATTGCACCACAAGTGATCAGATATGATGGTTTAGAATAAAACACTTACATTTTAGAAACTCTGTAGAGTGTAACTGTGCTTATGGCTTTGGTGTCTGAAAATCCTGGGGGTTTTAAGAGCTTTAAGTACAGTAAATTACTTCAGTGGAATCGGTATTTACTTCTGGGGAAATAGTCTCTAGGCACAACACTCCTAGGGACTGAATGAAGAATTCCTCTAACAAAGGGTCCACCTAAAGTCAGGAAGGATGAGGAAGCAACATCTAGATGGAAAGGTGGCTAATCTCTACTAAGGTGTGTATGTTATCATGAAGTTACACTCACACACCAAAAAAAAAAAAAAAAAAAAAAAAAAAGGAAAAAAAATAAGAAAAATTAAAGTCACCCTGAAGCACAGATAACATGATCTATGCACAGCAGAGAAGAGGGATATTGAAATTGAAGTCAAAATCCTTAGTAAAATACTCTAGTGTCAGCACACAGGGAGTAGCACACCAGCAAAGAAGGGCTCCGAAATCCTTCTGATGTTATGGTTAACAGGTATTTTTCATGTTATTTAGTTTAAAGGTGATCACCTCCAGATAAAGAGATGTGACAGAACCTCTGCTGGTGGTGCAGATGGATCAGACTCTCTATATGAGATTCTGGTAATCTCCTTATCCGATAAGAGATACAGAGAAAATCCTTCAAGGCTCAATGAAGAGGAGTTTCAGAAATATGAAGGTAAAGCGCTTTCTATCTTTCTCAATCTCAACTGAGGAAAACATTATTTGATAAAGATTTTTTTCTCTGAAAAAAGGAGATGGAACTGCCCTTTATTTATTTCCTTATAAGTTTACTGTGAAATGTCAGGGCAAAATCATTTTTTTTCAGGAGGTAAAATTCACAGGTCATCTTGAGGAAAATATTAAAGATGACAACGTAAAACTCACTGACAACTTTGACTCAAGCCTCGGCAGTGATTGACTGTGAAATTTTTCCACATCTGGTGTTACTGAATTATCAAAGTGTAAGCTGAAGTTTTTTGAGAAAAAGATTTCTCTCAGTGGCAGGTGCTCAGAGAATAAAATTTAAGACAAATAATCTATAGGCCACACATTACCAATGGCTTTCCAGAGCATTTTCAGTCTGCTAACCATTTTGAGTAGTCTACCATGAACATTTTCATTCTGATCTCTCCTGCAAGAAGAGAGAGAAGGGATACACAACTGGACTAACCAGCAGGGCTGCAGCCAAGTGTTGTGCAACTGGCATTATTTCCCATTGCATGTGGCAGGCACCCATGGTGATGTGTGCCTGAACCCAGCTCACAAAGCCCAAAGGTTGGCTCAGCCAGCTGGACCTTGGTGGGACTCCCTGAGGAGCACCTCAGTGCCACAGGGATGGTCCAAAAATCTGGGCAATCATCTCCCAAGGGGTGTCCCTGTGGGACTGAGTAAGGTGCTAGTGTTTTGCACCATTGAAGCCAGTGGAAATTTGATCCCAAATAATAATGCAGTCATGGTTTCAGGCCACAGAATTTAAGTACTGGTGGTAGAAAAATGGCTTGCAAGCACAGCTGTTGCTCATTCTTGAAGATATTCTGTGAGCAATATTCTCTGACCAATTCCTCAGAAGAAACAAGACTGATAAACCTGGCAGTGATTTTGTCATTGCAAAACAGAGAGTATTTCCATATATTTTCTCATTTAGAATTATTCACCCACTTTTGATAAATCAGCACCCATAATTTTCTATTTGGCCACAATTTTTTATTTTGTTCCCTTTCTCTGTTTTGTACCTTGATCAGCCTAAAACTTCTTGAAGGGTTGCATTTGTTTAACTATTGTAATCATCCATTGCAGGCAATGTTCAGGCTACCACTTAATCTTCTGCAAAGACAGCTCAGTTATAGCCCAGTCCCCCCACTGCACTTAAATACAGCAGGGACAACGGGATGTTTTACAATAGGTTTTCTACTTAATTCTTTATTGTATTTTCTGCTCTCTATTGATTCTCTTTTTCAGTCTGACAAAGGAGGTTCTCCAACAGTGACTCCTGCTCCCAAGCCCCAGCATACCTCACCTGCACTCTTGAACCATGCATATGAACTTGGATTTCCTAGTGCAGCAGCAACACACCAAAACAACTCTTTTGCTTTAGAAGTGATGTGTTTGAAGTGGTATTCAGTTGGAGGTATATTAAGTTTGAAATCCTCATACATCTTGAAGTACCAAGTTTTCTTTATAGCTAAACATGTTTTCTTTGCTGTCAGCTTAGTTCCTTTAGGATGAGTATTGCAATAGCATAACTAATTTGCATTTCTTGAAAAGAAACTTCAATAAACTCGGGGATAGATGGCCCTAGACTCCCTGCATGATCAGCACAGAGACAGTCATCTCCAGACCACACTTCAAAATCAGTCCTAAAATCTGCAAAAAATTGACTAGTAAAGCATTTTGAGACTGGTCTCCCAAATTAGGTGATCAAAATTCCAGGTCAAGAATACTGGACAGCAGTGAAAAAAATTTTAAACATTATGCTTGTAAACTGGAAAGAAAGGTTAACAAAAATCTACCCAACTGGCAACTGGCAATGCTAGATAGAAGAAAGCAAGTTCAGTTTTCGTAATATACTTGCCTTTAGACAAAGGAAGATAAACACAGCACAGTTTCTACATCATAAGAATACTAAACAAATTATTCCAACTCAGGTCTGATAGTCTAGGATACTCAACTCTGTAAGGTTTTGAGTTCTCTTTTATCAAAGCCTATCATTATTTCTGGCCTGAGCTCCAGCCAAACACCTTGCATTTCCAAAATGAAGAAAATGGAGATGGCCAAATGACCACATTCCTATTGACGTGAGAGGACAGTAGTTAGGCTTCACAGTTTTATGTCAGCTGCAGAAGTATAGGCAACACTTGATCCATTACAAATATCTCAAGGACAAGGCTGATATTTAACAAACATCCCAAAGCAGCATATTATAGTATTTACACTTTGAATAGTCGACACAACAGTATTTTTCATTCTGTAACTGAAGTACTGAAGTCTGTGTGACTAAATCACAGTCTAACCATCCCATCCACAATCTGTCCAGTCCCACGGATTTCAGTATACCGATACAATTTCTATTTACAGACAAACACCATAAGAATAACCGAAGCATTGTCTCTAAGCCTGCAAGACATCTGAAAACAGTCTATAATATTAACTCGGTTATCCTCCATATCATATGGGGAGGAAAAGCACAGCTTTGTTCAAGAGGGATAACAATCCCTTCAGAAGTGGTTGTTGCCCAGTCTCGGTTCAGCACCAGGAACCAGACCACAATGAGCACAATCAGGCTTTGGAATAATCTCTCCAGGGAAGCAGTGGATTTCCCAATATTAGACACTTTCAAGATTTAGCTGCGCAAGCTGTTGGGCCGTCTTGTCTAGACCATGCTTTTGCTAAGAAAGTTTGAACAAGGTGGTCCTTGGGGTCCCTTCCAACCTGGTATTTTACTATTCTATGACCTTGCCCTGGAGAGGAGTCTGCAAGCAAAGGCATGGTCGCCATGAGCCCACACACAGGGCAGGTGTACGTGTCTGCATGTGCCTCCAGAGAGGGACACATGAAAAGATACACCACTTCCGAGCAGAGCTCTGGCTTTAGAGGCTGCAGCAGGTCAGAGCAGAACTTCTAGATTCACTGAATGAAAACTAACATGGATTTGATTGTATAATAAATATATTGTAATAATATATATTTTATAACAAAAATATAATAAAAGGCAGCTTTATTACTGCCATCAGTGGAGTTGTTTTTCACACAGAATTTTGTCACATCTTGCCATAAGAAGCATGCACTCACAGTTACAATTGCTTTTCCAGCACCTATATTTATAATTTCCTCTCTATCTTTTGCAAATATAGGTAAACACAGGACCTACTAGGGACCCCTCACATAGAAATGCCTGGAGCAAAAATTCCTAGAACATTTATACTGTTCATGAAAGACAGCTCAAAAGTTTCCACCCAAGCTGAACTCATTTTACAGGTATCTTGTCCTTTCAACAGCTAGATAGAAAGGAGATGGGTAGGAACATATAACATTAGTTCAGAAGTCCAAGTGCCATTTTTGTGATGTCTCACTTTGGATATGCAGCTGGCTATACCTGCAGTCTGGTCCTGTCCAGATTAACCTTCAGACAAATTGCTTCAGTATTTCTGATATGACTCTGCTGTTAGAAAAGCACACACAGTCACCATAGTGCTGTTGGACAACGTTTACCTAACTCAGAAAACAGCCAGACTGCCATTCTGCACACGTATTGCTAGATTAGATGGAAAGATTCACTGGGGATATGATACACTGAGATCTGATGTCTATTTTTTTTTTTTTTTTGCAGCTGGAGCAAGAACACATAAAACTCCACATTGTAATAGAAAAACAAATAGGGTTACTGTCATTTAAAGGAATAGAGGTTTATTTTGGTTTTTTTTTTTTAAATGACCCTTAGAAGAACCTGATTAGCTTCTTCCACAAAGAAATAAACACTTGGAAATGGCTGTATATTCTTTATCTGAACAGCTATGCGAGATGGTAAAAAACTGGTGCAATCTCAGGAATAAAATATTTGCTGGGGGGTTGTTTTCTTTTATTCCCTAATCCCGCAAAAAAAAATCATTTTAGTTTAAATTATTTTTCTATATATGAATATATATACCTGGCAACATAAGAATCCAAAGAATAAGATGGTCTGCTTCCAGTATTCAAAACTTACCTTGTTTTCTGAGTCATAGAAACATGCATATTTTTATTTTGACTGTTGTATTATTTTGATATAAATGTTTCACAAAGTCCCTTCACAGGAGTCAGTTTACTTCCTTATTATTTTATGGCTTTTATTTCAGGAAGTGAGACAATAAAATAAAGAAAGAGCATAGCATTAGGTTGGATTTTTGTGAACAGTGCAGGTTATTTTGAGTAAGTCTAAACCAAAAAACAGCCTACTTTTCTGAATTATGAACCTTTATGTTCTGATTCTTTAGCTGAATTCAGCTTTTGTCTCCCTTGGCGTAAAAGGTGACAATCCTTATCTACAAGGGAGAGGAAAAGTAGAGATCTTTATTATTAATCGAACCTTTGCAGCATATAATCTTCTGCTGAAATCACTAATCTGGCTCTGGGACTCTTCTCTACAGCTTCTATCTTCCTGAGTATTTTAACTTTACAGAAACTGACCATTTGAGGAAAGGTGGATGGATTTTCTCCCCTGCTTGCATTCCATGTCTAATGCCATGGTATATCAGAAGAACAAGAGGGTTAAGACACTTTTAGTACTGTCCTTTAACTCTCCAGTTCCTTCAAAATCAGCAATATGTCTGCATTTTTATTCCCTTGGCACCTTCCCTTTAGTTTTTAGACTATATACTTCATGGCTGTTTTCTGAATCACCTGTTCTGATTTCTCACACTATTTCAAAGATGGATAATTGTGGGATTTGAGGGTGGGGATTTTGTTGGGTTTTTTTCCCTGTGCTGCTACAAATTAAATTCAGTTGAGGTAAAAATCAAACACTCCTCTACAGATGTCTAATTAAGCTCATTCTAAAACCTACATAATGTGGCAGCTACTGCTCCCATAAGGAGAAAAGATACTCCCCATTTGTGCCACCTTATTACAGTTATTGTGTAATAATAGATTCCTTACATACTATAAGCATAAAAGTCTTTCTGCATCAGCTAAATCTTTTTATGTCAATGACATAATGTGAGTATAGCATTGCTCCATCTGTTCAGGACAAAAATGTACATGCACTGAGCAAATTCACATTTATTTATGTCTATGTAACAAACTCTTTCAATTAAGCAGAATATACTCAAAGGAACAACAAAATGCAAAGGTAATAGATACTGGAACATTCGAAATCCAAAGATAGTATATGCTTCACATGATATCTGCATTCAGGCTTATAAAGGAGATTTTCAAGTCTGAATTTTCCTTCTATGAACTAAAGAATACCACAACTTCAGGGTTGAGTGCTGATGACAGAATTCAGTCAGCATTCGCTCTGGTGAGATACAGGAAGTCTTGTATTCAAAGGAACTTTTTTTTCCACAAGACACTGAAAGACTTTTCAATATACTAAAAAGAAAGATAAAAACTTCTTTAATGTTTAAGAACAGCATTTGAGATCAATTTAGCTTGCCCATCATCTTCAGAAACGAACCTGAAACCCTAAACACAAACCTGGGAAATTTAGGCATGCTGAAATGTGGAAATGTAAGGATGTTTTTAACCCCAAAACTCAGAGACAGAGGATTACTCCTTGGGAAAACAGGTAAACAAAGAATGAACGGTAAATAAAGAATGAACAGAACAAAGAAAAAAATCAGGGAGTAGCAACTAATGAGCTTTTCTTGGTATATTAATGAGATGTTTTGAAATAAGTATTGGATGACATGTTGCACCAAAAATGTTGGGCCGTGGGGCCTGGACCACATCAATTTCCAGGGAAAGCCTGTCCCCTTCACCAGTGACACAGTCCCCAGTGTGGAGCTGAGAGCTCTGGAAGAAAACATGCCTGTACTCTGCCTGGAATAGTACAAGCACACAGACAGAGGCAATTTTTTTTAAATAATACACACATTCTTTGTAACTGTATTCTCTTTCGTGATTGAAGACAGTCTGGTAGGACAGGGGTTTCCCTTTCCTTGGTATGGCATGGCAATTAGGAGGAAAAAAGTGTTCCTTTTTGCCACTATAACCAGTTGTACTTCACCTCCCATGTCTTGAACCAGAAAAAAACCCTGAGAATTATGCAAGGGTTTCAGGTAATTCTTTGCCTACCATGACAGTAATAGGGAAAGGAATGTAGACTGACACAGTGATACCCGGGAACCTCTCTTTCTGGATTCTGGGAGTGTGGAGAGAATAGAGCCACCAGGATAGCTGGGGACTGGACCTGGGGATGTACAAGGAGAACCTGAGGGAAATGGGCTGGTTCAGCCTGGAGAAGAAAAGGGGAAGGAGAGACTTAGCTGCTGTTTCCAAACACCTGATGGCATTTACAAAGAAGGTAGAGGTGCATGAAGGCAAAACAAAATGCAACAGAAACAAGCCGAGACACAGTAAATTCCATTAGATGTAAAGAAAAACATTTTTAGAGTAAGGATGTATGGGGAAGAAGAAGCAGGATATGAGGAAAAGAATTTAATAAATATTCTTCTCTGCAGAGACTGCTCTCTCAAAGCTTCAGCAGAGCATCAAAATGGACTTCTGCTCATTGTTTTCACAGTGTTTCTGATTCACTGGTGGTGTTTGTGGTGAGTTCTGGTTCAAACATTTAATTTGTTTAGATATATTTTTTACCATCTCTTGTTGTCATTATTTCATAAGTTAAATGAGTGAATTATGTTCTCCTAAAACAGTCTTAAACTGCTTCTGGATTTTCTTAAACCATGCGGCTTTTGTGTTTCTTGTCTTTTTGGGCAGAGCTTCGACAATCTACCCTGAGGAAGATTTCACTTTCTATCTGCTCTTAATTGAGCAGTCCAACTGCTTCTTTCCACCAGTTTTGGTGTTCATCAGATCTCTCACTGAGGTATTTCAAATCACTGATATGACAGAAAATGATCATTCACCAAATGTTTTTGGCCATTTATGTGTGTTAGTGAGTAAGCTCACACGGAGACTGGCAGGCTCTAATAGGTGAGCTATTAAGTCCACTCCAGCCATCTTTCTTGCATACATATTTTAAAAAAAAAAAAAGACTGATTAGGTGAGTGTTGGCCATGACTACTTGTGGTTTCATAACCTCTGCCATCATTTACGCATTGCTGTTGGCACTTGTGATTTGTTTTAATACAGACACCTTGATTTGCTTGTTTTCACTGTCCTGCTGAGTCTGTTACAAGGCCTTTTGTCATCACTGTTGTTCAACATCGACAAGACTGTCAGGAAACATGAACTGCTTGGAGCGAGATGGAGGCTGACAGCAACAGAGCTTGGCAGTGCTCTGTGTGCCCTGGTAAACAATTGTAACCTCCTGGCTATTATTTCCTGGCTCAGCAAAACCACCAGTGCAGTATCAATGGTGCCAATCGTTTTGCCTCCAGCTGGGCTGTGCACAGATACCGCTGCTGGTAATAAAAGAAAAGGAGCAAGATCCAACAGACTACACTCAGGGATGTAAGTTTTATCCTGAAACCCACCTTTGTACATGCATGTATAGTCATTGTGTTTGGTAGAGAACTGTCTGTGAAATACAACTGTTTACTTTCTTAGGGTGACTTCAAAAACAAAAATTCATAATGCCGCCCTAAAATTTCCTGCTTTTGGGATCAAACCATGTCTCGACAAAATAGTTTCTTCCCAAGCAAGGGAATTATAAGAATTAATTTTCCAATAGTAAGATAAAACTACGGGGATTTACACCTACCATTTCTTAGTACAGAACCATGAGCTGTTCAGATTTCCCAGAGTATGACCAGCTTATTCTACACATGTTTATATGTATGGGAACATGGCTATTCCAGATTTGCACTACTTGAGAATAATGCCATGTAGACATCCCAAAGTCATCTTTCTATTAGTCAATCCCACCATGGAAAGGTTTCCACAGCTGGGAGGAAATTTCATGGTTAGAATTGAAATGTAGACAAGAGAGAGGGCACGTGTAGTAGAAGCTACTCAAGGTTGCAGTTTCATAGCCATTAATACAGCAATCAACAATCCAAATTTAATCCAGGTCAGTTACAAACACAAGATTGCATTTTTGACAAATTAGCTAGAAGATGCAATATGGATTTCTGCTGAATGCAGGAGAATGGCAAAAAGCCTGGGGGAACACAGCAAACTAGTTTTTCGCTGCCCTTGTTGTTTTTCTCTAGGTTCCAGGGCTTTGTGCTTTGCTTCAAATGGGGTAAGGTAGTCGAGGCAAAGAGAAAGAGGGGAAATAAATCTATATCAGTTCGTGCTGTATTGGCCTCTTGTATTGTGCATTTCATGTGGTTTTGGCATCTGAAAGCTGGATTTGCTGAAAGATCAACCCATGACTTCAGAGCAAAAATATCACCTTGTGAAAAAGGGATTGTGCCTTTTGGATATCAAAGAATGCCCCCCAGGCCACTTCACAGACCATCATGCAGAGGGAACTACAGGATGAGCATCTGTAGAACTGTCTGGCTCTGTACCACCAGAATAGGCATTGTCTGTATCATGATTTAATTTTTAAAACATCTTGTGCTGTTGCCACATCCTATGGCCTGATTCTGCACCCTGTGAGCTAGTGGCAAAGTTTCGTCCACTCCAGGTGGAAATAACTCTAATTTTCTGACTTTTTGTAGAATTAATTTCTCTTAATGAGGAGGTTTTAACCATTTCTCACCAATCAACCTTTAAACTTTTTTCCTACATCACACTGTAAATGTTGGAAACATGAACAGAAAAGGTGTAACGGGAGCACTAAAATTTGCAGCGTCACAATCCTCTTTCACAAATGCCATTTCCCAAAGATAAAGTTCCTCACGAGGGTATCCCAATCAAAACCTACACGATTATTAGTAAATAGGTGTTAAATAATGAATGTGAAGTTTGCCAGATACCAACAGCCTATTGCAACAACCATAAATCTGAAGCAATTGCAAAAGCTTGTCAATGCTCTAAGAATAGGTACAAGAATGGTCAAGGTACCAGCGTAGATAGAAGCGCTGTCAGCAAGGCCAGATAACTTGAAACTAAGTGTAGTTTTTTGGTGTGTGTGAAGTTACAGTTTAGAAAAAAAATGTCTTAAATGCAGTCCGATTCAGACAAGTAGGAGCACTCAGAAAAATGTTTTAAATTTATGTCTCCAAGGGTTGTATAGTCTCTAAACTGCAAGCTGTGTCCCTTTGTTAAGAGTTTGGGAGTGGAGGAGGTGGGGGGTGTTTGAGGCAGAAAAAGTGGTAGCAGATAACAGAAACTTGGATGTCAATGCAAAAAGAGATGAAGAAAGAAAATTCTCTGAAGCTTAACACATAATATATGTTTTAGAAAATTCTCTTGGGGATAAACCGCAATATCCAGCGTCACTGCAAAAAAGATACTGCTGTTTATTTGGATTTTAGCTTTGTACCTTAATTAAGGTCTTGACTGGTAAAAATTTCCTTTTCCTTCTGGTATAGCTTTACATAACTTTAATAGCCTACACAGCAATTCTGAAGAACAGGCACTGCATGAAAATGTCTCTTGCCCTTGTTAAGGAACTCTTTTCTGAGTTACTTGCCAACGTGCAGACACTATGAATTTGTGTGGAAACCTTGAGCATTCAGCTGAAAATTATATTTCTTCCCCTAGATAGACTTCCCCTAGCTGTGTATATAAGTGTAGGCTGAGATAACTTCAAATTAAAAAAAAATTAAGCTGAAGATAGGATTAGGAGTTACTTTCAGAAAGTATCTGATCCTTGCTTTCATTACTTCAGATAATTTCAGAAGAGTCACATATCACTGAAGAGGTCTACCATTAAATGAAGTGACTGGGAAGGGATTTTTAAAGTGAGTGGTGAATCCTAGAGTGCCTACACATTATATTTTCATAATCTTCCCATAAAATATTTAGATCCAGTCATTAACAGAGACAGACAGACTATCAAACTAGAGCAGCTCTGTTATAGCTATAAGGATACATGGAATTATCCCAGGATATAAGAATCACAAAACCACTGGTAACCACTTTTTCCCTTCTTACAGTTTGTTTCGTTTCATCTAGCACTGCATTTCCAAGGTTCTGTTGAAATTCTAAGCAAAGATATTTAAATATTATCATCATTAAAAAGGAAAAGAAATATGCCTTCACAAAAGAAACAGCTGAGTATTTATCTTGAGGTGTTCTGTCAGGCTTCAGTAAGCAGCTAAAACCATTGTTTTGAAGTAAATTTTCCTATTTGAACAAAAGGTTGAAAGACACCCACAATAAAGACCACAATACATTGGCAGTTTATCATTCATAAATGCAGAAAGCTCAAACGGAAAAAGTGTGAAAAAATGCCTTTAGTAAGTAGCTGTCTAAATTTAGTTCTCTAAGCATGTGCAGAAGTATCTAATTAGCTGCTGTATTTTCAAAGTTGCTGAGCAACAATCAGGTGCTCTCAACTTCTGTGTAAACCACTTAGATAAGCAATGAAAACTTAATCTTTGTTTCTCTGAAAGTCTTGTTGGTTTTATGTGTGTTTTGAGTTTTTATAGAAACATTTAAAAATATGGCAATAAATACCATTAGCTGGCATGACTTGCTGTGGTATCTAAAACTTGCTTATTGTTTTTCTAGTGTGCAAGAGTGAGAGAAACAGATTAACACAAAATAATCAAGCAGCAGGGGGAAACACAGCTGTATCTTGCTTGAGGCTCTTACCTAATTTGCACCTGTTCCCTGATTCTTTTTCAGAGTATTTCACCTATTAATGCTCTCCAGATGCAGAGGCCAGGTTCCACGATTTATTTTTTTTTTTTAATGTACATAGAACAGAGAAATTCCACCTATTTAGACTTCATTAATACAGACCCACTCAGCTGACTCACTGTTGTAATTGCAAGGAGGTTTGTGACTAAAATAGTCCCTTAAAATAGTTTATTTTTTTCTTTCTCCTGGCCCACATATTGAGTTTTGAAGGAAAAACCATTTATCCGACTGGTGACTTTTTTGTCTCGATGAGAATACAGTACCCACTCAGTAACTGCTTTCACTGATCTATATCTGTTTAGATAAATTTTCTGGACTCTAAATTCAGCTCTAGTGTCTTCTCAATAGTTGACAATCCCCATTACAAGTTAGCAAGATTTACAAAGCAGAAAATGTAGCAGTATTGCTGTGTAAATTTGCAGCTAAATCTGCTGGCAGCAAGAACAGCCCTGGGAAGGACTACATTATGATTTAATATAGAATCTCACAATTCCTGGTTGGTTTGTTTTCTAATTATTATTCATACATACATTATGTGACATTATTTTAAAAGGATACATTTAGTGTCTAATATTTATGAAATTTACACCTTGCTATGCAGAAGGCGTTATTCTTCATCGTGTCTGACTACAGGCAAATTCTGAGGGGAATGTGGCATTCCCCTCAGCACACACCAGAGAAGGAAAACAATATCACAGCCTCTGGAGTATTAGGAAAGGAAAACTCCATCAGTTAACTGTTATTGTGACTTCCTTTATGAATGATTCAACGTCATTTGTCCTTAGCAATAAAAATTTCATTGTGCACTCCCAGAAATCTACACAAGGTAAATACAATCAATGTAAGGAAAAAGAGTAATAAAAAATTATAAAGGAGAGGAAAGAAAATATAAGAAGGTTGAGAGTGGAAAGGAAATTCAACAGAAAACTTCCAAAATTTTATTGGTTTTAAACTAACACACTTGCATTTCTTCCCTTTACTTCCCCTACCCTTTACCCTTCCCTTTCCCCTTTCCATTTTCCCCTTCCTCCTTGCCCCTTTTCTCTTTCTCCTTTCCTTTCCCTTTTTTCCTTTCCCTTTTTTCTTTCATTTTCCTTTCATTTTTCTTTTCTTTTTATTTTCTTTTCTAGAAAGTGCTTTCTACAGAATAAGTAAAATGTCAGCGTGCTCTCAGAAAAGTGCATTTCTGAAAAGATTGAATTTAAAAATGTAGACAGAAACAAGGGAATATGAAGAGAAAGGAATAGAAAAGAGAGATCAGCAGCAAACGAGTGGCATTAAACACTAGAAAGAGAACAAGTCTGATATCGTCTTGTTTTGTCATGAGAGGAATCTGAGACCTTAAATTCAGTTTTGGCATTCCCACAGGTTCATGAAGTTCTAAACTGGTACCATTTTCTCAGCTTTTCCTTTCTTCTCAGAATTTTTTGGTGTACTGCCGCCTAAACCAAGGATGGAAAGCAACACTGGTACAGATTTATTCTTTACCCACTTATAGGAGGGCTTCATGTAATTAAAAAAATATGTCTATTAAAGTTGGTGGCTACTAACAGTCCATAGAGAAGAATACAGGATAAACATCATCCTCTCAAGGATTAGGTTTCAGCCTGTGTCATAACTCTTAGTAAAAAGATTTGTGCTTGTAGGTCAGTTTCCCATATTCTCAACTCCTAGCTAGATTTGTCAACTGAATTTTAAGATGGCATTTAGGAATAGTCATTTCACAGTAGCATGTTTGTCATGTAGATACTCACAGGACATTTATGTTTTTGCAGAAGAGAAACTTTCAGTTAGATATATTTGGCTTTGCAGGAACAGCTCTGGCTTACCTACATGTCTCATGACATATATTGGGGTCCTTGTGCCCATATGCATCAGTAATGGAAATAGCTGTGTAAGCAGTTAGCCAGCAATTAAAAATACAGAAATTCAATGTATTTTTCAATTACTTGATGAGTTCTCAAGTCTCAGATATGGGTAAGCTAGAGCTGGTTATTAGCATCCAAATGGATGCTAATATGCCAAATGACAGACCCATCTTACTTCTGTAATTCTTTTATTCAGCACTGCTCCAATGAGTAGATATTTTATTGATTTATTTATAACTGCATAAATAATTTAACTAATAATCATAAGTCTCCACTTTCTTTTCTAAACCTCAAATACAGTATGTTCCAGGCTAATGCACAATTCTTAGATCTATTCTAGAGAATATAATTACTATTTTTAGTATTATTCCAATTATTTAATCATATTCTAAACATTTCTCAAATAAAGTGGTGAGTCGCAGTAAAATTATATTGATATACAGGGAAATCTATTTGTACATCATGGACTAAAATTGGTTTCTTGCTGTTTAATTAGAAAAAGGGTAAGGATTACCTGACAGAAAAACTAAGGGCATTTAACATTATTTTTTTTTTCTGCATTATATGAATCAGATTACAAAAATATTGCAAAAACATAGAAACAAAAAGGAACAAAAATGTAACATATCATGGGAAGATGGCTAGGGCTAAAATTTAGAGGAGACTAAAAATTATAGGGTAAAATCCGGCTGCATCTCCCTGGATGGAACATGGTTGGCATCCTCCACTAAAGGTATAACATGTGACTAACAGTGTCTAGGAATCATTATCTGGAGAATTTAAAGAACTGTTAATTTGTGCTTTATAACCAAAAGGTAGAGTTAAAGTACTCTTTCCTCTCATTTAAAAACTAAAATTTAAAAAAATAAAATCACAGAATTTAACAGATACCAAACTATGTGATTGTATGAACTACAGTTACACTATTGTCCCAGTCTTGTCATCTGTCAAAATACTAGGAAACACTCACAAGCTAAAATGAAGTAAAAACATGTATAAAAATAAATAATTAAGAACAGGGAAAAGAAGCAAGACAAAATTAATAGTACACAGATTACAGACATTTTTCCTTTGAATAGAACAGGTCCAAGATACCATCATAGCAGGAAAATGTAAATGTTTGGAACTGAAGAAAAACAAAGAATTTTCAGAACCATTGTGACCAAAACCACTGAAGGCACAGCTGAACACCAAGAGTCACAGAGCAAGAATCAGACAAGCTAAGAGACCTCACTGGAAAGCAAATGGTGTGACAGGACAAATCTCCATGCTGAGACCAGGAAAGTAATATCAGGAGAAGACATACATGAGCAAGCACTAAATTCAAGGAGTGACTGATAGAAGAAATAAATGGATCTACAGTGGAAACAGAAATTCAAGCAAACAGTGCTGTGACAGGAAAGCATTTATCATGGGAAGAGTGAAACTCCACGTGGAAATTTCAAAGTAAGAAATGGATAAGTCAAAAGCAGTGAAGGAAAAATTCTCACAAATGTGTGCAGCCAAAAAGCCTCCAACTTTCCCCTGTCAATAAAGTAGATAACAACATTCTTGAGAAGCCTTCAACAAACACCATTCAGCATCAAATTCTGAGAAAATAAGGGACAGTCACTGCAATTAACTTAATGATAACATGAATCTAGGAAAAAGTCAGAAGTACAGACTGCAAATGAACTGATGAAAACAGAAAAGCAACAGAAAATAATGCAGCGACAGCAGACTTGGCAAAAAAAGCATTTTCTGTACCACTTCACTCACGCTGAAAAAGCTGTACAGACAAGAGCAAAGGAATCCCTCCCAAACAGTGCCAGCTTTTAATCATGATCAGAATATCCCAACAAGAAATTTGCAACTACTGCAGCAGCTGCAAAGGTGGCTGTGTCCTGTAGACATAGAGTCTTTCGAAAAGCAAAACTGCATGGAAAAGAGGAAAAGATATATGCAAAGCTGAGAGAGATGGCCAGAGTATGTAGAGAGCACAGGTAGGACAGTTATTCACCCCAAATACTACAGCAGAACTGTGGAAGACAGCTGCCCTTTCAGACCCTCAAGGATAATGACCTCAGTCATTAATTTTACAGTCTTCCTCAAATCTCCTTTTTGAAATATTAAATATCACAAAGCGAAAAAATTACAAGAGTTAAACATTTCAGTTATCATATGAATCAAATATATTCCGTAAAAACAACAAATAAAAAACAAGTGAAGGAAATTTTAAATTTTAATTTGTACAACATAACAAAAGGATGTGAGGAGAAGCGTCTCTCTGACTTCTCTCTGAAAGTTTTTCACTGGACTTAAAATGTCTTTAGTTCCTTGCTAGATAGTGAACATGCTAAATCAGCTGCAAAACTTTTCTTAGGCAGGTCAGAAGCTGTGACAGAAAGGGTCAAATGAGACATTGCTCCCAGGTTTCATAAGTCATTTGATTTTGATAGTGTAGTTTACATCCATTTTGTCATGACAGTCATCCCCAGTCTGCCATCTGAGTTGGGGTTTTGTTAGTAGTTACCTGCTTTACCATAAAAAAAAAAAATCACATAAAATAGCCAAAGGTTGGCTATTGCATGTAGTAAGCTTAATGGCAAAACTCTGAACGTTCAGCAGTTAAATGACTGATTCTGATGTCTATCAGGGGCTGTTAATGTTAGAGTAGGCCTTAAAGACGTGTACAGATTGCAACATAGAGAAAACCACTGTGTGTGCAATCCCACCATATCCAGATACAACAACACTCAGTGCACTTTTACATTTTTGTAAGATAGAAAATATACAAAAAGAAAGGTGAATTATTTGGCTGAAAGCTATTGATGACTTCTGAGCCAGAATTAAATCACTGAAAATTTCCCTCCAGTCTCCAAACATATTATATTGTCCTGTAGTTTTATTTGTTATTAAGGGAAAGTTGGGGGGGGAAAATGATGTAAAATAACCTGTTCACATTTTTCAAGAAAATAGGCACCTGCTTCAAGTTTGCAAAACTAATACTGTAGAAAAGCCTTGGAAAGCAAGGTCTTCTCTTCCTCTTCTAAGTATAATAACCACATATATAATTTCCCTCTGAACTGGGAACTCTCATCTAAACACTCACAATGGGTATTGCAGTAGCTTGGACCATAAAAAACATTAAGTGAATCCTTTAGAAGCAAAGAAGTATTAATATGGACAAGCTGTAAGTCAGGAAATGAAGCAAAGAAAGATAGTCACTTGTCCTCAGTCAGCTGAATAATACACAAAGGAACCACATCCAGCTCCTTCAAGCATAAGACTAACAGTCTAGCTTCTAATTCCCCAAGTCTTCTCCTTTCTCTAAGGCATCTGACAGAAAACTTCTGGTCGCTGTCAGTTGTTTTTGCTGTTTTCTGTGAGTGTGACATCTGCATTGAACACTTAATTAAGGCCAACTCAATTCACAGAGATTACATGAATGGCCAGCAGCTGCCAGTGGTTCCCAGCCAGCACCAAAGGGGGATAGATTTTAAACAATGTTAACAATGGCAAGTCCCCATATTATGTTAGTAGTTTCTTTAATTGGCTATTACTTTCACCAAAGTGCCATGCTCTGCAATACCACTGCACTTTGCCTGCATGCATTACTCCTTCATGCAAGCATACCTGGGAGCATCTTTTGCCCAGTATTCGAAAGCGCTATAACACTTTGAAAGTCCATAGATAAGAACATTTGTAATTAACATTATACTTTGTGCACACCATTATCTTTAAATAAGGTGCAGCAAATTGCAGGTGGATTAAAGATTAGGATAATTTTTCCCTCACTCTGTATTCACTTGGTGCAGGAGCTATTCTGGTTAAATTATCCTTTCTGGTGTTTTTAATTTGAGTCTGACAGGGATCTGAGCTTTTGCTTATGTGTGTGTATGAATTATGCCTATGATAAGTGTTTCTTTTCCTCACAAAATTGGAAGGCTAAATTAATATTCATTAGAAGGTAATAGGAACAAATAGCACAAAATATTTTAGAATGCTAATTTAATACAGTTCCATATGCACTGCAAGTCTTTGTCACTGATTGGTCCTTTGTTTTCAAGTTCCAGAGGCTTTGAAATAGAAAAACAAATTTCTACAAAAGTAGTAATATTCATTTTGTCTATTCCAAGATCTTAATTAGTATGTGCAATCCCATCAACATGGAGCCTATTGAAAAAAATACAGCATATTAGACCTTGATGGAAGCTCAGAAAGGACCTTGTATCAAGGTCCTTGTATTAATAATCTATCAAGGCAAAATGAGCAAATATACCATAATCTCTGACTACTTTTATTATTATTATATTGTGATTAATACCTCATCTTTTCAAAGGCAATTAATTTTCCTGGAACTTTATGTGTTATATAAAGGTTCAGCTTATAGAAAGATGGGGTGAAAGGGTGAAATAGCTTTACTTTACAGTAGTACAGGTGCCCACATACACACTAAATTCATGACCTGTTTTTATTTTTCTAAAAGTCCATTGGTGAGCATCATAATAGAGAGAAAATAAAAGTGAGAAGAGCCCAATGTTTTTCTTTTAAGAAAAACAAAAATTAAAACAGATGTTATTTATAGCCTTTTTTCCCTTTACTGTTTTATGAGAAACTGATGCTTGGATTATAATTTTTAGTGCAGAGCTGAAACAGGCAGTTGTGCATACTGATCAGAAACAAGAGAGCTTTGACATCAGTGTGATCTCGGTGCATTCTATGGGAGAAACGAGCTACGAATGCCATCTGCTGGAGAAGGGCTTGCTGGGCTAAGAGGCGATGCCTCACAACAGCTTTGGGCTGGGTACAATATCTGAGACTTTACATATTATAAGAATTTTCCCATCAGCTCTGTTAGCTGAAGCAACAGTCAATGCTCATTTTGAGGGAAGAGGTCTGTTCACCTTTCATTTCTTTTCTTTAAATCCAGTATTGCTCAATGAAGGTTCAACATCTCTCCTGCTGTGTGATGGGAATGAACTGGGTGAAGCAGAAAAAGAGTGATAAAATGTACTCTTTTGAGCATGGTTGGGATAAGAAGACAAAAACAACTCCTCTTCGTGCCAGTGCCTTTCTGTCAACGAGGCTGGTGAAGGGACTCAAACTAAAGTCCTATGAGGAGAGGCTGGGGTTGTTTAGTCTGGAGAAGAGGAGGCTCAGGGGAGACCTCATCACTCTCTGCAACTCCCTGACAGGAGGTTGTGGCCACGTGAGGTTGGTCTCTTCTCCCAGGCAACCATCAGTAAGACAAGAGGGCACAATCTTAAGCTGTGCCAGGGGAGGTTTAAGTTGGATATTAGGAAGAAATTCCTTACAGAGAGGGTAATCAGGCATTGGAATGGGCTGTCCAGGGAAGTGGTAGATTCTCTGTCCCTGGAGGTTTTTAAGATGAGACTGGATGTGGCACTTAGTGCCATGGTCTGGTAACCACAGCAGTGTTGGATCAAGGGTTGGACTTGATGATCTCGGAGGTCCCTTCCAACTCAGCTGATTCTATGATTCTTTGATACACCTGTAATCAGGTGAGAACCCTGAGGAGAACCAATCTCTGTGGACTTACTGAACTGGAGCTGATCCAGGATGTCATGAATTAAGTATTCTGTAAAAGTGTCCTTAAGACTTGTTGCTTTCTTTAGGAGTGGATTGAAGTATCTTATGCTGAAAACTTCCAGGAGTTATGAATTAGTTTGATCTAGTCAACCAGGGTCCTTTTAAATCAGTAGAGAAATCAGGCTTTTACAGAGAAAGATAAATTCCAACATCTATCATAGCATGGGACAAACAGCCCTGTAGGGTATCTGTTGAAGACAGCAATGCAACTTGCTATGCAAGTTGCTTAACTGATTCCAGCTATCTAGTCAGTACCCTGAAACAAATCCCAGTCTGTCAATCTTTCTCCACAGGAAATCAAAAGGATTTTGGGGAAGCTGATTTTAAGTCACATGGTATGGTTTTACTAGTGTAAAATGTACTGGACAAATAATTTTGTTAATTTCATCTTCATAAGGACACTTTGCTTTCTCAAAGGATGAGAACAAGGGTCTCAGCAGATAGTGCTCCATGGGATAGTTATGGTCACCGTGGCTAATGTGGGAAGTAGAGGTCCCTGATCACCCTTAACTGCCTTAGTCATAGAACAGTAGTTTTGGACACAGATCAGGTTTACATCTTATCTTTGAACTTGGCAGACCTGGGCCTTAATGCTTCTGACATTTACAATTCAGAGGAGCTCCCTCTTCCCTGCTGTTTTTATGAACTTCCTATCTCCCACCCAAGTACCTCAAGCTCTCCCCACTCCAAATCCAGTCTGGGTCACACAGGTGTTTCCAACTAACTAATATAATATACAGCTGAAAGTCACTAAACATTCCTCTTTACCTTCATATAACTATGGACAAAACGCTAACTAGCCCAAAGCAGCCAAGCTCCAGTGATTTCAGCACTGGTCCAGCGGTTCCTATGCAGGGATTTCAAAGCAGGAATACAAAGGACACTTTAGATCTGAACACAAAATGAGAGATGAGAGGAAGGGCTGATCAGTACATTCAGCCGTTTTCTTAAGAGCAGCCAAGTCTGAATCTCCTCTTGATTTGCTGTAGTGATTGCTTCCCCAGCAGGAGGTCTCAAGAGATAAGATAAAATGAAACCCCCAGACAGAGGTGAAAGTCAACCTCCCTTGAATTAAAGGTGAGAAAAGAGTGGGTTATAATGGCACTACCAATAACGAAATGAAAAAAAAAAAGAGCTCCAAAGGATCAAGAAGATAGATGAAAAATGAGAGAAAAGGTGAGACCAGCTATCCTGGGGATATGAAGTAGCTTATTAATCTTAGTTCTGCTAAGTCAGCACAGTCAACTTGTGCAGCCTACAAATTAGCCTCAGGTTTGGTTTGACGATTGATGCAGCTCTGTTACTAGCCAGTCAACTGTTCAACATCTGCCTCTCATCCTCTATGTAGGGTAGTCCAAGCTTTCTGCTACAGATGCTGTTACGCAACAAGGCTGTCCTAAGTGAATCCATCCAAAGATAAAATGAGCTTATTGAAGGCACTAGGGTTTTTTACAGACATACAGATTCACTGAAAGAAACCAGTTATGTTCTTTTACATATTTGAGAAAGGTACAGAGAAGCTGCCTAAGGCTGACAGCAGATCAGAGCTAGGTCATGCAGAGGTTGAACTATTTCATTGATTGTAAGAAGACACACCAAGCTCTGAATTTTATGGAATGTGTATTTTTGTAAGAAAAAGTACGAAGCAAGAGTTACAAATCCAGTTCTTGAAGGCAGAGTTTACTGCCTTCTGGACAACCATTTGGATTAAAGGGCAAGAATGTTATTTGCTTCTATTGTGACCCAAAAAAAAAAAAGCTTCATATATGATTTAGAAATTACACAGAAAGAAAATCTTTACACAATTTATACATGATCCTCATTGTAGTAGAAGCAGAGAGTTTTGTGATCTGTCATATAATAACTATCTCCTTTTGTTATAAAAAATTGCATTAAGGATTTAAAAAATTGTAGAAGACCGCATGCACACTACGCAAATGATATCATTCATTAAGGGACATCCTTCTTACAGGAGTCCACACTTATCTGTACAGCTGAGTGCAAAACAGACAGATTGTTGAAGGATGATGATAAGTTGCCACTTCTCTTAAAAATATTTTTAAATGTAAGCAATTCTTTTCTTCTGTTTCACAAAATCTGTTCTTTTGGATACTGAAATAGGAAAAATACTTCCAAAAGTTTACACAAGTTTGTGACAACACATGTGGTGAAATTCTTTATGTCTTTTTGCTGTTCATGTGATCTCATGGTAACCATCTCTACCAGCCACTGATTATTAGCTGATCTATAGAAATGAAGTCACAAAGTCTCTAATTAACTACCATGACTCTTTGAATCAGTATATATGTATACACACACATACTCATATTTCACTTTTTGTATCAGCTGTTTATGTTTTTATTGGCTGTTTAATGATTATGACTCTCAGTTTAGATATTTTCACTCCCTTGCCTATAAAAGATGTGTATAAACTCAAGGTTTAAATTCTTCTTTATCAATACCTTAACTTAGTCTTTTCCCAATGAAATACTTCTGTCAGTGTGCCATGAATTTGTATCAAAGGATTGACACAAATCTGGCTGTAAAACTTTGCAATGAGGCGTGCCTGGATTACAGCCTATGAGAAACCGAGGTATCTAGAAACTCCAAATAGCAGAGGCTAGAGGAGAATATGTCTGAGTTTACATGTGCTTACCTAAGACTACTGCTGCTGCTAAAGATGCACCTTTTTTTTTTCTGACCGGGGGTGCTTTTTTCCTAACTGCATGCAAGTCATTAACAGTACCCCAAAGAAAGGGAAAAGCATGCACTAAAGTCAACATTGAATAAGTATTTATTTATAAATTTCACTGTAAGTAGCATTAAAAGAAGATACTTCATGTAGCAAGTTAAGGGTCCTAACACTATAATCCAAAGACCGTCTAGTATAAGGGAAATTATAGGCAGCCAGCCTCTATTAAATACACCTGTGCTTCTTGCTCAGGTAATTCTCATGAACCTCTCCTCCTTGTGGTCTTTATCAATCTCTTAAAAATTGTAAGTCTTTAAGACTATATTGAAGTTTTTAAAAGACTATAAATATTTTTTTAAATATTTGAAATTAATCTTCACTTTAAAAAAAAAACAAACACGGTCCTTAAAAGTGGAAAACTAAAACCTAACTGAAGCATTTAGCACAGATACCACAATTTTGTATTTGTGGCATAATTTTAACTCAAAGGCAGCATAATTGAGACTGTAAGGAGTGTAAGAAAATATGTAAAGACAGAACAGGTCATCTCCTGGCTAACACAAATGAGAAAAAGCCAGATGAAGTCAACTGAGCCACTTCACGTCCCAACAACGGAGTGTCCCTCTCTAGGCACTATTATGAATGTCCATGGGGCAATCATCATTACAGCAGTTGATAAAAGAGTCTCTAGAATAATGTAGCATCTGATGTTGAATGAAATGCTGCTAAATGTTGCCTGAGGAACAAGAAACGACTGGGGGTTTGTTTGTGTGTTGCCTTGCATGACAGCTTACGCTCACTCCCAAATGCATCATTAGCTGAAGTTTGCTCATGGCAAAAAGACATCTTCATTTTAAGAGCAGCACAAATTTTTAAAACAGTGAGATGAAGGCTTAGTCTTACTTCGCTTGTATATATATATATGTATGAGGTTATACTTGCTCCTGACTGCAGAAGACAAGTGGGAGGCACCATAGTGAAGATGGACCTCATCAGAAGACGGTTGCTCTGTGAGACTCTTATGATCCCCCAGATACACATTTAGCCTTTGAAAGACAACATCCCTTCCAACAGTACTTTGCAGCCACAGCATCACACTGCCTCAGCTAATTCAGAGACTGCACTGCAACTGATGCCAACTGATTAAGATGTTTATTGATTAATGAGCAAACCACGAGGAAATTGGTAGAGGAGCAAAAGAATACATTATCTTGGCAATCATAACAATTATATAATAATGCAGACTATTATGCTTGACAATAAAGCTATTAATTGCAGCTCTTAAGTCTAATGAATCACATACCTGAGCACTACTGAATTACAGGTCTCTAAGTATGGAAGTGCAAATCTATTTCCCTTTACACCAAATCTGGACAGCATGTCTGTAGGGCAGGATGACCCTTCAGAATTCTGATGATCTTGGGCATGCAAGTCAGCATCACTGCTGTCGGTTGGCATCCACACTCCTGCCAGTTAAGGATCCATTCTTTTACCTTTTTTCCCCTCATAATTTTAAAGTTTATTCTCTACGCTCTCTGAGTTCAGACTTACATTTTTGCCATCCTTCCACCCTTGGTCTTCCTCCAAGCTCTTCCCATCAGCGTATTCCTATTTGCCTTTTCCTTATTTCCTCCAGTTTTGCTACACTACCAAAAGCAATACCTTTCCCTAGCCAATGTTAACCACATGAAGGAGATTACTTCACTATGAGTGTATTTGTGCTCAAAGCTCTCCCATCATTGTCCATCTCAAGTTTTGTTCACCTTGTTCAGTTACTGAACAAACACTTTACTTCAGCTCTGATTCCCCTGCCTCAGCTCCTACTAAGCATGAGCAGGTTCTCACCATATGCACCAATTGTTTACATATGAGGGCACCAGAGCAACTTGGTTTTCACACTTCTGCCCTGGGCACACATCTGCCCTGGTCCTTGGTAGGACCTCGGCTGCTGTGCAGCTGCGTGTCCCATGGGACACAAGTTTGGGCTGGGTTAGCTGCAGCAGCAATAACCCCTCAGCCTTAAAAAGAGGCACACTTTTCAATCACTGCTAGTAAGAATAAAAACTTCCTTCATTTCTTTTTTCAGTTCAAATATGACTGCTAATCAGTGTGGGCACAATAATAATGCACCTAACTCACATCTTAATTGCCATCTTCTCCAAGCCAAACTCAGGGGCTTTCCAGGAGGTGAAGGTGATCTTGAAAGACTGAAGATAATTTTTTCGCTTTGAAATCTGTTCGCATAACAGGATTTTTTTCTTTTCTCGCAAAAAGGTTACCAGATCAGTCTTTCTTCCACTAGGTATTTCAAGTTTTCTTGGACCAGTAGCTCATCGATGAACTAGTGTTTATAGGCTTCCTTTACTGTAAAAGCAGGATGGTCAGGTTTTTCTTTGTTTGGTTAAGGCTTCCTTTTCTGTTAAACTTACCTTTCTTAAGCATACTGGCTTCTTTTTTAAACAAGATTTCAAAGTGCTCACTTTCCTAAGTCATCAGCAAATAACAGCATTTTTTTCATAGTCTGATTTGTCCAGATTGAATTTTGTAGTTTGAAACTGTCTTAGGCCTAAAGACTCTGAACTACCCTTAAAAGGCCATTAAAGTTATTTGATAATTATATAAAAGAGAATGATTATTTATTTATTTTTCTATTTATTTATTTTTAATTTAAGAAGAAAACCACCATCTGGCCAGTTTTTCTTTAAACTCAAAAGAACCTCTTGATGGTCAGAGCAAAACAGTATCATTAAAATGATCCCTTTTCTTGTGCAAACTGTTTAGTGCTGGAGCAAAACATTCAGCTTGGAAACATGTATTTTGTATTGCACATGCTAACCTACCAGATTCCTTCTTTTCTCTTGGGAAATTGCCCCACATGCATAACCTCTGGCAAAATTCTGGCTTGCGTGCTTTTTTAACTTTGCTGTAGAAGTAAGATATCCCACAGGTTTTGTGCTGTGGAAAATTTCTCCCCAAAATCCTGAGTAACGCAGAAGTGTTCTGTCCTGCTCTTCCAGAGAAGAGCCTTTGTGATTGTAATGTGAAGTGCATCATGTGCACACCCCACTGCACCTCTTTGCTCAAGCTGGAGATGTCGCTGATGGCACTGGCTGTATCTAGACAAGGAGATGCAGGTTTCCAGAGCCCAAATCCAGAAGAATGCTTCACCTGTCTCCCAGATGTTAGGTGGAAACACCCTGGTGCTGTATACTACTGGTTTGTATGGAAAAGATATGCAGGCTGCATGGGAGCCTGTACATGCTTTAGTGAATCTTTGGTCTGAATCACCGGAAAACTAGACCTGAAGATGCATTACAACATAAGTAAAAATTAGTACAAACTCTGAGTTTCTGGTTCTTGTCTATCATTTGGGATCATGTTAGCATGCCAGATCAGCCTGGGCCTTGAGACTGGTCTAGCTAAACTACCCGTCACAACCTACTCCCCCTAAGGTACAAAAGGATTTTCACTTCAGACAGATTATGTTAAAATATGATTCAGGAAAATTCCTTTTCCAAGGAAATTCAAAATTATTAAGTCAGACAGTAGAAATACAAAGTGTTCACATGCAGCTCTTCTGCCAGCATTGTTCTTGTGAACAGATCCTTTTTTCTTCAGTACATCTATTGCAGGTTTGAGCCCAATCACAATGGACTCTTCACTCTGGTGCCTGGGAAGTCCCTACCTTTCCTGGTTGGGACCTCCAAGGTCTGCTTTTAACCCTCTTCTTGTCCACCATAGCCTGTAACACCCTAGAAATTCCCCTTGTCTGGACAGGCTCAACTTTTTCCTCTTGGACCCAAGGTCACCTTTCCCTGGCAATGACCTTTTCCAAACCTAGACAATCTCCCTAGAGTAGTAAAATGTATAACTGAGTCTGCTCAAGAAGATTACCATCAGCCCCAATGTTTCTGCCCACATAGTCTGTCAGGACTACTGAAACTGTGTTAAACTCTCCTGAACCTCTTGCAAATGGTGTCCACTTGCAGCTCTGCTGCAGTGCATGGTTGTGTCACCAGTGCATGGTTGTGTGCACCAGGAGGTGTATGTAACCTTCTTGGCCTTCACTCTTTCTTTATTACTACATGCCATATTGCAACAGAGAATGTTCCTCTGCAGTTTGGCAAGCGGTATCTAATTGTGATTGATTATTGATTGATCTAATTCATTGGTTAATTAATTGATCTATTTAATTGATTGACCTAAATTATTTATCTAATTACGTTCATGAAATATCAGATCTTAGCACACAGCTCAGCAACACAACCTGCACAAGACAATGTTCTCCTGCTCTTGTTGCATGAAGTACCACCAGAGTTTCTACTGACCCAGGACGTTGCCAGCAGCCACGACCTTTGCTTTCCCCTCTGCTGCCTGTACATTCCCATCCCCTCCTTGTTTCTCAGTTTGGCCAACAGATGAGTTGCCTTCACAAGATAAACCACTGGAGAAAATAAACTCTTCAAAACCAAAAATGAACAGGAAAGACAATAACACTAGCATAAACAACTAAGGACTGCAGGAAGCACCACCAAGCCAAACACTGAATTCTCAGTTCTCCCTCTTCTGCTGTCTCTTTCCAGTTCTCGTCTTTACTGTTTTCCCTTTTACCTTTATTTCCTGGTCTGAAGAAAGAATTTTTTTTTTTCTTTAAGTTTTGTTTCCTCTTTGGAAACAGTGGGGAAGAGCAATCAGTTCCACCATCGAAATAATGGTTGTAAAGAAGCAGTATAAAGATTTTGCTAAGGAGTGGAAGTGGCACAGCTGTAAAATTTTTCTAGCCAACATTAGCAATATTTGTGGTGTTCAGGGTCTGGATTCCAGAAAGGGGGGATGCTCAGAGAGATTATGACTAGAAATCCCTTCTGCAGTAAGTAATTTGTTTTGTTTAAAAACAGCAGACCTAATTCACTTCGTAAGAACTACCAAAAGGATTTTGATATTTTATCTCAGTAAGTGAAAGCACTAACATGTCATTTCACAAAACAAGAACTCGGATTGACCAGGCTAATTGGAGACAATGGACTATGGTTTTTTTCCAGTGTATGTGTGTGTGTGTATAAAAATATATATGTGTATACATACATTTAATGTAAGAGTATTTGGTAGAAAACGAAATACTTGGAAAAGAGCTCTTAGGTCTTTATTCAATTGCATACAGTAACTAAGTTCAACAGAGATAGAGCACTCAAGAAGCAGATTTGAGGTGCCACTGTTCAGACAGGAGACCATTTCAGGAACACTGCTATATCCAAATATACACTGCACTCAGTCATTTTCAAAAGGACTTTCTAAAAAACTGTATGATCCTAAAATAAAAACTGTGGTGAAGCTTAGGTTCAGAGTAAGAAAAGCATAGATAAATTCAGCGAGTTAATTTATGAAGACTTTTACATTAAACGGGCAGTTTCAGTGGTCTGCCCCTCATAAAAATACATGTGTTCCACAAGGATTTCTTTAATCATCCAGAGACTGCACTGTAACTCAGCCTAACCTGCACTGACCTTTTTTTCCCTAGCCAGTTCAGAATCACAGGATCACAGAAGGGCTTTGTAAAGAGAAGGTTTGGTCCCTGGAAGAATAATTCCATGAAGGAAGCACAAGAAAAAGTCTTCAGAAAGATTTAACTTCTCTTTTGCTCTGTGGAGGCATAATCCACTTTGTAACTGTCCCAAGACCTATGCTTACTCAAAGCCCAAGATTATAAAAAGTAAATACGTAGCTTCTGGCCTAACACAGTTAAGATACGAAAGGCAAAACAAGTACAGAATCAATGGTTGAAAAAGGTACTTCGCAAATTTTTACAGAGTTGAGTCATCATCCCAGGAAGTGTAGATGTGGCATGCCTCATTGGTGGACTTGGTAGTCTTCTGGTAATGATCTATGGGGGACTATATCTGGTGCAGGTAGCTCAGTGTACAGCTGCACTGCAAGCCTCAGGCTGAGTTCTGGGTTAAAGCCAGAGACAAGAGGCCATGAACTGCCGACCCTTTGCATAATAAAGGGCACAAAGATCGGGTGTAAAGCCAAGGGATTGGACACTGAGAGACACAGCAGGAGCCAAAGACTCCAGAGGAAGAGCAAGACTTGAGCTCATTTGGACTGTGAGGGTATAAAAGCCCAAGGGTTCTTTGTTGGAGGTCACTCCTCAGAGGCACCAGCTCAGGCTGTTTCTGGGTTACTGCATCATGAATAAATTCCTTTATGGAACAAGGTATCTGAGACTCTGCTATGGGAAACCTGGGACCGAACAGTAAGAAAACCTGGTCTGACTGTGTGAGTGGGATGTGTGGGGAGTCAAGAGGGGCACCCATGGTCTCACTGGAACCACCCATTGTGAAAGGACTCAGTCTCAGCAGTGACAGTCTCTGGTGGCGGGAGTGTGACTGCCAGACTGGTCCTGAATGGTCAGACTGGGAAGTTTCCTTAACACATTGAGCTCAATGATCTTAAAGGTCTTTTCCATCCTAAACAATTCTGTTATTCTATGAATCTAGATACTAAAAAATCTTCCAGATAAGGGGCAGGAGGAGCCTGACTCATGTCTTTTAAGTAAGAATAAGAATAGCCTTCTTGCAAACACTGAAGTGAAAGAGAATTTGCTGAGCTTTTCTAAGACTTGCCACCAAAAAAAAATGTTCTCTGAAGAGCAAAAAGTTTCGAATTTAAAAGTTTAGAAGTTTTGTTTGATTGTTTGTTTTTGTTTGTTTTGGGTTTTTTCCCAGAGATACAAAAAACACAAGTCTGAGTAGAAGAGGAGACACATAGATAACATCGGGTATTCTGTTCACAGGAATAGCCATTTTTTCTTTGACTTTGGAGAAGCTACCTGAGTCCATAGCAGCTATGAATATACAGCATATTTTCAACTTCCTTATGTTCTTATCTATGCTCTGAGTCTTATTCATTTACTGGTCCCCACTGAGGAAGTAAGGAGTGGATATGAAGGGACAGTATAGCCTCAGGGCACCATGGAGAACTACAGACAGATGGGGACATAACTTCTAAAGTTTTACCCTAACACCTGCTCTGCTTTCCAGCAGAGCTGGAATAATTGGCCAGTCAGGAATTCAAGTGAACTGACATTACAATGAACAAAAAGCCAGCACTGTTCTTCCGTCTCCAAAGCTGCCTATAAAATATTATTCTTATTAAAATATTTTCTATACCCATCGTAACACATTGCAACTGACATGAAAAGAAAGTGATCTCAGATAATACAAAGACAAAAATACCTCAACGACCAGCTGTAACAGGACCTGTAATAGCACCATTTTGAAGAAGAACAATTGTATAGAATGACATTATATTTCCTTCTAATGTTGGCTTTGCTCTTCAGACAATATATACCTTCTGCATGTTAAGTATGAATAGAGGAGCTACTGAGAAAAATACAGGTAGGTGCTATGAATTGTTAATGCCTACTTTTGTTCATCTGCCAGGAAGAAATCTAATCTCTAAAAGTTTGAGAAAAGATCCTGAGAGTTAGTAATGGCTACTCCACACACACTTTTCAGATATATTCCTTTGTTTCTGTATGAAGTCTGTAAAATAATAAGAATATGGTTCCTGGCATGCTTATTAGTTTTTTTCAACAACAGTGTAATTTTCAGCAAGAGTCTAAGCTGATTAAAGACAGGTACATTTGGTTACTGTTAGGGAGAACAAAGTAAAACAAGTAAAACACAACACCATTAACAGTTACGTTTTAGCTATGATGATTGCATTTTAATGGTTGCAACCAAAATTATGATGGAATGACAGCAGAGAAGAATATTCTGAAATTCAACCAAGGCAAATTCAGTGTCCTGCACTTGGGGAGGAATAACCCCAGGCACAAGTGTAGGCTGGAGGCTGGTCTGCTGGAAAGCAGCTTTGGAGAGAAGGACTTGGGGGTCCTGGTGGACAACAAGCTGTCCATGAGCCAGTAGTGTGTCCTTGTGGCTAAGAAGGCCAAAGGTATCCTGGAGTGCCTTAGGAGGAGCACTGCTGGCAGGTCGAGGAGGGTGATCCTGCCCCTCTACTCAGCTCTGGTGAAGCAGATCTCAAGTGCTGTGATCCAATTCCGGGATCCTCAATTCTGGAGCTCCTGCAGAAAGTCCAGTGGAGGACAATAAAGCTAATTAGGGGACCGGGGCATCCCTCCTACAAGGAAAGAGTGAGGAAGCTGGGCCTGTTCAGCCTTGACAACAGACAACTGAGAAGGGACATCATCAATGCCTGAAAGTGTCTGAAGGGAGGGTGCCAGAAGGATGGAGCCAGGCTCTTCCTGGTGGTGCCAAGCAATTGGACAAGAGGTAATGGGCAGAAACCAATGCACTGTAAGTTCCACCTGAATATGAGGAAGAACTTCATTACTGTGTGAGTGACCATACACTGGAACAGCTTGACCAGAAAGGTTGTGGAGTTTTCCTCCCTGGAGATATTCAAGAACTGTCTCGACACAATCCTGTGCCATGTGCTCTGGGACGAACCTGCTAGAGCACGATGGTTGGACCAAATGACCCACGGTGATCCCTTCCAACCTTACTATTTCTGTGATTCTTGATTCTGTGACAGTGTTCTCCAATGTCAAAAACACAAACTGCACTGTTTTAGTATTTCTGAAATCCCAGTTTTATAATTGCTCCTCAGTCAGGAAAAATTCCGTGTATGGTCTATGAGCTTTAAGGTACATATTGCAAAAAGGTATTTTGAAATAATGAAAAAAAAGTTTAAAAGTAAATGATACTATATAAGTTTGAAGACAAACATTTGTGTTTCTATCACAGTTAGTGGTCAAAACATGATTGAATTCACAGGTACAGCATAAAAAAGAGAGCTCAGTTTCTGAAAGACCAGATGGTGCACTAGAAATGTGGGCATGCTAGGATACAAAATAAAAAAGCAGATTAGTGGATCTAGTCTAGTGGTTCCATACAGTCTGTTTAGATTTTAGATTTTTAGTTTAGATTTTCTCCTCATTTTTCTTCTGGGAAAAACACAAAGTTGTGGGCAGGATGATATTTGGGTACCTAAACTTCCCGATTCTTTTTAATACAGTTGTTCTGGAAACATTTGATAAATTTTTCTTTAAAAATGCAGATAAAAATGAAGTTTGTTTATACAATTTTTTTCTAGAAATACAGATTTTGATTAAAATGTCTGTGAGGATAAAATCTGTTAGAATAAGTGAGTCATTTTCATGCTACATGAGATGCATCAACACTAACCAAGAGAAGAGAATAGCACCCAAATGTCCTTTGCTAAAGGAGTGCACTCTGATCTCTTAGTCTTTAAATCTCCTTGGTTAAACATCAACTGATCTTCAGAAGAAAAATATCTTCGAAGGTTATGATATTTTTCCAGTGAAAAGTTGGGGAAAAGTCTCTGTGGGATGGGAACATGCAAATCTGCTTGTAAGTTCTTCCCTTCATTGTGAAAGTGTAAAACTACCAAGCATAAACCCAAAAATTAAACTTACCTCTTCTCCATTGCATATATTCTTATTCCACTGTTCTGTGTTTCCTGATTTCCTGTGTGCCCCAATTTCCTGTCACATCTTCTGCTCTGCCCACTACCCTTCGTTGTCACTTTCCAGAGTAGTAGGGACAGTAAGACTTAGCTTTGTGTCTCCTGCGCTATCTACAGAAATAAAAAGTCTCACAGCTTTATCATCTGATCTCTTATTCCCCTGCTGGGCTAGATTCATCATTATGGAAGAGAGTAGAGCAAGAAAACTTGAGCTTTTGCTTTCAGTCTTTGGAGGTCTCAACACAACCCATAAATAATGGATAGGTTAATTAATATTGGTGAAAGATTCAGATAGTATGGTGATAAATGTTTGCAGTAAAGCTCATTCATTAGGGTGCATTCAGAGCCATTATTCCAACTCTGGAGAGCAAAGTCTGCCCTCAAAGACAAACAGGAAACAACACACTTTTCCACTGAAGTAAGATAAGGACATAAAACCTCTTATTTGTCTACTGAATTAAAGTTAATTTTTTTATCCTTTAAGCTCACCTCAAAAGAAATTAGGTCAAGTATTCAGAATTATTATATTATATTATTCATATATTTTTAATATATCTGGTGCAAAAGTAGTAATCTTGTCACCACCAGAATTATGTGGGTTAAAAAAAAAGACAGAATACCGTGTGCTTCCAGTAGAATATTTTCAGCAATTTCTAGATAGCTGATAATGTACCATTTTAGTCATTAGATAGAACACTCATCAGACTCATTGTGCTTAAGATCTCAGGATAACATAATTCATTCTGGGGATGCAGAAAATATGTAAAATACAATTGAAAGATTTATTATGAAATTTTCTCAACTGCTGATTTTACACTGAAATTTCTGAAAAGTCTTGGGAATCTGTGGAGAAGGCAGTCACTTTTGTAATATATGTTCAAGATGCAATTAGAAGGCAAAGACTGACCACCTATAGAAGCTACAAATCAGCACATGGACTTACATTTCTGAAGAAAGAACAGTCTTGGCATAATGAATGACCAAGCTAGTAATATGTCACAAATTATTATGAGTCTAGATTTAGAACTTTGTGAGCTTTATATTCCTCTGTATTATTCTATGCTTCTTCTAGATCCATTTTTTAAGTATAAAAAATGTCATTAGAGCTGTACAATAATATAAATGTATTTATACATGCTATTAGAGTATTGATGTGACTGGTCACAGAACTGTAGATTGTGACACAAAGTTATACTTACGGCATTAAGATGCAACCCAAAATGTCGACAAGGAAAATTCTGAATAAAACCAGTCTAAATTTATAGAACAAGAGCATACCTTCAGTTTTATCGAAGGTAGCAGAAGTTATAAGAACTCAAAATCAGAGAAGGGTTATCTGAGTGCTTTAATCAGACAGATGGTCTTTCCCTTATCAACATGGAAAGAGACTTGCTTTAACAAGTAGAGAACAGGATAATGAATAATCCACAGTTTTTCATGGAGAACCTTGGAGTAAAATATGAAAAGTTAAAGAAATAAGAGTCTAATAACTCTACCTGACTATGTATGACTGAGTGAAACAGAAGTGCACTATGATATGAGTTACTACAGGAGGATTTATTTTGTATGGGCTTTCTTTGCAGACCATAATTTACTGTCAATACAGTATTTTCTAAGTAGCTTCACAGAGTACAGACAGTACAGATTGTAAAATGCTTCTCAAAAAGGTAGTGATTTGGGAATGTGATTGGAAATAGTGATTCCAATCTCACCTTTTTTTTTTTCTCTGGGGAAAAACAATACATAATAAAGCATTCTTAAAGAACAATCGCTTTCTAATTCTATGTAGTGTTATTGATCTCCTTTAAAATAAACCATGAGCTAGTTTGCTGCCCAAAGTTTACTTCTTTTCCTAAAAAGTGAATTTCTAACCACTGAAACACAGAAACCTGGGAATGAGAAAAAATCACAGCTGAGTGCAGGATCAACATGTTGAGAATCATAGGAATCTAAATATGGGAAACACAGGAGAAGCTCCAAACAAGTGACTATCTGAATTCTTTGCAAGGAAAATGGGGGTCTAAGGTACCTTTCTTCTGGTTCACAGAGACACAAGCATACTGAGTGTTCGCATCCTGCTGCAGCATCCCAGCAGATTGGTGAGAGGTATTTTCTGTTCCTCCCATCTGTCCAGATATTTGTCAAAATGTGGTTTTATGAGCAGAATCTAATTCTAGACATTCATTTAGGCCTGTGAAGAATTTGTCAGTCCACCACGAGGGAACAGCCTGACAAAGACTGGTCCTTGAGAGGAAGGTGCAGCACACTTGTAATCCCTGCTCTCTTCAGAGTTCAGCAACAGGGAGAATGAACACAGGTACCTGTCCTTCATGAGTGAGATATATTTTCTAAGGAACAATGATCAAACAGAACCTTCTTGAACATGCATCCATCGCATTATGCAGCTGGAAATGGCAAGTGTTCATCAGAGGCTTTTGACTTCAGGGAAAGAAGACTGAGCTGTCTGCCTTCCAGGGTCTAAGGTTTTTTCTTTTCTATTCTCCTGGTGAAAATTACAGTATTCCAGGGAAACAGAGGATTCCCTCTTTTTTAACTTAGCTATTCAGACCCGAGAATATGCACAGGGTGGGGAGCAGAGGTGAGGAGTGAGAGCTGCCTGAGAAAGCTGTCCTGTGGAAAAGTCAGACTGGACAGTCTAACGTGGATGAACATTCCACATCTGTCTTTGTGCCTGGCATTTCACTCTTTGGTTCACATCTTCCATACATAACTGAAGTATGTCAGATGATAAAAAGTAAAATTTCCCCTCGAAACCAATCATTTGTCTTTATGAAAAAAGATCACAGTGAGCAATAGGTGTTAAAAAACCCTTTCTAAGCATTAGCCTTCTGTTTTCTTATTGCTTATTCTCTGTGCCATACCTCTGGCAAGCCATCAATGGCTGCATTTCTGATTTACACCTTGTCTACCTCTTGAGATGTACCAAGGAAATGTGAGGATTTAAACATCATCATCCCCACATCTGTCTTCTGTCAACTGAGTACTCCCCTTGACCTAAACCACTTGGTTCCATCTCTCACAATCACTGAAACTGCTGTGTTTAATGCTTCTCATATGCCTGGGTTGGTTCTATGTTATTACAAGTTTGAGTTTCAACTTTTTGGTTGAGGGAATTCTTTTTGTTTGTTCTTATTAGTAGTGCTATTATTTTGCTTCAGTGTAAGCATGAGAACATGCTTCCTGCCAGCTTCTATGGACGCAGTGGGAAAAATTTGCAACATCTGGGGCTCAAAGGTGTATTTCTTGGCCATGATGTTGCAGACTGCAAGAGAGCTGGGAAAAGAAAATGTGTGATGCAGGAGATGTTTCCTTCCTCACCTCTCTTTGCTCATAAATAACTCTTTCTTTGATAATGTACAGTCCTGCACTCACTAACTGACTCAAGCTCCCAGAGCACTCATGTTTCTGTTAAAGACATGCTTCTTTTCTTACTCATCATTTTTATCCACATTGTGACATTATGAAGCCTTTTTTTGTCTGTGGAAGCGACTCCTTTTTTTCCTCAGTGCTCAAGTCCATGAATCCACTCGAGCATCAGGAGAAGAAGACAGCCCTTCCCATTATGCTGTTCTGCTCCTTGCCTCAAAGGTTTTCAGACTCCAGAAGCAGGCACTGCCCGGTTTTGTCATGTGATGGTCTGACAGGCCAGACTCTCACATCTCAGGAATACCTCCTGAACTTTGCTTGAAAAGTGCCCTCAAATGAGGCAACTCTTGCTGTTCATACAGACTGGGGAATGATATGCTGGAAAGCAGTGACAGGAAAGGGGGTTCTGGTTGACAAGTTGAATCTGCGTCAGCAGTGCCCCGGCAGCCAGCAGGGCCAACCCTGTCCTGGGGGGCATCAGGCAAAGCATTGCCAGCCAGTGAAGGGAGGGGATTGTCCCCCTCTGCTCTGACCTGCAGCTGCCTCACCCTGAATATTGTATGCAGTTTTGGGTGCCGCAATATAAGAAAGATATTAAGCTGTTAGAGAGTGTCCAAAGGAGGGCAGCGGAGATGGTGAAGGGTCTTGAGGGGTGACTGAGGTCACTTGCTCTGTTCAGCCTGGAGAAGAGGAGACTGAGAGGAGATATCACAATCTACAACTTCCTCATGAGGGAAAGAGGAGGGGCAGACACTGATCTCTTCTCTGTGGTGACAAGGGACAGAACCGGAGGGAATGGCCTGAAGTTGTGTCAGGGGAGGTTTAGGTGGAATATCAGAAAGAGCTTCTTCCCCTAGAGGGTGGTTGGGCACTGGAACAGGCTCCTCAGGGCAGTGGTCACAGCACCAAGCCTGACAGTTCAGGAAGTGTTTGGGTGATCTCTCAGGCACATTGTGTGACTCTCGGGGATGGTCTTGTGCAGGGCTAAGAGTTGGACTTGATGATCCCTGTGGTCCCTTCCAATTCAGCATACTCTGTGATTCTGTGAAATAATAGGGCAAGTTCTGACTTTTCATGCTTCTACCTGATTTCTTCTTAGTCAGGAATACACGGGTTTTGGTCTGCCTAGAGACCACTGTCTGGTTTCATAATTTATACAACATTTCAGAGGCCCAAGAGTGGTGTGAATTTAATTAATATCTACAATTATCCACAGCTGATCAAATACAACTACACTAGTTTAATGGAAAAAATCTTTACATGAAATTCATTAATTCATTAAAACAAAATAAAACCAAGAACCTGACTAGTGGTACTGTAGCCATGGAAATAATAATAATAACAACAACAAAAATAACAATAACAATAATAAGGTTCACAATGGAGAGTCATTACTGAAGGATGAGGCCTAGTACAAAGATAGAGCTCAAAATAATATATAAGTAATAGGTTTCTGTACCTAGAATATACAAAGATTAAAGGCTTAAGAATTAACTGATGCTATGGATTTCCAGAAGGGCTTGGAAGAATATGCTTCATGAGGTAGAAAGTTAATAGCTTCAGTGTGAAACATTGCCTTTAATAGTATCCAGGGTCACAAAACAACAAAATACCTGCAGTCAAGCAGTGAGTTCTGGCTCAGATTTACCTCGGACTTAAATTATGGGTTAAAATTTTATCTAAAAATTTCAGGAACATATGCCCCATTTTTGCAAAACCAGCTCCAGGTTTCAGCAGCTTGTACTTCAGTGGCCACACTTACACAAATGGACAGGTACATACTGCTTGAAGCAGTGCCTTTCCAGACCCTGATCCAAACCCAGATTATGTCCCTTTTCATCTGGGAAACATTTACAAACACTGCTGTTGTTTTGGTTTGGGGATTTTGGGTTGGGGGTTTTTTGCACAGCTTATCTCTGCATTTCCTATTACATAGTTTTGTCACTGAATCTGCTTAAACTTACATTCTTTAATCATGGACACTTATAGAAAAGGCTAGGGGGAGATGGAGAAGAAGTTGGGGTGGAGTAGGGTCCAGTGTTTTAATCTGGGTATTTCTTAGGCATCGCATCTGAGCAACTATAGGGATGATACCTTGATTTCCTGGTGATCAATCACACTTCAGGCAGTGAGCACACAAGTCAGAACTGATAATATCTCTTCATGGCATATTGTTCTCTGCGGCAAAATAGAATTCAGTTTTAAATTCTCCTTTTCATCCATCAGAAGACAAAATCAGGAGCTCAGGAAAGAGCATAGCCCAAGTAATTCTTATATCTGAGCAGACATCAATACTTATAGACCTACTCAGGATTTACAAACACTGCACAGTAGGGCATCGCAAAACAGTATTGGCTAAGGATCAAAATGGGTTATAAGATATAATTGGTCAGGAACACCAGTTGTCTGGCATTATGGAATAACAGTGATCATTTTGTACAACAAGGCGTACATAAGGCAACTTTGGAAGTAAAGAGAGGCAGAAACAAAGTCTCAGGAAATAGCATAGCCTCCTCTTACCATGTCACATGCACTCACTGGATAGTAATTCTCAGCAGAACTACATGTCTGTGCACATGGATTTTTTGTTGTACTGGCTTTTCATGCCTTCCTGCATCAGTTGTCTCTCATCCTGATGAGACCCAGGCAACCCTTACAAAACACAGCCCAACAGTAGTGCCCAGCCTAAACATCCAGGCAGGATTAAAAGCACATTCAAGAATGTATAACACCAGCATTCATGCCCCAAACCTACTGCTTCTAGAAAATCTCTGCTGGCACTTCTGTTTATACAGTAATGACTATCTACACTCAGTCTAATATCACAATGGTATATAACTAAAGCTCACACAAGTGAGAAAAAGGGTGCACAGATCATCTCCTCAAGACTTGTGGTTAACCAGAGATATATGCAGTCGTGGAACACTACATTGCCCATACCCATGTCCCTCCTATTCTTTTTGAGCTTTTCAAGCTCATTTTATTCTTGAACATCAGCATAAACTAAACCCAAACCTACCTTATTGTAGGAGTCCTAGAATTTGGTGCTTTCTTTGAATTCACATATTGCACATTTTCGGCCTTCCCGTGCTCAGAAGTGTCTTCGGGTAGTGAGGTCTGAAGACTGACACCAAAAATAGATAGTGAGATTAGGCTTATTTAAAATATGAGTAACTGTTACATGGATTGTGGTTTTATGTCTAGAAACTCTTTTCTTTAAGTGTTGTAACACCACTTGACTAATAGAAGGTAGCCTATTATGTTAAAACTAGCCATTGTAGCTGAAGCAACAGCATATTTTGTTGGAACAGATGTTCTGCAAATGAGCAGGGAGTAAGGAGAGCAGTCATTGTTTCGATGTTGTTTAAAGGGCAAGAGTGATGCCAATCATAATTACCATCTGCTATAGTACATAAAGTATCCATATGCTCTTTATATGGCCCCAAAATTGATTTGAACTGCCATACTGAGATTTCTCATTGGAGGGCACTAGTTCTGCATACCCTTTTCAGCTCCTGACTGACAAGAGCCCTGAGAATAGTTAACACAAATGTCTCAAAATCCTGGCTCAAGTAGTCACAGATTAAATTTAGAGTAGGCCAACCTTTGCCATTCTTTCCTGGATCTCCTGCCATGATAGCATTTACCATCTGAAGTCAAAGCATACCAGGCAGCTGTTCAAAAACATAAACCCAACCTACAAATCCCTATTACTGTACTCCAAAGGGCTTGCAAAGTTTCTCATGGCTCTAAAAATGCCATGTTAGACCCCACAGTCTTCTGGACATTGACTCAGAAACCAACTCTGTATTTAACCTTTCATTCCCCACTTTCCAACTGAAATGTGTTTGCTCTTTCAGCTGAGTGCATTTCCAGTAATATTTCACATACAAAAAAGAAAGACCTCTCTCATCTATCCAACATGCAAAGGAAAAACTATTTTTAACCTTGCAAATCCATTGACCTCTTCCTACTTTGTGACTAGATCTTACATAAAGTCCATGAGCTTTCCAATAAAATTTTGTGTCGAGTTAACAAACGTTATCATGAATACAAAGAAAGAAGTCCAAATTCATCTACAACAGAAGACTAAAACAGTCTTCCCTCACATTCCAGGTTAAATTTAGGACTTTTTTTTTGCTTGCACAGAAAATAACAAAACATATCAGCTCTATGGAGATATAGTGATTATCCATTCATTCACATGTTTTTTTCCACAGCAGTCCAAATAATAGGTGTCTGAAAGAATGGTACTATACCCAATATAAAATAATAGTGGTTCAAATGGCATTTGTTGCTAAGCCCAGTCACTTAGTGACAGGCTTATTCTACAAAGAAGTTCAGTTTATATTTCCCCTCCTTTCCTTATTTTATCAGACAGGTTTTCACTATTATGTGATTGTCTAGTTTTAGAATCCACTTGTGATTTATCTGGCAGCAAAGCTTATGGAATGAGTTCCAAAGCTAGATTTAAATCTAGATTTAAACAGGCCATCAGATTTTTACTTTGGGTATCTTCTTGCTGTTCTGTTAATGATAAGGCATGAAAAGGAAAATTTTTGGCATATTATATCCTTTTTTTTTGCAATTTCTTCTTATGAGGCTGTAAGCAAATTATGTGGCTTAGAGGTTTCTGAGATACTTGTTTGGACTCAGCCATAGTTTAATGGCCTACATATAAGAATTTGGCACTGTGTTCCTGCAATTTTTTATGACATCTGAGAAATGCTATTAAAGTTCCCCTGGCACAGGCACATCTCTGCGCTTTTAAGGGACTGTTACTGAAGTGCACTGGGGAAATAAACCAGCTTCTTGGGCTTCTTTCTTTTCCCTTTATCCTTTATAAGGTGTTATTACAACTCCCCTTTCATATTTTTATTTTACTTATTTACCTCTTGGGCAAAAGTATGACTGAAGTATGATTGGGACATTCACTGGGGAAAAACTCCCTTTAAATGAGGGGTAAAAGACCATGCCAACATCGTCTACAAATAGCCACAGAGCTACCACATAACCTCCCACATTTTGTTGCAGTAGCAAAATTACACACAACTCTTTTAACACAAACATGCAGAAAAATGTGTGTGCTAATAGAGAGGGTGAGGGAGGAAATCTTATCAATATAACAGTATTATGAACACAATTACTCTCCTTCAGGAAAGAGCAAGATAGAAAGCTGATCTCAGGTGACAGATTGTTAGTCACATTACACATTCTAGAGGACATTCAGCAACAATAGTGATCTGGTAATGAAACTAGAAAAGAACTATTGCAGACAGTGCATATGCTTTTAATTGAAAGAAATAAAATCAAATCCTAAACAGAAAAAGGACAAAAAAGATCAGCTCCTACGATAACTCTTGCAATGTGTAGCTCCTTTGTATGGTCATTATACTTTGAGCACACTCCATTTTGCTTTAGTTTATTTTGGTTTATTGATCTGTGACTAAAAAACTATACATTTATGTGTGAGAGGTTTTACAGAAGCAAAATTCATTTTATATTATCATAGATACTCATCATTAGGAAATTGCCTGTTGCTAATTTTTAACTGTAATATGGTTCACCAAAGGCTTGATTTTCTTTGCTCAGCTGGAATATTACATTTATTGTTCTTAGTAATGAATGCACAGAATTCTATGTAGAGCAAAATTGTGACATGGAAAGTTGTCTATAAGGAGTAAAAGGTAGTAAGAATATATCAATGATTTACATTAATATTCATTATCATTCTGAAAAGTGGCATAAAACCATAAGGAGTTGTAGGGTTCAAATTGTTTCACTCTAATTATTCTAATTTACTGTAATTAAGACACTGAAAAAAAAAATCCAGTGAAAGAAAGCCATAACACCCTTTCAATATCAAAGAATCACAGTCTTGTATTTACACAGTATTATTAACCAGACCCCTGAGTGAGCAGGACAAAGGCACAGAAGACACGCTTAAGAAAATTATTTATGTATTTGTGTAGGTGTTTATAGAGGAAGAATTTTTAAAATATGGTTGTGTCTGTACATTTTGTCCTTCTTTTAGGGTCATCACTGGCATTAAAATCAATAGGGCAAAAACCTGGATGAGATCTCAAGGGCCCTAGCTACATATAGAGTCACCATCAAGGGCTATACATCAGACCAAGCTGGTTCACTATTATTTTCAACTGTGCAACTGGGAGACTGTCCTGGCCTCTGCTTCAGACTCTTAAGATCCATGAATAAATCTGAAAATTCATCAACCAGCCACTTGTGGTGTTTACCCATTCTTTTTCTCTTTCAGGCTTCAGTTTTCTGTAGGAAGTTACATCTGTGTACAGCGTTGAGCCATGCACACGTGGTAGCTCAGTGTGAGCATGGCCCTTGTGTTTACTTGGTAACTAAACAGTGCTAACAGGCTCACAAACCTATTGTTGATGCACAGTCAAAGCTTTAGCTGTTAGATGGAAAGAGAGGAAGGAAAAATCACTTTTTTTTTTTTTAACTCACAAAGGATGGTGAAACACCTGGCTCTGATAGAACCATTTCACATTGACTGACATTATCATTCGAACCGTGGGATGGGTGTTTGACCCTCTTGCCTCATATCAACAGTCCAGGAAATACAGGGGAGCTTGGAAAGGTCAGGAATTATCAGTTTCCTGTTTTGAGAGATTAAGGTGCACATGAGGGATGCACAGGAGGAGACAGGAAGGGAAGGTGTCGGGATAACACATTCATTACTCAGATCTGGATGCTTCGAAGCATCTGCTTGAATTCTTCTGTCAAAAACAGCTCATGTATTTCTGAATACCCTTCTATCAAGTCCCTTCTGCTACTGAACAAAATACTTGGAAATTTGCCCCTCCTCTTGGCTTAAATTATTTCTAGCCCATTTGTCTCAGATGTTACATAACAGGTATTATGAATTTCTGTATGCTTCCAAACCACTATACAATCTTCAATTGGAAACCACTAAGTGCAAAATATCTTTCAATATAATAAAAAAAACTAATATGTGAAATAGGCCTGAAAAAACCCTCTTCATATATAAAGTGGGATAAGGAAAAGAGAATGTCATTTTCTTGACAGGCCATGATTCTTTTTTTATGTATAATCACTGGTTTAGACAGAGAGTTTCCTTTTTATGAATGTCAAAGTATGACAGGACAAGAGGAAAAGAACTAAAAGAACAGGTCAGAAAGAGACAACAATCCAGTGTCTTAGCAGCTGACTGGCAGGAAAAAATCCACTGAGTTAAGAAAGTTTCTCAGCACTTAGAAATGCTTCTGAAAATATCAAGTCTGGCATGTTCCAAGGCTTAGACTATGATAAATTTTCCATTCTGTGACCAGGAATATTTTGGTTCTTTAAATATTCACTGTAATCACTATATGTATCTATCCGTATGTATAGCTGCATATATAGACATGTAAGTACATTTTTTATACTATATTTGTAGCACTGTGAAGTTGCTTATATATTGGTAAGAAAGAAATCCAGCTTTAGCTGGTTGGGTACTGAAATCAACTGCTTCTGTAGGATTCAGTGCGTGTCCGCCAAAAGTAAAAGACATCAAGCTGTAAGTAGTATCAGGACATTTATTCATGTGCCTTGGACAGGTGTATGAATCTCTCCAAATCAAAACTTTCCATCTGCACAGATATTTTTCTCCCCATTTACTTGTGTTTCCTGTTTACAGCACAAGAACAGCCTGCTTTAAGCACAGTGGGTATCCTTATTTCAACGGGATCACAGAGCAACAACACTAGTGAAGAAAAATAACAATACAGGTTCACTGTGTTTTACAGATGTTTCCAACCTGCAAAGAATGTGTATGCTCTCAGGAGGCTAGCCTGCTTCATGATGACAGCGTGCAGCAAGATGCCAACATACATGCTGGGAAGGGGCATCCACAGAGTTGTAGGATGGCCTAGGAATCGCCAGGAAAGTCATGCAGCCCATCCATGTGAGGATGCCTGGCAGAGATTTTCATCATAGAGCACAGCTTCCTAGCCCTAAAGCATGTACCTCATTCAGCACTTTTTTAGGTCAGACCCTCAGTAACTATCACATCCCACGCGGCCCGGGAAAACTTCTGGTTTATGACACTGAGGCTTGTAACTCTCAGGTTCTGGATCTCTGGTAAATCTATTTTCCAGTCATCTTCAGGGAAGATAAAACAATTTATGAAAAGCTAAAGTACAGGTCAGTAAGAAAAATAAGCATGGTAAGAGGTACTCAAATGGATTCATACCCTGAAGTAATGCACATACACATCTAGCCAGATGTACCTTTCTTGAAGCATAGGCAATACCTACATAGTCATGTAAGCCTATACAACATTTCAGCAAATCTTCCTACAGAGTCCTGCTGAAGATCAGTGTAAGCTTATGTGACATTACAGAAGATGGAATGAACAAAAGGTTTGCAAAATCACAATTTGCTATTTACAATTTAAATCTGTATTTCAAGAATATAAATTTCCCATTAAAAACAGACTTTAGAAAGCAGGAAAAAAGTGTCCGCAGGTTTTAATCCTCCTCGAAGAAAAAATACGTCTCAGAGGTACTCTTTTCCGTTCATCAAAAAAGTTACAAAACAGCACAAGGCAAAGGATGTTATATTCAATTTCTTATTCAGATGGAATACCCTTCTTTCCTCGTTAATACTCTCTTCTTCCAGTCTTTTCACCCACATGTACATATCTTGGCAGCAACTACTTCAAGAGTATTGAACATGGAACCACAGAGCCACAGAACCACAGAATATGCTAACTTGGAAGGGACCCACAAGTATCATTTAGTCCAGTCACACCATGTACCTGAGAGTGTTGTCCAAACACTTTGTGAACTCCCTCAGGTTTGGTCCTTGGACGACTTTCTTGGGGGAACCTGTTACAGTGCTCAAACACCCTCTGGGGGAAGAACCTCTTTCTAAGATACAGACTAAATCTCCCCTGACTCAGCTTCAGGCCATTCCCCTGGGTACTGTCACTGCTCACCACACAGAAGAGATCAATGCCTGTCCCTCCTCTTCCCCTCACAAGGAAGTTGTGTCTGCAATGAGGTCTCCCCTCAGTCTCTTCTTCTCCAGGCTGAACAGACCAAGTGACCTCAGCCACTCCTCACACGGCTTCCCCTTGAGGCCCTTCACCATCTTCCTTGCCCTCCTTCGGACACTCTAACAGCTTCATATCTTTCTTATATTGAGGTGCCCAAAACTGCACATAATATTCAAGGTGAGGCTGCACCAGTGCAGAGTAGAGTGTGCACATTCCCACATGAGTCAGACTGGAACAAAGACCATTGAGTTTCAAAAATCCCCCACATTCCTATTGAAAGAAAAGTTTTGAAGGCTGAGCAGGATGAAGTTCAAATAAAAGGATGTTCAAATTACCATGTAAGGGTGTGGGGTTACAAGCGAGTTAATACGGGGTGCTTGTTTGCGTAATGGTCGTGGTGTACGCTGGGAGTTGAAGTTCTGATGGAAGCCCACGAAAAGATGACCAACTAGAAGTGTCCCAGAAGGAAGTTCAAAGTGATTGGACAGGACTGCACTGGCCCCCCCACGTTTTGTTACCGCGCCTTTTTCAAATATAAGAACTTGTTCAGCCATTAATAAAGGACTCTCCATTTTCCAGCATCCCAAGAGGGTCTCGTTTATATTCACTGCCACGTAAGGGTGTCTTTAATACTAGTGCAGCCCACACCTGGGCTCAAAGTCACTTAAGCACACACTTGGTTCCCAGCTGCAAGCACATAGTAGGTTTGGCATCAGATGTTGTGTAGTTGACCTTCATCTGTCCAGCAAGACTAATACTTTGGCTTTATTGTACATGCATTGACTGCCTTATCTCACCTGTGATCTCTTGCTCAACATGACATGCCTCCTGAATCATTTAAACCTGTCTTATGGGACCCACATTTTACTTGAACGCTATGCAGGCAGAAAAAATGTGTCCATGATATTTGATAGCTATCAGTAAGACAGAAAAAGACTGCAAAAAGATAGTTATGCAGGAAAGGAAAAGTGATGTAATGAGAAGCCTCTGTCTTTTCTCTGACAGGGTTTATGCCCTGTAATTACAGGAAGATGCTTTCTCTCTCTGCTATCTCTCCTTTTTAATACCAGGAAGCTCATATTTCACATGTGAAAGAAGTTGAAAAAGATTTAATTAAATAGCAACATATCTTGGAGAAATATACCCTGAGACACTGATGTCTTATCTTTAGTCAAGCCAAATGGACTTTAACAGGGGAAATTGTTTGCAAACTGTAATCCATCAGGCAATACTTATAGGGTTTATCACCACGGACCTGCATATAACAGCTCATCACAAAATAGCAAAAACCACAAAGCATGCTTTGAAGACTGAATGAGACACAAAAATAAGAGGCAGCCTGCCAAGTCTGTGGCAATGCATTTTAATAAGATGAACTCAATTGTGGGGAGCATGTCAGGATGCACAGGGGATGTGCCAGGCCGAGGGGCCCGAGGTGACATGCGCAGTCACATACAACTCTATTGGCTGAAGAAGTCACATGGTACACAGGGATTTAAGAGTGGGAAATTTGAATAAAAGGGCTCTTTGACCATACCACCGACGAGGAGCGTCTTCATTCCTTGTTATACAAGGACCCATGCTACAAATGGCGACCCGACAGGGACATTTTTAGCTTATATTAAGTGAGATAAATATCCTGGATCAGGAGATTAGCCGGTGACTCCGGGATCGTCTCGATTTTTCGGAGACGGGAGTCTTTACCGCAAAAAACCTTGACGTCAATAATCCGTGGTCTTAGTGGCATCTAAGAGACGGACAGTTTAGTTTAGTGAGCTCAAAAATAGTAAGATAGTGCACAGAAGAAGAGAAGAAAGAAGTTGAAGAAGAAACCGAGAGGTCAAAACAGCCACCGAGAGAGCGAAGAAGGTCAAAGCAACATCAAAGACGGTGAGTCTGTCTGGAACGCATTCCGCACGTCTAAGACTGATCCCTGGGCGAGACGTGGCTGCAGCTCGGAGCCCCGAGCTGCGGAGCACCTTAAGATCGTCAGGGAAAGGCCTGTTTGTTCCCTAAGTGTCGGTCATTTTTGATAAAGCGACCCTTCGCTACCGACTGTGTGGACCACGTGCAAAAAGCGGCTTGCCGCTGCCGCGTCCTAGCAACCCCAGCCACCGCTGACCCCCGCGGAGCCCCGTTCCAGTTTTCTGTCCAGCAGAAACTGGCCGCGGCTCCCCGCCTGCTCGTTGCTGCTGACTGACCCTGCGGCGTGCTTAAAAAGCACTGCCAGCAAAAGCCCTTGCGCCGTGTTCAGACCGCGCGGGTTTTACGGAGGCGCCGAGCCGCGCCTTCCGATACAGCGCACTCCGACCCCCGCGCCGCCCAGCGAACCGCGGGAGCCCCCGGAGCCGCCGCTGCCACCGCTGCGAACGCCGCGCTCACCGGAGACGGAGCCGGGACCACGCCGAGCCGTCGCCACGTGACTGAGAGGCCGCCGCCAGCGCCACCGCTTCGTTCGCCGCTTGCAGCCCGCGCACGCCGATCGCCGCAACCCCAGGTCACTGCCTCTACAGCCAGCCCCCGCGTCCGTCGCTACAGCTGCCCGTGCCTGCCGCCGCCGCTTGCCGTCTGCCGCCTGCACCGGGACATCAGCCGCCGCCGACGGGACGCCACAGCCCAGCCGACAGTGAGCCAACACAAATCAACAAACCGACAGACCCTCTTCAGCAGCGCACCCCAGCAGCGCCGAGGCTCAAAGGTAACATGGGAAACTTTTTCCCTACCGAACTATCACGAGACACAGAAGCACTGGTTGCTCTGCTGAATCCTTACTATGTTCAGGTTACAAGGGCTGAACTCTCAGAGTTGGTGCGGCTCATTAAAGCAGCCGTACCAGAACTGCCTCTAGTTGAAGCCCTCAACATTCACATATGGGACAAAATAGGCAACCTTATCAAACTCAGGGCTCAGGGAGGAGATTCCCAGGCAAACAATGCTTATCCAGCCTGGCAAGCTATAATGACTGCATTAAGCAGATCCCATAAAAGAACGACGAACTCATACACCCCCACTCACGCTGCAACCAGCAGCCCCACTTTTACGCGCCGCAATTCAAACACACAAACCGCGGCGGGGGGAGGGGGTGGAGCCGTTCACAATTCAACTCTGGGGAAGGGAACAGGAAACTCAAGAGACACGGACCGGCGGGAGGGAGCGGGACCTCAAATGCGAAGTTCCAGTCCGTGGGACAGCAGCAGGGGGTCCCGTGACGGGGGTGGGGGGGCTAGCCCAGCTTACTTGCCAACCCATCCCACGCATGAACGCCGAGTACGCGCCCAGGGGCGGGCACCACCATCTCGCCCGCCACGCGATACGGACGCTGACCCATCCTTCCCCGCCCCTGCGCCGTCTTCCCCAACCACCACCACCACCCACCCACAGGCAGCCGCTTTCGCCGGAGCTGCAGGGGGGGGGGAATGGGGAGAATGGGGGGAGGAGGAGGGGGATTTCGGGATAGCTCCGCCGGCAAGGGATGAAGCGACATACCGAGAGGGCACAATTGATAGGTGGGCTTTATGTAGGGAAGAGGCATTGCGTACTGGAGACTTACAAGTTATACAAGCATGTCCAGTAATTATCGGCCCACGTCAAAGCCGCAGATTCCAACCATTACCACATGAACTAACCAAAGAACTGAGACAGTTAATAAGAGAAACGGGTGTTTCATCCCCTAACACGCTTGCATTTTTAGAATCACTAAGTTCCACATATATCTTCATGCCTCATGACTGGAGAACCCTGTTACAAATAAGCCTTTCTAACACACAGTACAATGTATGGCTGAACGATTTTAGAGAAATCTGTTCCGCCTATGCTAATGACCCACAAGCAGGGGTATCAGCACACCAACTCACAGGGGATGGTAACTATCGTTCCATAGACGCACAAACCGGCTACAATAGAGAGGTATACGAAGTCATTGCAAAGCATGCCCTGCGGGCAATAAGGAAATTACCCTCATCAGACAGAGACGCAAACTTGTCATTTACAAAAATAGTACAGGGCCCAACAGAATCTTATACCAAATTCTTAGATCGGCTGCAATCTGCTCTGGATAGGCAGATTGAAAATGAGGAAGCCAGAGAAATCCTTAGCAGAAGACTGGCTTTTGAAAATGCTAATGTGGACTGTAAGAGAGTTCTGCAAACCCTTCCTAAGAGGGAAACTTGCAGTATCTCAGAACTAGTTCGTGCCTGCCAAGAAGTAGGTTCTTTAACACATCAATCAGATTTGCTAGCAGTAGCACTGAGTACTCAGTTAAGGACACAGCAGGGGGCCAGACCCAGAGAAGGTTGCTTCATTTGTGGAGCCCCCGACCATTTCCAAAGGGACTGCCCTCAGAGACCTCTAGCATTGGTACCTCGAAAGCAACCCAAAGCAAGGAGGATGCCAAAAAACTGGAGGCGAGGGGCGCTGTCGCACGCCCCGGTACAGCAATCACATGCGACACAAGGGAACAGGCTGGCGATTTGCGCCCCCCCAGCTCAGCCAGCGCTCTGTGCCCCTACACCCCAGCCAGCAATCTGCGCTCCTCCACCGCAGCCAGCGCTGGGCTGGACTTATCCAACAGGGACACAGTCGTCTTAACTTCCACTGAGGTGGTGCTAATCCCGACTGGGTGTTGGGGTCCCCTTAATCCAGGGGTACATGCACTGCTGATTGGAAGGTCCTCCACCACCAGAATGGGTTTGTTTGTGCTGCCAGGTGTAATAGATTCAGATTCTCATAGTGAGATTCTAATAATGGCTTGGACCCCTTCACCCCCCTGCTTCATCCCGAAAGGACAGAAGCTTGCTCAGTTAATCCCCTTCTACAGTGCGTCGCCTGCAGGGGAGGGGGGGAGGGAGCGGGGTTCAGGGGCCTTTGGCAGCACGGGACAACCACAAGTTTACTGGGCAACAGCCATCACAGCCACACAGCCGCTCATGACGTGCCAGGTTAATGGGCACCGATTTACAGGCCTTGTGGATTCGGGAGCCGATATTTCCATCATAAGGGACTCGGAGTGGCCACTTGACTGGCCCACTGTTTGCCCAGCTGCAATCATTCAAGGGGTAGGAGGTACACAAAGAACCAGACAGAGTGCTCAAATACTCACTGTCTTGGGGCCGGAGGGACAATTAGCAAAGGTAGCTCCATTCATAGCTCCAATCCCTTGCTCTCTGTGGGGACGTGATATACTTTCACAGTTTGGCACAGTCATGCAAATACCTCCTGCAAGCAGCCAGGTTTTTCAATAGGGGCCATTGGTCAGCCGTCCCAAGCACCGATTAAGCTGGTCTGGAAAAGTGACCAGCCTGTCTGGGTAGACCAGTGGCCCATGAAAAAAGAAAGGCTTGATCATTTAAAAATGCTTGTAGAGGAACAATTAGAAGCAGGACACATTGTGCCAACAAATAGTCCCTGGAACACTCCTGTATTTTGCATTCCTAAAAAATCTGGCAAATGGAGGATGCTTCAGGATCTCAGAGCAGTAAATGCAGTCATTGAACCTATGGGAACATTGCAACCAGGATTACCCTCACCTGCGATGCTCCCAGCAAACTGGCCTCTAACAATAATTGATCTAAAAGATTGCTTTTTTACCATATTCCTGCACCCCGAGGATGCCCCAAGGTTTGCATTTTCCATTCCAGCATTAAACAACTCACAGCCTATGCAAAGGTATCACTGGGTTGTTCTCCCTCAAGGGATGAAGAACAGTCCAACCATATGCCAAACAGTAGTTGCAAAAGCTATTCAACCCATCAGAAAGCGTTTCCCCTCTGCAATAATATATCAGTTCATGGATGATATTCTAATAAGCATGGCCACAGAAAATGAACTGCAAATTGTTGTTACTGCCTTGACTGATGCTGTCCAAGAAGCAGGCTTGCAGGTTGCAGCAGAGAAAATCCAGCGATCGCAGCCCTGGACCTATCTTGGATGGAGAATCACGCAGCAACAGATTTCCCCACAGCCACTGCAACTCGAGGTAAAAGACACTTTAACCCTAAATGAGTTGCAAAAACTCCTGGGAGCTATTAATTGGTTAAGGCCTATTCTAGGCTTAACCACAGAGGAGCTACACCCTCTCCTTGTGTTACTAAAGGGGGACTCTGATCTAACGTCTAAAAGGTCTCTGACAGCAGAGGCAAAACAGGCGTTGGACATTTGTGCCAAGGCAATAGAATCTAGGCAGAGCAGAAGGAGAAATCCTGAACTGCAAATCTGCCTGGCCTTAGTTCCCAGCAGGTACCAGCCATTTGCAGTCTTGTTTCAGTGGGACCAGACTGAAAAGGACCCACTGCTGGTTCTAGAATGGCTATTTCTGCCCCACACCCCACATAAAACTGTATGGACAATTAATGAAATGTTTGCTAAGCTTGTTATTAAAGGCAGAGCTCGACTACAGGAACTAGATGGAAGGGATCCAGCGGTCATCTACATTCCAGCCACGAAGGACAATTTTGCTTGGATGCTGGCTGAGGACACCGAGTTCCAAGCTGCCTTAGCAGGTTTTGATGGTAACATTTCAGTTAATCTCCCTAAGCACAAACTTTGGGCAGAAATCGGTAATTTACCTTTAAGAACCACGACTAGATGCAGGAGTGAGCCAATAAAAGGCCTCACAGTTTTTACAGATGCATCTGGACGATCACAAAAGGCTGCAGTGACTTGGGTGAATCCTGATACAGGACAATGGGAACAAAAAGTACAGATCATGAACCAATGCTCTGTACAGGTTCTGGAACTGGCTGCTATTCGTATTGCCTTGGAAAAGTTTTCTGAACAACCTGTTAATATTGTCACTGATTCTTGTTATGCTGCAGGGTTAGTTTCACGTCTAGAATGTTCATTTCTTCGGGATGTTTCTAACCCTCATTTGTTGTTTGAAATGCGTTCTATTTGGTTCCTTGTCAATCACAGAAAGTTTGATTTCTATATAATGCACATCAGGTCTCACACTGACATGCCAGGGCCAATAGCTGAAGGAAACCGGGAAGCTGACAAAGCAGCAATGTTCAACACAGTACCTAGGACCCTTGAGCAAGCAAAATTGTCCCATTCATTTTTTCACCAGAATGCACGCTCTCTAAAGAGACAATTCAAAATTACTATCAATCAAGCCCGAGATATCATATTGTCTTGTCCAGACTGTCAAAAAATCACCCCTATGCCATCTCAGGAAGGTGTTAACCCCAGAGGGTTAGTATCCAATGAAATATGGCAATCAGATATTACACATATCCCAGAATTTGGCCCCTTGAAATATGTACATGTAACTGTAGACACACATTCACAGTACATCACTGCTACAGCACACACAGGTGAGAAAGCCAAGGATGTAATAAGACACTGGCTAAGCTGTTTTGCTACCCTTGGCACTCCAAAACAAATTAAAAGTGATAATGGACCAGCATACGTCTCTGAAAAGGTAAGGAACTTCCTATCAGAATGGGGAATTTCACATATTACAGGAATTCCTCACTCACCTACGGGACAAGCAATTGTAGAAAGAGCACACCGCACACTGAAAGAGATGCTAATAAAACAAAGAGGGGGGGAGAAGCTATGTAGTCCGCAAGAACGTTTGTGGAAAGCCACATATGTTATCAATTTTTTAAATTGTGACAGTGCTGAAAGAAGCAGATATGAGAAGCAGCACAAATCTCAGGCGTTTGCCTCTCCCAGGCCGCTAGTCATGGTAAAAGATTTGATTTCGGGACAGTGGACAGGACCTTTAGATCTTATGACTTGGGGGAGAGGTTACGCTTGTGTGGCAACAGGAAAAGAACTGAAGTGGATTCCCTCCAGGTGTGTAAAGCCCTATTTGGATACACAATCACAGCTGCAGGAACCAGGTAACTCAGGAGTTTAAAAACAGTTATGTTATGTTTCAGTTTATGTTAATGACCAATGTGGTGACAAGCAATCTGCAAATACTGGTGTGTGTATGTTTGTGCGTGAATGATGACGGCCGTCGTGTGTGAGCTGAGTGAATGAATAAGAGAATTGTGTGACTGGAAAACATAAAAACACAGAATATCTCACAAAACCACATTACCTACACCACAAGGTCACTTTGAAAGAATTGAGTTTTGATATGCTTACCCTGTTTTTTGAATAAAGTTTGAAATCCCCAGTTATTAAAAAACCCTCAGAATAATAAAAGTTATAGTTTACACACAGTTGGGCTAAAGGCCCCAAGTTAATAAAATAGTTATCCAAGTTGCACTACCCTATAGGAATATAAGGTTTTAAAAGGTTTATGTTAGAGTTAAGAAGCTAAGCGAAGCAATGCGCTGGGTCGCTGCGAAGCTTGGTAGTTTACAATGTTCTGGTTGTTTGCACTGTTTTTTACACTGTTTTTTGTGACTTCTTTAAATATTTGAGAGAGGGGATGTGTGGGGAGCATGTCAGGATGCACAGGGGATGTGCCAGGCCGAGGGGCCCGAGGTGACATGCGCAGTCACATACAACTCTATTGGCTGAAGAAGTCACATGGTACACAGGGATTTAAGAGTGGGAAATTTGAATAAAAGGGCTCTTTGACCATACCACCGACGAGGAGCGTCTTCATTCCTTGTTATACAAGGACCCATGCTACACTCAATCTCTTTATGATTCTTGAAATTCTTGGGAAAAGAACTGCATTTTTTTATTCATTCCAAATTATTTTTCCTTCTATTTCCTGTGTATATTGCATCTATGGTGAGATTTTGAGGAGACAGAGAGACATGTTTCTCTTAGTTTCAGTTTAAAACTGAAAGATTGACTACAACTATTCTTAAGGAAACTAGAATCAATTCACTCTTTATGCTAGAATTAATAGT